>NC_090735.1:132930171-132932671 GCF_036898095.1 Palaemon carinicauda | reverse complement strand
TTCTTAAATACTTAAATAATTCTACCTCATTAATCCTTTCTCCTTCCAATGATATTTCATCTTCCATTGCATACTCCGTTCTCATCATCTCTCTTTCTTCTATTTATCTTCAGCCCAACGTCGTGTGATATTTCATGCATTCTGGTAAGCAAGCCTAGAAAATCCTGTGGTGTTCTGCTAACAAGGACACCATCATCAGTATACTCTAGGTCTGCTAAATTCCTATCACAATTCCAGTCCAATCCTTCTCCGACTGTTCTACGCATTACAAAATCCATGAGGAGAATAAACAACATAGGTGACAACACATTCCCTTGAAGTACTCTGCTTTTCGCTGGAAATTCATTTGATAAGAATCCATTAACATTAACTTTGCACTTGCTATGCTCATGAACAGACAATCAAATTTTTATATTCAAGAGGAATTCCATAATAACGCAGGACTCTCCACAAAATTGGCCGGTGCACACTATCAAAGGCTTTTTCATAGTCCACAAATACCATTCAAAGTGGATTTTTTATTTTCTACGCATCGTTGTACGTGTCTCATAATGAAAATTTGGTCAGTGCAAACTTCTACCTTTTCTAAATCCTGCTTATTCATCTCTCAGTTTTTCATCAATATTTCTCTTTTGTCCCTTTAGAATAAACATATGACGTATGTAATATATATACATACTGTGTATATATATATATATATATATATATATATATATTATATATATGTGTGTGTGTGTGTGTGTGTAAATATGTAATAGAGCTTAGGAAGATCCGGGGAAATTGCTAAAAACTTGTAATACCCGGAGAATTTTATCGACAATGCTTTCTATAAATCAAAGCTTATCTTTTATGAATCTGTCTCAAAAACTAATATTGATATGAATTTATTTTATTTTTTTTTCTATTTTTCCTTTCTGAAATCATTTTATGAAATGGTTCCTGAATTATTGATATTTGATATTTATGTTGTATTTAAAAATAATACTTTTAAGAATGTATTGGTAACAAATTTACCTCTACAAAACAATGGATGTATTTATGAGAAAATATCCCGATACCAGAT
Source organism: Palaemon carinicauda (assembly GCF_036898095.1). NCBI lineage: Eukaryota > Metazoa > Arthropoda > Malacostraca > Decapoda > Palaemonidae > Palaemon > Palaemon carinicauda. Next base: position 132,931,608 of record NC_090735.1, on the reverse strand, counting down.
TACAACAACATAATTATAACGATAGATCAGAAAACATAACACTATCACAATATTAATGTGGAAAGGGAAAAGAGATAAAACGCAATATTGTAGAATCCTGTATTATGAAGAAAAGCCTTGAAGAATTCATCAACTGCAGACAGTGAATGTAGTAATTTTTATGTATTAGTATTCTCTCAATGTTTATTACTGTCGCAGAGGTGATTTTCAATCTGTTACATATTTTTGTACTCTTTAACCAAAATTTTCGTTTTTTCTAATCCTTCCTCTAACTCAGTTTCAATTATATGCATTGCCTGCTTCAAGCAATATATCGTCAATATTATATATGTGATTGTATATATATATATAAATATATATATATATATATATATAAATATATATATATATATATATATATATGTATAAATTTATATTATATATGTTATATATATGTATATACATATATATCTATGTATATTATATTTATTTATATATGTATATTTATATATATATATATATATATATATTACATATGTTTATATCATTATATATATATATATATATATAAATATATATATATATATATATATATTACACACACACACACACACACATATATATATATATATATATATATACACATAACAAGGTTTTTTTCTAGCCTTAGCGAATACTGTATGATTTTTAGAATTCCAGTATTATCCTAAAGTTGTTTTTTTTTTCTATTATTTGCTCCGTCCGAATGATTTGCTGGAAAGTAATGTCCTATCACCAAGTTTTCTTAATAGGGTTAGCAAGGGTCATGTGAATGACGCATGTAATCTGTCGTATTTGAGATAACAATTTGCTTTCATTTTTTCCCAAAAATTAGATCCTCCATCGTGTAACCTTAGACATGCGATTGATTGTATAACACTTTGGCCGTTCCTTATATGAGGTTCAATACCACTCACCGCTCATTATTACTAAATTCAACTCCCTAATCTTTCTAATCATGTAGTTGAGTCCTTGGAACTCCGGTAATTCAAATTAAGTTCAATTTCATATTTGCTTAGCAGATTGACTTGTCCTTAGTTCCATTGTTATTATTTAAGCTATTCTTACAGTTTTCTTCATAGGCTTTTTTTCTTTCCTTTTTTTTCAGTCTTGTGCTGCTTTTCCCATATCTGCTTTAAGCATTAGAATTTTCCAATCAAGGTTTTGGTGGCCGATATGATAGCGTCCCTGACTGGTGAACGCCAGACTGGGGTTCGAGCCCCGCTCAAACGTGTTAGTTCCTTTGGTCGCTGCAACCTCATCATTCTTGTGAGTTAAGAATGGGGGGGTTGGGGGAGCCTATAGGTCTATCTACTGAGACATCAGCAGCCATTGCCTGACCCTCCTTGGTCCTAGCTTGGGTGGAGAGGGGGCTAGGCCGCTGATCATATGTACATATGGTCAGTCTCTAGGGCATTG
>NC_090735.1:132922671-132925171 GCF_036898095.1 Palaemon carinicauda | reverse complement strand
CTTCCTTTTGTATTTCTGATTGTGTAAATTTTGAACTTCATCTCTACTAATGAGGGCAGCTCTAAATTGAGATTTAATTGAAGAGGTTAGACTTCTTCTACAGACTTTTTTTTTTCTAGTTGTATTATATAAGAATTTCTATGTTTGCATTGTTTAAGACTAGAATCATATTCTATCTCTCAGCTATCAATGTTCTGCATATGCAGTTGAATTTTGTCCTTGGGTAGATGGTATACGTTTAGAATTTTAATAAAATCCTATTTTAAAGAATGCGTTCATTTATATTCTTTTGCGACATTCCAGTAACCTCACTGTTAAAAATTTGCCGTAAAAACGGTACATTTACCGTTTTAAAAACGGATATATTAACGTAAAAGAGTGATATTACGGCTACCAACCAGTATAAGATTATAAAGTAAGTAGGGTAAAACTACGGTCACATGTATTTTACTGAAATATGGCTAAGAACAGTATATATATCTTTACCGAGATTCTCCGATTAAAATTACGGTTTTTTTAACAGTGCTGACAGGCTATAAATCACATCGTCGTCTATTAGCGTGCTTTTTTTCCCCTTCGTATGGGGTAACATGGTTGCCTTCTTTAGAAAGACTTTGCTTTGGCTTTTGGGGTTTTGGGGTGGACCGTAGTCCCGAACTGCTGCCCTGCCTGACATCGCGTAGTGTACGTTTGTGTTGTACCATCCACCATCGTCCATTCTCCCAGCAGTAAGGAGTCCTGGCGTTGTTAGGTCGACAGTTCGAGACGTGTGAGGTGTCTGTTATGTTTTAAGAAGGTGTTGGAGTGGCTTTGTTTGTGTGTGTGTTAGTCTGTAACACCCATTTGCTTTACATGTGGGCTCTGTTATCCTTGAGTACTCGTACTCTATGCACTGAGGTTTTTTTATGATTTAATTTTGCAGACTAATCAAGTCATCAATTATCCACTCACTAGATCGGGTAACATTTTGCACAGCCTACTCGAGCGATCTTGTATCCGAGTTGACAATGTTTTCCCTCTACCCTTGGTTTTAATCTTCGTCCAGTCCGAGTCTTAAAAGGGGAGTTTTAACCTCCTTCCAGTCCGAGTCTTAAAAGGGGAATTTTAACCTCCTTCCAGTCAAGAGTCTTAAAAGGGGAATTTTAACCTCCTTCCAGTCAGAGTCTTAAAAGGGGAATTTTAACCTCCTTCCAGTCAGACTCTTAAAAGGGGAGTTTTAACCTCCTTCCAGTCCGAGTCTTAAAAGGGGAGTTTTAACCTCCTTCCAGTCCGAGTCTTAAAAGGGGAATTTTAACCTCCTTCCAGTCAAGAGTCTTAAAAGGGGAATTTTAACCTCCTTCCAGTCAGAGTCTTAAAAGGGGAATTTTAACCTCCTTCCAGTCAGACTCTTAAAAGGGGAGTTTTAACCTCCTTCCAGTCCGAGTCTTAAAAGGGGAGTTTTAACCTCCTTCCAGTCCGAGTCTTAAAAGGGGAATTTTAACCTCCTTCCAGTCAGAGTCTTAAAAGGGGAATTTTAACCTCCTTCCAGTCAGACTCTTAAAAGGGGAGTTTTAACCTCCTTCCAGTCCGAGTCTTAAAAGGGGAGTTTTAACCTCCTTCCAGTCCGAGTCTTAAAAGGGGAATTTTAACCTCCTTCCAGTCAAGAGTCTTAAAAGGGGAATTTTAACCTCCTTCCAGTCAGAGTCTTAAAAGGGGAATTTTAACCTCCTTCCAGTCAGACTCTTAAAAGGGGAGTTTTAACCTCCTTCCAGTCCGAGTCTTAAATAGGGGAAATTTTTACCTTCTTCCAGTTCGAGTCTTAAGTAGAGGAAGATATAGATTCTGAAGAATAATAAAGGTTATCTGAAAATGCTTGCTATTAAGGAATTCGAAGCATCTTTAATCAAAAGTGGATGAAATGCAACGAAGCAGATAGCTTCAAGATAGAAATAATTCCTTGACTGATAACTTTCAATTTTTTACAGTTATTTTGAGTATGACATTACTTGTAATTGAATTACCGGATTATTCGAATAATTCCGTGACTTTGATATGGTAAGTGTTAGATTCCACGAGAGAATTGTGACAGTATCAATAAAAGTATATCTAGATTATTAGTTTAATTCATTCAAGTGCTGATGTAATAAAAGCTGCATTTGAATTTCGTAGAATGTAATATTTAAATTAAACGAGTTCCATTGCTCAAGGATTTAATTCAGTTATAAAGTGTCCATGTTCTAGAATGCCTTTCACACAATCAAACGTAAAAATAAAGAAATAAAAGAGATTTATTGTGAAAGAATAGAACTATCTCACGTCTGTCACAGAAAAAAATATCGATGCTTATTGCAGACAGACCAATTGACCCCCTTTTTTTTTTTGGTATTTAGTTTTGGCTTTCTCAATTGAGATCCCTTTCAACGAGATCGAAAACATGGAAATGGAAACCTCTGCAATTGAATAGGATGCGATAGGATGCAAACGATTTGTTTTTGCAACCCCCCCTTCCCCCATTCCCTTG
>NC_090735.1:132913848-132917171 GCF_036898095.1 Palaemon carinicauda | reverse complement strand
TGAGAGATTTATCAAATGTAGATTGTCCATAATTATTAAGAAAATAATTTTATTCAAGAGAAAGCCTTTTCTTCAATGTAGATTGTTCTGTGTTTATGAGAGAGAGAGAGAGAGAGAGAGAAGAGGAGAGGAGAGAGAGAGAGAGAGACAGAGAGAGAGAGAGAGAGAGAGAAGAGAGAGAGAGAGAGAGAAGAGAGAGAGAGAGAGAGAGAGAGAGAGAGAGGTTTGTCAAATATAGATTGTCCATAATTATAAAGAAAACTTTATTTAAGAGAAAGTCTTTTCTCCAATGTAGATTTGTTCTGCGTTTATAAGTACTGGAATGGTGAGAGAGAGAGAGAGAGAGAGAGAGAGAGAGAGAGAGAGCAGAGAGAGAGAGAGAGAGAGAGAGAGACCTATAATTAATATGCTGAAGGGTATAAAAGTTTTGAGAGGCAGTGAATAACAAACCTCTTTAGAACGGCACTGCTGTTATTGTATTAAAGGAATTTTCAAAATTTACGACGACGACAGTGGAGGGCCTTATATGGATTGCCTGGGGTTACCGACTTCAATTAGTAAATCTATGGCCAAGATAGTTTCGTGGCTGTGTCTTCTCTTCTTCTGCCTATACTATTAAAGAAAGCCTTTGGAAAACTATATAAATTTATAATATATATATATATATATATATATTATATATATATATATATATATATATATATATATATATATATATATATATATTTTAATGAGGCGCATTTGCACTGACTTGCATAGGTGCCCTTTTAGCTCGGAAAAGTTTCGTGCTAGCTGATTGGTTGGAAAACATAATTCCAACCAATCATATCATCGCAGGAAAAGGAAATAAGGGAATAAATACACTGCAAGGAGAAGTAATAAACAATTGAAATAAGATGTTTTAAGAACTGGAACTGCAAAATATCTTTTATATATAAACTGAAACTTCATAAAAACAAGAGGAAGAGAAAGAAATAAGATGGAATACTGCGCACGAGTGTACCCTAAAGCAAGAGAACTCTTATCTATCATCCTGTGACTTATTCTTTTCTTTAATTATTTTTCTTAGTAATGGTAATCTTTGTGAGATCTCGTCTTATGGTATAATTACTTTGAAGTCAGTTCATCCAGTGAGGCTATAATTCTCCAGATTTTTGTGAAGAGTATCGGAATTGAATTTTTGGAAACTATTGTATTGGATATTAGAAAAAAGAATATTTCCATTTGGATGCTTATATGGCTGCCATCTTGGATTTTACCAATGGTTGCCATCTTGGATTTTACCTAATGGTTGCCATCTTGGATTTTACCTTGTGGTTGCCATCTTGGATTTTACCTAATGGTTGCCATCTTGGATTTTACATAATGGTTGCCATCTTGGATTTTACCTAATGGTTGCCATCTTGGATTTTACCTTGTGGTTGCCATCTTGGATTTTACCTAATGGTTGCCATCTTGGATTTTACCTAATGGTTGCCATCTTGGATTTTACCTAATGGTTGCCATCTTGGATTTTACCTAATGGTTGCCATCTTGGATTTTACCTAATGGTTGCCATCTTGGATTTTACCTAATGGTTGCCATCTTGGATTTTACCTAATGGTTGCCATCTTGGATTTTACCTATTGGTTGCCGTACAAGAAATAACAAAATACTTTTGTTAACTTTTATGACCACAGAAATAATGTTTCAAAAAAAAAAAAAATTAAAGGCGATTCTGCAAAACCCATCCCTGAAACATCTGAACGAATGTGTTTCTCAAAAGAAAATTTGCTACCAAGAATCACGCTTAGAATTTTAAGAGAGTCATGCAAGAGTTAAAAAAACATTACAGAAAGTCTCCAACTTACAAACTTAATAGCTTTCAAGAAGCTGTTTTTAAGTCTAATTTTGTTAGATTTTGTCTTACGCTTCACTTAACTTATGCCTACGATTTTCAACTGAAAAAGTAAAAAATTAGTCTCATTTCATGTTACAAATGTTGTCTTTCTTGCTTTACTGAATTTTATATTATTTTATTACATTATTTTATTATGAATTAATACAATATCTGATATTTTTTTATCTAAGTTGAATTTTTGTTTACAAATTGAGGACCTCCTTAGGGTTGAGGTGGCCGATGTGGTAACGTCCCTGACTGGTGAACGCCAGACTGGGGTTCGAGTCTCACTCAAACTGATTAGTTCCTTTCGTCGCTGCAACCTCCCCATCCTTGTGAGCTAAGGATGGGGGTTTTGGGGCTGCCCATAGGTCTATCTGCGAGTCATCAGGAGCCATTGCCTGGCCCTCCTTGGTCCTAGCTTGGGGCTGATTATATATGGCCAGTCTCTAGGGTATTGTCCTGCTCGATGGGGCAATGTCAGGATGACGGTTTATGGGGGAACCTATAGGGGTATCTGCGAGTCACCAGCAGCCATTGCCTGGCCATCCTTAGTCCTAGCTTGGGTGGTGAGGGGGCTTAGGCCACTGCTCGATGGGGGCAATGTCACTGTCCCTTGCCTCTGCCATTCATAAGCGGCCCTTAAACTTTTAAACCTTCTGTAGCAATGATGAGAGTCGAGCGTCCTTTTCAGACTGGCTCGAGTAATACGCTTTTGGAATTGAGCTGCGTTGCTGACTCTTCTCTGTTTCCCTCCCACGAGTTTTCACCTCGAATAAAATTCTCGATATATTACTTCTCATCCTCTTGCTCTAACTGCGCCTTTTCCCCTTCGCCTCATGAGAATTCTAGTCACCAGTCCTTTGATCAAGGAGCATCCTTGCGTAACACATATCAAACTTCCCCTCACATACGAACTTACGAACTTCCCCCTCACGTATCCCTGACTATAAAGTCGAAATATTAACCGGCAGGGTTTAATAGCCATATATTTATGCTAGAAAATAAGATGACATGCACCAAATAGTGAAGGTTTAGCTGGCTCGTAGGGCTATCAGAAATATGCTGATGTAGTTATTCGCATGAACGAGTTTTTAAGCATGTCAGTTTTAGCTAGCGATCCCCCGATTATGATATCCCGTCTGGGTGTCTGGCCTGAAGGGGAGATGAGAGGGAGGAAGCAATGAACTGCTTTGATCACTTTAACTTTAACATAAAAATGGGTGACTGTTATGCCACGCAGCCCAACAAACGAGCCAACTTGCCCAGACACTTTTGTGCCGATATCTTGGTTGTCTCTGCACTTGGTTAAGGCAATTGCCAAAGTTCTGAATAACTTTGCACTTTATGTTGTAAATGAGTTTGGATTTCACAGATACAACTTGAGTGCTACTTTTCTCATTAACAGGGGAAATTAAAAACTCAATTTGCATAATGGTCTTGC
>NC_090735.1:132898848-132911348 GCF_036898095.1 Palaemon carinicauda | reverse complement strand
CATTAAAATAAACAATTATTACTCAAAATTACATGCAGGTTTATTTCAGTTTTAGTTTCTCTGATAACTTTGCAAGACCTAAATTTCATTGGTAATTAAACAAGTCCTTCGAATTTTGTTATAAGGATCAGCTCTTGGCCGAACTGTTAACATGAAACTATAAACGTTCTGAAAATAGTTATAACTATGACGTACATTTTTCGGTTTTCGAATGCTACTAGTTCAAAAAGACTTCGATACAAATTATGACCAAAGGTATTTAATAAACTCTATAGGTATTAATTTGTGTGTATATATATATATATATATATATATATATATATATATATATATATATATACACACACATATATATATATATGTATATATATATATGTGTGTGTGTGTATTTTTATTAATTATATATATATGTATATATATATATATATATATATATATATATATATATGTATGTATACATACACACGTATATGTCTGTATATATACATGTAAAAATGTATGTTTGTATACGTAGTAACCAGGTATGTGTGTATGTATATGTACGTATGTATTTATATATCGGTACATATTGAATGAATGACATTTTCACTTATAGAAAGCTTCATGTTTACTAAAAAGGCGATTAAAAGCAGAAACTTCAACATTTTGGGCTAAATAATGATTAATCAATGTTTCAAGGAACTCTCTTTCGAGTAATCAGGGCCAGAACATGAACATTAACTTAAATTAATTGACGATAATCTGTTATATAAGTAAATTCAATATACTGTACAGTATGAGGCAAGAATCATAAGAACTACTTTAGATTGAGATGAATTAAATCACAAATTAAATACAGTTGTGGTAAGCAGAAAGCAGAATACGAACAAACCCCCCATCCTTAGCTCACAAGGATGGTGAGATTGCAGTGACCAAAGAAACTAACGAGTTTGGGCTGGGCTCGAACCCCAGTCTGGTGTTCACCAGTCAGGGACGTTACCACATCGGCCACCACAACGCTTCCCTTTCACTTGTCTCACTAAGCACCAAAATATTCAGCTTTTACAGTTAACTAATTATCATACATTTTTTTCTCTTCACATTCCCATCCATATGTAAAGGTCATTCTTGTTAGGTTAGGCTTTATTAGGCTAGTTTAGGCTAGTTCAAGTTGTTGTTGTTGTTGTTGTTGTTAGTTCAGGCTAGTTCAAGTTGTTGTTGTTGTTAGTTTAGGCTAGTTCAAGTTGTTGTTGTTGTTGTTGTTGTTGTTGTTGTTGTTGTTGTTGTTGTTGTTGTTGTTGTTGTTGTTGTTGTTGTTGTTGTTGTTGTTGTTGTTGTTTTTTTTTTTTTTTTTTTTTTTTTTTTTTTTTTTTTTTTTTTTTTGTCAGTAATGGTAAAAGGCATATGGATTTAATATAAACCAAACACCCTGCCATTTTGGATAACTTATTTACCACTTTGACTACTGATAAACAATCTTGTCATATAATCTATGCATTGCTATGTCTCAGTGGTCTATTAGATTTTCCATTTTTATATTTTAAGATATACTTTACATTGAAATGCGTTGAGATAATAGTGACATCCTGCCTCTCTAACCTTATTTTAATCTTATCAAGCGTAGCTCTTAACTCCTATGTTCGAATTAATGCATGTTCATATATTATCTTGAAATTATATTTTTTCCAATTATTTTTCTTCAAGACTCTAAAGACGAAATATCAGATTAATTGTATATAACGATTTAAAGATATTATGTTGTATTTAAGGATTATTATGGTATGACATGGTATGACAATGAAACAATCTCGAATAGATTTAGTAGATTTGGGAACAAAGCCCTCAGAAGAATATTGGGAGTTGAATGGCAGGGCAGGATTAGAAATGATACTATAAGAGAGATTACTCGAGTGCCATATGTTGATGAGATCATGAGGAGGGGTAGATGGAGATGGTTTGGGCATGCTCTTCGCACTCGCCAAGAGAGATTAGTTCACCAAACGTTCAGTTGGGCTCCATAAGGCACTAGAAGAGTTGGAAGACCCAGCCCTACATGGCTAAGGACTATGAAGCGCAAAGTAGGAGATGATGACTGGAGAGGTGTTGAATTAAAAGCTCAAGATAGAGACGACTGGGGAAATCTAACCGATGCCCTTTGCGTCAATAGGCGTAGGAGGTGATGATGAAGGATTATTATAAGTATTTCTGTATTTAAACCTATAAATATAATTCCATTAATCACCAACTACACCTCTTACTGCTTTTTGTATATGAAATTCGGTTAAATTTCGTGATTTTGATTTTTTTGTGTGCTGTTTTTTAATGAAATTATAGTCAGTTTTTGTTGACAATGAAATTTGTTTAAATTTTAAAATAATTTTTTTTGTCTTTTGTTTTTTAAAGAAATTAGGTTTTTTTTTTTTTTGTTGACAATGAAATTTGTATGAATTACAGAGTGTTATTTGTATACCTAGAAAGACACAGGATTTACTTGTATTTTATACTTGCAGAAATGTACATAATACAAATGTATTTATATTAATAGGAATATGCATTGTTCGCAGCTGATTGTCATAACACTGCACACATTATTTCAAAGTTGAAAACGGTCAGAAAGACATATGTTATTATTACCTCCGCCAAGGAGATATTGCGATCGAGTCGGTTTATTTATTTGTCTGTCTCTGTGGACATTTGCCTGTGGACAAGATTACATCAAAACTATTTGATGGATTTTGATGAAATTTTCACTGAAAATAGACCTTAGAACATGGACAACACCATTTAAATTTTGGAGCTGGTCCGGCTCCGGATTCGGATTCTAGATCCGGTTTTGCATTTTTGTGTTTGTGGACAGGATTATGTCAAAAGAAAACACCATTAAATTTAGGAGCTGCTCCGGATCCGGATCCGGATTCTAGATCCGGATTGGCTTTTTTCGAGTCTGTGGACAGGATTACGTCAAAAGAAAACACCATTAAATTTAGGAGCTGCTCCGGATCCGGATCCGGATTCTAGATCCGGATTGGCTTTTTTCGAGTCTGTGGACAGGATTACGTCAAAAGAAAACACCATTAAATTTAGGAGCTGCTCCGGATCCGGATCCGGATTCTAGATCCGGATTGGCTTTTTTCGAGTCTGTGGACAGGATTACGTCAAAAGAAAACACCATTAAATTTAGGAGCTGCTCCGGATCCGGATTCTAGATCCGGATTGGCTTTTTTCGAGTCTGTGGACAGGATTACGTCAAAAGAAAACACCATTAAATTTAGGAGCTGCTCCGGATCCGGATCCGGATTCTAGATCCGGATTGGCTTTTTTCGAGTCTGTGGACAGGATTACGTCAAAAGAAAACACCATTAAATTTAGGAGCTGCTCCGGATCCGGATCCGGATTCTAGATCCGGATTGGCTTTTTTCGAGTCTGTGGACAGGATTACGTCAAAAGAAAACACCATTAAATTTAGGAGCTGCTCCGGATCCGGATCCGGATTCTAGATCCAGATTTGCATTTTTCGTGTCTGTGGACAGGATTACGTCAAAAGAAAACACCATTAAATTTTGGAGCTGATCCGGATCCGGATCAGGATTCTAGATCTGGATTGGCATTTTTCGTGTCTGTGGACAGGATTACGTCAAAACTACTCGACGAATTTTGACGAAATTTTCACCACATATAGATCTTAGGTCATGGGCAACGCCATTAAATTTTGGAGCTGATCCGAATCCAGATCCGGGTTTCAGATCTGGATTTGCATTTTTCGTGTGTCTGTCAAAACTACTCTTCGGATTTTGACGAAATTTTCACCACAGATAGATCTTAGGTCATGGATGACCCCATTGAATTCTGGAGATGGTCCGGATCCGGATTGCAGTATATAACCTGATTTGCATTCTCACCATTTTAAAGATATCAAAACAAATTGACGGATTTTGACGAAATTGCCACCACAGATAGATCTTAGGCCATGGAGTCAGAAATCTCTAATGTTGTTCAATATTGTATCTATTTTAATTGTGCAACATGGATAGTCATTGTTGTAGGGTTTATCATTCCCTCTTCTTCATTCTATTCTTCCTCTTGAAATGCCAACATAGGATAAGCGTGCTGCGCTTTGCTTATGTGCCATTGGACACCGGTATATGGCGCAGTATATACATTGTTCTAATTTTTCCACTGTCGATGGCATCCCGTTTATGTTGCAAGGGGTTTTTATAAACTGGAAAATAGATCTCGTGAATTAATCTACGTAACTTTCATTATAAACTGTAGTTAGAAAAGTAGATATGCCAGCGAAATTGAGCTGAACTCCGACGCGAGGACTTGTCGGAGATGAGGGAATTTATAATATTCTGGCATTTATACACGCGCTTTAGGTATATAATAGTCGCTATGTATTTGAAGATTTTTGTCCAGCATCTTTCGTTGTAGAGACCTTTGATGTCAGGTGATGGGAACAGCTTCATTTCCCGTTTAAAGCGCATCCAAATTCTTTGGCTCTATGAATGTGGCAACGGAAAAAAGGGACAATGAAGTCCGTGTTGATAATTATGTCGAAGGGATTTTTGGCGAATTAAGTCTTTAAATTTTTTTCATGGGGGGTGGGGGGGGGGGTGGGAGTTTCCCCGAGTTCGAGAGCCCCTCGCTAGACTTCGATATGATAACAATGTACCTTTTTGAAGCAGAGCGACTTCATCAGTGCATTATCTTGGTGGTAGGAAAGTGCTGCTCATATATATATATATATATATATATATATATATATATATATATATATATATATATATATATATATATATATATATATATATATATATATACACACACACACACACACACACACACACACACATATATATATATATATATATATATATATATATATATATATATATATATATATATATATATGCATAGGTCATAGGTCAACAGCTGCGTCTAGATACTCTTTTACGTAACATTTTAATAAGAGCCCCCCCCCCCCCCCCCCCGAAAAAAAACCGGGACCATTTCATTGCATAAGAATGAGCTTCTAGGGTATATTGAATTTCACCATATTTTTAATCTTATTAATTGGTTGATTAATTTAAGAGGTTGTCTGACGTCATGTCGTCAAAGGTCATTGAATCTAGGATTAACAAGTTTTAAATCCACCAATATAAAATTTATTCCTTAATTCCTAAATATTAAATGCAAAATTAGGAACGCATTGTTGGCTCAATTCATAAATCCTATAATTCAATGCAATTTATCTATAAAGATCTTTTAATACTACTTATACTGCTACGCCGAGAGAGAGAGAGAGAGAGAGAGAGAGAGAGAGAGAGAGAGAGAGAGAGAGAGAGAGAGAGAGTGAGAGTGTGTATTTTTAATTTTTTTCTGGAATTTTGAATTCAAGATTGTCATTATACTGAAAATAACACGAAAGGAAAATGGCCGAAGGAAAAATATATTGTTAGTGATCAGGAAGGAATGAGATTAGTTAACGATCACGATACTCGTTTAGAAAATAACTCTTGAAGGACGAAGTTGGAAAGTTGTTAAGTAGAAATAAGTAATTCTCCACTCTTGGTAAAATGAAGATATAAAATTGGTTGAAATGTAGTTTTACAATATAAAATAAGGAAAATAGATTTTAAATTCGTCGATTATTATTATTATTATTATTATTATTATTATTATTATTATTATTATTATTATTATTAGCCAAGCTACAACCCCAGTTGGAAATACAAAATGCTATAAGCCCAAGGGATCCAACAGGGAAAAGTAGCCCAGTGAGGAAAGGAAATAAGGAAATAACGATATAAGAAGTAATGAACAATTGAAATAAGATATTGACTGATTGTTTGTTAAGAGTTTTAGACTTTTTCGTATCCATTTCGCTGAAGTAAACTTACATTAAAAGACTTACCTCGAAATATTCTCACGAAAATCCCATTTCAAATTACATATTTTAACACATTATTTAAAAGTTAAAGTTTTCTGGTTTCATTTCCAGTTTCATTAGAATAGATACTCGTCAGAACGTCAGCCGGGCAAGCCCAACCCCTTACTGTGGTGCCTAACCACACCAGTGCCTCCCCCCCCCCCTCCAGTAAAAACTTAAACTCACGGTCCTGGGTTGGGATCGATCTGCTACCATGTGAATGCTAGGCGAACACGTTACCAATGTACTAGCCTGGAGGATAGCCATGGAAATAAGCATTGATAAAAGTAATATGTTTAATCATTGAAGTTATTAATTTTGGACAAATAAATGTTTATGAATAAGTTTGGAATATAGTATTTTTTCACAATTTTTTTTTTTCAGGGTAACTTATCAGGGTATAACCATTTTTTTCTGTTATGTATCTTAATGGAGATAAAACGATATTTTACCTCATAAAACACGTTGATGCCCTTAATTGCTGTCAAGACACTCATTTGTTACTGCCTTTGCATCGGCAAATATCTTCAACCAGAAACGGATAAATACGTGGGTTGGGCTGTTTACAATTCATGTAAACACTGTATGAAAATTTTAATTTCTGCGGGTCGAATGGAAGCACGCATCAAATAAACTATTGTAATTAGCAGGAAATTGAATACTTTAATTATGAATCACCTGGAATATTAAACCATCCACTGCATTTTAGAATAATATATATTATCTAGCTGCTTTAGGTCGTATGCAGCTGTTGTAGTATCAGCCATCTGCATACTTTGTTCCTGAATACTATTTCTAAGGCATCAAGTTGTTTGTCGACGGCATCTAGTTGTTTGTTGAAACCCAGTGATAGGATGGAGATGTCATGGTAATGGTTCATTTTATATTCACGAGCCCGTTCCGTCATAGATTGTTTGCTAAGTCTGGGTTCCACCTTTTGGCGGGTGGAGGAGGAGAGGGGTATTTCTCTAATTCGAGGTCAATTTCTATGGCAAAGTGGTCACTAGTTATCATAGGATAAAGTCACCCTTTAGTACCCCTTTGGATGGTAACCGATAGTTAGGTGTATTTTGTTTGTCTTAATAACACGAAAAAAGTGTAGTAATGGCACAGTTCAAATGTCGCCAATTCAGACTCGCTAACATTGGTTGTGAACTCTACGGTCAAAGCACTGAATATTTCAGTTACTCAGCAAAAGAGGGGAATGTTCCGTTGGGCTCCCCCAACCCGCTCCCCTTAGCTCACAATGCTGCGGTTGTAGCGACCACCGGAACTAACGAGTTTGTGAGCGGGACTCTAACCCCAGTCTGGCGTTCACCAGTCAGGGACGTTACCACATCGGCCACCACAACCGCAAGTGCTTGACACCTGTTTGATGTTTAGTGAATTGTGTTGTCGCGTCCTTGCCCTACTGCACCTGCCCCCAATTTGCTGAGACACCTGGCTCTCATAGGGTTGCATTTTAATCCAGAGGATTGAGTGAGTAGTTATGGGAATCAGAACTTAATGCAATATCAAGTTCTGAGGAATAGAAATATTCAATAAGGAGGATTTTTAGATAAATTGGTTGTAGTGTGAAACACTATTTGAATGTTACCTCAGTCGCTAGAATTTGGCATGATACTAAAATTTGTTCTCAGTTGGAGCCCTTGGGCTTATAGCATCCCGCTTTTCCAATTATGGTTTTAGTTTAGCTATTAATAATAATAATAATAATAATAATGAGTAATAATTGATAATTAATAATTAATTATTAATAATTAATCATTAATAAATAATAATAATAATAATTATGAATTATTAATTAATTAATAAATAATAATAATAATAATAATAATAATAATAATAATAATAATAATAATTATTATTTTGTATTCATTTTCCTCCATAAACAGAACATACAGTACAGTAGAGAGATAAATGTATTTCGTACCCCCAAACAATAAACAAATGCAAATTAAATTTTTTCGCGGTAAACTGTTATACAGTATTTGCATTAGCAAAGAGTTCGTAACTAAGATTTTGTATTTATTTCGATATACGATTATGACGAAAAGAGGATACCGGTTTTTTTTTTTTTTTTTCTTTTTTTTTTTTTTGGACGATACTTCCAGAATCGTATTATAGTTTGTCGATTAGCGTTAGGCGGATATTTGAATCCTAGTCCACTCTTCTGTAAAATTTCGAGGAACTGCACTGAAGCTCAAACGGTTTGAATTCAGCTTCAAGCACACTCAATTGTACTGTTTACCTGAGTAAACGTGCAAATGGAATTGCAGTGTGTATGTATATATATATATATATATATATATATATATATATATATTTATATATATATATATATACAGTATATATACATATATATATATAGAATATATACATATATATAGATATATATATATATATTTATATATATATATATATATATTTATATATATACATATATATATATATGTATATATATATATATATATATATATATATATATATATTTATATATATATATATATATATATATATATATATATATATATATATATATATATACATATTTATATATATACTCATATATATATATATATATATATATATATATATATATATATATATTTATATATATATATACATATTCATATATATTATATATATATATATATATATATATATATATTTATATATATACTCATATATATATATATATATATATATATATATATATATATATATATATATAATGTAATTTATTTCCGTATCTTCTTTCCGCAATGGGGTATTTTTCCCTGCTGGAGCCCTTGTGCTTAAAGCATCCTGCTTTTCCCAACTAGGGTTGTAGCTGAGCTAGCAGCATTATTAATAATAATTAAGCCCAGCATGAATTGCTGGTCTTTCGGGAGAAAAAAAAGAAAAGAAAAGCGAGCGATGTTGGGAAATTTTAAAATGTTTGAAATTCTATCTCATTTGCTTTGCAATGGGTCTGCAGGCGAGCATGAAGTTCCCCGGATTAGCAGTCGCTGCTCTAAAATGATGCCATGAATATTTATAGTCAACACTTTTCATGTCCCTCAAAAAACCATGCAAAAACCCATGCCATTTGGGCGTCCTCGCTTGGCCGCTCGCCTAATTAGCTTGGCTGCGGTTCAGCATAGACCAGAATTATCATTACTGCAATTTTACTTGACTGTCCTCTGGGGCTAGTGTTACCAGATGTCTACCTTTTTTTTTTAACTTTCTTTTATTGATGACGTTTCCGTACAGTATTGAAGCGTTTGAATGAATTTTATTCTGGGTGCATTTGATGGTATAATAGAATATTACCACCTGGTTATATGGGAAGTCACTAAATGGCCTGGACGACTAACCAGATGTCTACCCCCTCTTTTTTTTTTTTTTTATTGATGACGTTTCCGTACAGTATTGAAGCGTTTGAATGAATTTTATTCTGGGTGCATTTGATGGTATAATAGAATATTACCACCTGGTTATATGGGAAGTCACTAAATGGCCTGGACGACTAACCAGATGTCTACCCCCTTTTTTTTTTCTTTTTTTTATTGATGACGTTTCCGTACAGTATTGAAGCGTTTGAATGAATTTTATTCTGGATGCATTTGATGGCATAATAGAATATTACCACCTGATTATATGGGAAGTTTCTAAATGGCCTGGACGACTAACCAGATTTCTACCTTTTTTTTTCTTTTACTTTCTTTTATTGATGACGTTTCTGTACAGTATTGAAGTGTTTGAATGAATTCTATTCTGGATGCATTTGATGGTATAATAGAATATTACCACCTGATTATATGGGAAGTTTCTAAATGGCCTGAACGACTAACCAGATTTCTACCTTTTTTTTCTTTTACTTTCTTTTATTGATGACGTTTCTGTACAGTATTGAAGTGTTTGAATGAATTCTATTCTGGATGCATTTGATGGTATAATAGAATATTACCACCTGATTATATGGGAAGTTTCTAAATGGCCTGAACGACTAACCAGATTTCTACCTTTTTTTTTTCTTTTACTTTCTTTTATTGATGACGTTTCTGTACAGTATTGAAGTGTTTGAATGAATTCTATTCTGGATGCATTTGATGGTATAATAGAATATTACCACCTGATTATATGGGAAGTTTCTAAATGGCGTGAACGACTAACCAGATTTCTACCTTTTTTTTTCTTTTACTTTCTTTTATTGATGACGTTTCTGTACAGTATTGAAGCGTTTGAATGAATTTTATTCAGGATTCATTTGATGGTATAATAGAATATTACCACCTGGTTATATGGGAAGTTACTAAATGGCCTGAACGACTAACCAGATTTCTACCTTTTTTTTTTTTACTACTTTTTTGTATTGATGACGTTTCTGTACAGCATAAAAGCGTTTGAATGGATTTTTTTTTATTCTGTTTGTAGTTGATGGTATAATAGAACCACTACCCTGGCCTGGTTGTAAGGGAATTTACTAAATGGCCTGAACTACTAACCAGATGTCTACCCTTTTTTTGTTACTTTCTTTTACTGATGACGTTTCTGCGCAAATTGAAGCGTTTGAATGAATTATATTCTGTATGTAGTTGATGGTATAATAGAACCTTACCACTGTACCAACCGTGTGTCACACGATCGTACATAGTTCATTTTGTGTATATATTATGCTTGTATCTTCGCTCTCCCCTCGCACTAAAAAGAACCAAAATAAACATGTCTGCGATTCTCCTCTGTAACAGTGTCTGTTTTTTTAACATGAAATTTCTTGTTGCTTTGAGCTTTTGTATATAAAGGAGAGTGTTCTATAATAAATTTACTCAGTTGCTTTCATCCTGTCTTTGAGTCACAACCTTCTCTCGGCCCGTCATACCACCTTGGCCTGGGTGTATGGGAATTTACTAAATGGCCTGAACGATTACAAGACAAAGCTTTCCCTGTGTAAAAATGTGGCACTGACGTATACTATTATTAGCACTTCAGTTTTGTAATAATGTTTCTGGGCCGAGAAAGAATCGGTAAGGCAAAGAGCCAAATATGATTTCCAAACAGGTGGTTGTTTGCGGTGGTTAAAACTATTTTTTTTTTCATTTAATGCATCACATTACTCGTTTTTTTTTTTTCAAGCGAGCAAGGTACTAACGTCACATTTCCCCATTCTCATTGCCTTTTGGCATTCATTTGTCACTGAACATTTTTTTAAAAATCCCTTAGCCTTCAATGCCTTTAATACCTCATCTCTTATAAGTCCTTTATAAATCCTTTATCATAGAATGACTAAAATACCTCATCTAATATAAATCCCTTATAAATCCTTTAACCTCCAGTGCCTTCAATACCTCATCTAATATAAATCCTTTAACATACAATGACTTCAATACTTCATCTAATATAAATCCCTTATAAATCTTCTAACCTCCAATGCCTTCAATACCTCATCTAATATAAATCCCTTATAAATCCTTTAACCTCCAATGCCTTCAATACCGCATTTGGTATAAATCCCTTATAAACCCTTTAACCTTCAATGCCTTTAATACCTCATGTCATATAAATCCCTTATAAATCCTTTAACCTCCAATGCCTTCAATACCTCATCTAGTATAAATCCCTTATAAATCCTTTAACCTCCAATGCCTTGAATACCTCATCTCATATAAAACCCTTAAAATCCTTTAAACTTCTATGCTTTGAATACCTCATCTCGATGTAATTCTGTGCTTCAATGCCCAATAGATTCATCTATTTTCGTGAATATATACTCATAATTTACCATGCGTTCTCTTTTATTACATAGCTCTATGATAATGTTATAATTTTCCACTCTCTCTCTCTCTCTCTCTCTCTCTCTCTCTCTCTCTCTCTCTCTCTCTCTCTCTCTCTCTCTCTCTCTCTCTCTCTCCTTGAATTTGTAGATATCTTAAAAGTCAAAAGTCCTACATTGCCTCGAATTTAGATAATAGAAATTAAACGTAGTTTCTCTCTCTCTCTCTCTCTCTCTCTCTCTCTCTCTCTCTCTCTCTCTCTCTCTCTCTCTCTCTCTCTCTCTCTCTCCTTGAATTTTTTAGACATCTTAAAAGTCAGAAGTCCTACTATGAGATTCAGGGCCCCTGTAACACGGTTTTTTCGCAATAACTTTTTTTCTATGAATTTCATAAATATAACGCTTATTCAGAATGCACATTATATCTACACATAAATTTTGACTATATTCTGCATTACGTAGGTTGAATAAATTTGGTACTTTATTAAGTAAAAGTGACGATTTTTGAAGACGGGCCAACTTACTCAGAGAAAAGGTTTCGAACGCACTCGTTACGTAACTTATGACGGCATTTCTTCTCTCTTTCTCGATCGATGATTGGTTATACGTAACGAAGGCTATACCTCTGCCAACAATAACACAAAAGTGTAAATAAAAGCAAAGCAGTACACCTTTATGAACTCTGAAACCTCTCCTCTGAGAATTGTCATAATGAACAAACGAACAAAATATGTTAATAAATACAAAAACACTTCGATTATTTGTCTAACTCCCAAAATAAGTTTCCTAAGAAATTACAGTCTACTTTATAGGTCACAATCAGATTGACAAAGTGTA
>NC_090735.1:132873848-132893848 GCF_036898095.1 Palaemon carinicauda | reverse complement strand
TGCTATTCATGAGTGGCCTTTAAACCTTGATGCACAAGTATACTCTTGGTTAGGGTTATTAGAAAATGAAGAACTGTCCAGTGAGGATTTAGAAATGTTCTACTATAGGATTTTTGTATCTTAAATGCCTTAGTTTTTAGAAACTGAGGACTGGAAACCTTCTTGTAAATCGGATTGGTTGTAATTAAGAAACCCAATTCTATAAGAAATGTACTGGAAAATCGTGGTTGCTAAATAACGTAACTACCCAGCGTAATGTCAGGATAACCTCCTTAATGATGTTTGAATGAGTTCAACATCACTCCAAAATCAAACCATTTTTCTCTGGTCTTGGATACTACCATAACATCTGTACCATGGTTGTTCACTGTCTTAGTGTAGAGTTCTCTTGCTTGAGGGTACACTCGGTCACACTATTCTATCTTATTTCTCTTCCTCTTGTTTTGGTAAAGTTTTTATAGTTTATATAGGAAATATTTATGTAGGTTTTGTTACTGTTCTTGAAATATTTTATATTTTTTATTACTTTTCTTTCAGTTTCCTTATTTCCTTTCCTCACTGGGCTATTTTCCCTGTTGGAGCCCTCGGGCTTATAGCATTCCTATTTTCTAACTAGGGTTCTAGCTTAGCAAGTAATAATAATAATAATAATAATAATAATAATAATAATAATAATAATAATAATAATAATAATAGAAGGCAATAACATGGGGTACAGCTCTTGGAGGCTGTAACTGGAATGAAATCAGCCTCTGTTACTGTACCGAGTTTGTTAGTCCGTAAATTGCAGGTCGTTATTCCTGTGCAAGTGTGTTTATGCTTGCAGACTCTGAAGCTTCCTCACAGTCGGTCTTGGAAGACGTAGGATGCCTTGTGCTTCGCAGAAAATTGATTAAAATGCAGTTTCTCTTGTTGGCTTCATTCACTCTGATAGGGATACTATGCAATTTCTCCTGGTGGTCTCACTCATTCTGATAGGGATACTATGCAATTTCTCTTGTTGGTCTCACTCATTCTAATAGGGATACTATGCAATTTCTCTTGTTGGTCTCACTCATTCTGATAGGGATACTATGCAATTTCTCCTGTTGGTCTCGCTCATTTTGATAGGGATACTATGCAATTTCTCTTGTTGGTCTCACTCATTCTGATAGGGATACTATGCAATTTCTCTTGTTGGTCTCACTCATTCTGATAGGGATACTATGCAGTTTCTCTTGTTGGTCTCGCTCATTTTGATAGGGATACTATGCAATTTCTCTTGTTGGTCTCGCTCATTTTGATAGGGATACTATGCAATTTCTCTTGTTGGTCTCGCTCATTCTGATAGGGATACTATGCAATTTCTCCTGTTGGTCTCGCTCATTCTGATAGGGATACTATGCAATTTCTCCTGTTGGTCTCGCTCATTTTGATAGGGATACTATGCAATTTCTCTTGTTGGTCTCACTCATTCTAATAGGGATACTATGCAATTTCTCTTGTTGGTCTACTCATTTTGATAGGGATACTATGCAATTTCTCTTGTTGGTCTCACTCATTCTGATAGGGATACTATGCAATTTCTCCTGTTGGTCTCGCTCATTCTGATAGGGATACTATGCAATTTCTCCTGTTGGTCTCGCTCATTTTGATAAAGATACTATGCAATTTCTCTTGTTGGTCTCACTCATTCTAATAGGGATACTATGCAATTTCTCTTGTTGGTCTCACTCATTCTGATAGGGATACTATGCAATTTCTCCTGTTGGTCTCGCTCATTTTGATAGGGATGCTATGCAATTTCTCTTGTTGGTCTCACTCATTCTGATAGGGATACTATGCAATTTCTCCTGTTGGCTTCATTCATTCTGATAGGGATACTATGCAATTTCTCTTGTTGGTCTCACTCATTCTGATAGGGATACTATGCAATTTCTCTTGTTGGTCTCACTCATTCTGATAGGGATACTATGCAATTTCTCTTGTTGGTCTCACTCATTCTGATAGGGATACTATGCAATTTCTCTTGTTGGTCTCACTCATTCTGATAGGGATACTATGCAATTTCTCTTGTTGGCTTCATTCATTCTGATAGGGATACTATGCAATTTCTCTTGTTGATCTCACTCATTCCGATAGGGATACTATGCAATTTCTCTTGTTGGTCTCATTCATTCTGATAGGGATACTATGCAATTTCTCTTGTTGGTCTCACTCATTTTGATAGGGATACTATGCAATTTTTCTTGTTGGTCTCACTCATTCTGATAGGGATACTATGCAATTTCTCTTGTTGGTCTCACTCATTCTGATAGGGATACTATGCAATTTCTCTTGTTGGTCTCACTCATTCTGATAGGGATATTATGCAATTTCTCTTGTTGGTCTCACTCATTCTGATAGGGATACTATGCAATTTCTCTTGTTGGTCTCACTCATTCTAAAAGGGATACTATGCAATTTCTCTTGTTGGTCTCACTCATTCTGATAGGGATACTATGCAATTTCTCTTGTTGGTCTCACTCATTCTGATAGGGATACTATGCAATTTTTCTTGTTGGTCTCACTCATTCTGATAGGGATACTATGCTATTTCTCTTGTTGGTCTCACTTATTCTGATAGGAATACTCTGCAATTTCTCTTGTTGGTCTCACTCGTTCTCATAGGGATACTAAGATTTGTTTTTTTTTTTTCATTAGATGCGCCTCTGTTCGTTTTTTAATCATATATGTTTATATCTGAACAATGTAAGAATATAGGAAAATACTTGGATCTTATTAATGACATTTTTACTATTAAGAAAAGTCACATATGGTCATTAGTTGTAAGATTCTGAGATCAAAATGGAAATTTGAGAGAGAGAGAGTGTGTGTGTGTGTGTGTGTGTGTTTCATATCTTGTGGTACAAGTTAAATAGATCGAATAACCTCTGCAGAATTTACGGAATTTTGTGTTAATTTTCGAAGCTTTACTTCTATTTCCAGTTAGAGCATAGATTAATTTGAAATTAATTTTCCTTTTAAGGAAACAGTTTAGCAAAGGCTATTCATTGCCACTATGTAGATACATGGAAGTAAATTTTGAATGATAAAGGCTCAAGACCATATAGGTAGATTATCTCCATGCAGATGTTTCATGAAATAACTAAATTCTTTTAGTTCTATATATGAGTCTTTACTAATACATGTCCATAGCCCATACCCAAATTGAAAACACATAGTTATGCGATTATATACAAATGCAAGCATTCTCTCTCTCTCTCTCTCTCTCTCTCTCTCTCTCTCTCTCTCTCTCTCTCTCTCTCTCTCTCTCTCTCTCTCTCTCTCTCTCTCTCTGTATTTCCTTGGTAAAGCAAGTATGATTACTGTCCCCTCTGGAAACCACCTTCTCTTAAATATTTTTGACAGCTCCATGTGGTTTCTCCCACCATTAAAACGACCAAATTAATTCTGGTTGTTTGTTACTTGTTTTATTAGATTACCTCGTTACTGTTTTTTTTATATCTTAGATATATATTATCTTAACTATTTGAAATGTATCTCAAATAAATATATCTTTCTATTTGAAATATATCTTGCATAAAGAATATCTTTGCTACCCTTTATCCTAACGTCCCTGACTGGTGATCCCCAGACTGGGGTTCGATTTCCGCTCAAACTTGTTAGTTTCTTTGGTCTCTGCAATCTCACCATCCTTGTGAGATAAGGATGGGGATGTTTGTAGGAGCCTATAGGTGTATCTGCTGAGTCATTAGCAGCCATTGAATGGCCCTCCTTGGTCCTATCTTGGGTGGAAAGGGGGCTTGGGTGCTGTCCAATGTATGTATGGTCCGTTTCTAGCGCTTGTTTGTTCGATGGGGGTAATGTCACTGTCCCTTGCCTCTGTCGTTCATGAGCGGCCTTTAAAACCTTTAAACATATGAAGGATGCTTTTTATCCTTCATCCTCATTATCTTACAAACTAAAATAATCTCTACCTACAGGCTGCATGATTGCAAGAGCCCGTGCTTGGCCCAGGCAATCTTCAAGAACAACAAAAACAACATCTTTGCTATTTGAAATGTGACATCTGTATGTTTACACTTGTAGAATTTTATGGTCTATACACGTGATTATCTTGTTTCTTTGAGGAGGATTTGTTGTAACCCAGTTTTAAGGGTTTTGTTAAAGTTGTTGGAAAATAATTAAATGAGTACCTTTTATCAAGTGATATTTTTGGCAGTTCAATTACATAATAATAAAATGAACTAGCAAAACTTGGAAAGGAAAAGAGGATTTTCCTATAACATTTCATCATGCCATTTCATTTCAAGCAGGTGAAGTAGTCCCTTTCTACACTTACTTTTTACTACTTGGTCTTATTTTTTTTAAACATAGGCCATAAGGATTCTGGGAAGTATTGATAACGAAAATTAAATATAAATCCGGAAAGTTATATTTTGTACTCGCGTAAACTTCGAGAAATTCAGGTAATGACTTATGGTACAATAATATTCGTCCTATCACTAAGCAACGAGACCTATCTACTTGATATAAAGTAGATAGGTCTGGTTGTTTGCTGATAAGGTGAATATTTTTGCAACAGAAGTCTTTACCTGAAAGCAGTAGATTCTATCAGGTGGTGAACTTTTGCATACTAATAAGAATCTCCCTTGACTTTATATTACTTTTTCATCCCAACTCTCTCTCTCTCTCTCTCTCTCTCTCTCTCTCTCTCTCTCTCTCTCTCTCTCTCTCTCTCAACTAGTCTGAACACACAGAGCATGAAAGCAAGTGCAAATGGATATTAAATGCAACATATTCTCGCTTAGCTGTCATGACGTTATTAACAACCACGCCGCTCTCTCTCTCTCTCTCTCTCTCTCTCTCTCTCTCTCTCTCTCTCTCTCTCTCTCTCTCAGGAATGAATGAGATTAAAAGCAAGAGCTAATGGCCGGGATGAAGGGGAAGAGAGAAAAGCGAGAGAGAGAGAGAGATACAAATAGAGAGAAAGAAAAGTTGCATAAAGGAACTGTGCTAGAGGAATCCTTGCAAATGCAACGGAGCGTGAGCGTTTCAAAAGGGGCATTGCATATGACCAAGATTGTTAAAAGGGGGTTGTGTGTTGTACACCCCCCTCCCTCCTCCCCCCCCCCCACCCCCACACACCAAGAAAAGGAATCGGGAGGGAACCCCATTTGTTAATCTAGGAATCAGTTTGGCTAAAAGGGATAGATGCAGCGGTATCGACTTCATTATCATGAAGAGATTATTCGTTAGAGGGAACTCGATCGTGTTAGTCCTTGCCTTTGAATTCAGGTGGACGATTTTATTTGGAATGCTGAAAATTGTCGACGGGTTTTGGAGTTGAGAAACGTGCAAGGGTAATATATTTGAATGAAAAAGATTGCAGTAATGTTGTAGCGTCTCTCTCTCTCTCTCTCTCTCTCTCTCTCTCTCTCTCTCTCTCTCTCTCTCTCTCTCTCAAGTAGTCGGAACACAGTATGAAAGCAAAAGTACACACACACATTCTCTCTCTCTCTCTCTCTCTCTCTCTCTCTCTCTCTCTCTCTCTCTCTCTCTCTCTCTCTCCCCCCTAATTTTTTTACCACTTTCGTCACAAATTTTCGTTTTTTCAGTTCGGTCGAAATTCGTAAGATTTAGGGGAAAAAGATTCCATGTTGTAAATACGTCTTACTCAGGAGAGAGAGAGAGAGAGAGAGAGAGAGAGAGAGAGAGAGAGAGAGAGAGAGAGAGAGAGTGGAATCGAAAGAAATTGTGATTTTGCTAAAATGAAAGTAGTCAATAGCCCCCTGGCTAGTACATTAGTAATATGTCCACCTAGGAAAATCACGTTTTCAGAGAAAATATTTCATAAACTATTGAATATCGACCAAATTCTTTACAATTTCTGAATCCACAAGAACCATTGCCGGATCCTCACGAACCAGGCATTATTCTCACTGGTGTCACTTAGCTCAAAAGCCTTGACATTATGAACCTTTGATATATTAACCCAGCTGGTTTCTTTCGTGTTGCAATATCCAAAGCCTTCGATTTTGTATTTAGCTAGTTCTTCATGCATGGCTCACTAGGGTCCTCAGTACTCTGTATAAAAAAATGTTTTTTTTTTCTAATCAAATAATTACTTTTATCTTTAACAGCATTAAATGATAAAGACATCATACCCTTTTGATTTTATTTCATTTAACGACACTTGAGCATATTACCAATAAAACATTAACCAACATTATATACATATACATATTTGTCTCATACTTAACCTGTATAACTTAATTCAGCCGATCACATCTGTGTCGGCTCCAAACAGATATAACTAATTAGGTGACTAATTATCTTACCCTCATTGATTGTGACCAACCGACAATTGGACCAAAAAGTCTCATTAAGATTGAGTTAATAAAATTAAGGAAATCTCGATAAAGAATGAAACTAAAGCACAATACCTGCAGACTTTTTGGAACGAACGGTCGTCAAAATCTTTAGCCCTGACGGCTTTAACTGTTTAACAGGTAACTGCTTGTCAATTAGAAAATTGACAGTTGGTCACGTGGTCCTCTATCCCTCCCCCACCAATGGTGGGGGGGCATCCCTCCACCAACCGGTTATTGAGACATTCTTTATTCATCTGTTGTCACAGAAGCACGTTTGTGCTTTCGCTCCAACACTCTGATATAATTGAATTCTTTTTGGTTTTGTTAACGACTACACCTTGGATTTGTCGTCTTCAAGTGATTTTGGATCCTTTGATGGTGTTAGTGATTTATGAATATGCCATCTGACTCTGAGACTCGACGCTCCTGCACTAATTGTTCGACTAGGATAAGTAGAAAGTTTGCCTTTGATACTCATTCTCTTTGTCAATCATGTAGGGGTATTAAGTGTGACATTAATGTTACTTGTAACGAGTGTAAGGGTTGGTCTAAAGAAGACCGTAAGTTATATGTTATGCATATGGATTCTTTAGCCAAGAAACGTAGTAGTTATAAGTCGAGTAAGACCACGAAGAGTGGCCTACCGGAGGACGAGATTAGGTCTTCTCCTTCCCAGGAGATTAGTTCAGCCTTAGGGGAGGGGGTAGATCCTCCGGAGGACAATGTCCCTGTAGGAGGGGTTAGTAGTTTTAGCTCCTCGGTAGATGTTGCCCGGTCCGTTTCTCCTGCTACAACGGTTACCGCCGAGTGTTCTAATGCTTTTATAAGTTGTCTTGAGAAAGTGCAAGCTATTTGGGAGGCTAAGTTCTCAAAGGTGAGTGAGGACATTTCCTCTTTAGTGAATTGCTTTAATGCTTTAAATGTTCCTGTATTGCCTTCCAGCTCTGCACCTGCCCTTGGTACGCCAGTCGCTGAGGCGAGCGGACACCGTGAGGTGATCCCCTCCCCAAAGCAGGGCAGGTCGCAGGTCCAGTTCGCCATCACCCCTGATGGGTGTATGAGCAACTTGGACGAAGAAACCCCATCGCTACTTCGTTCTCCCCATCGTCAGCGAGGGAGCACCCCGACACCGTCGCAAGCTCCTTTATCTTCAGACCCAGGGAGGTCAAGATTTCGTTCTCCTAATTGTCGACGAGGGAGCTCCCCTGCGCCTTCGCAGGACCATGAACCTTCAGACCCAGTGAAGTCTTCTCCGCGTTCCAGTCGCAGGAAATATTTTCCTAGAAGCTCGTCTCGCAGTAGGAGGCATACCTCTCTTCAGTCCAACTCAAGCATGTCTCCTGAGGGTAGATCCACATCGAGACGTTATCATAGAGACCTATCTCGTCACTCTTCAAGCCGCACACCCGGACTTTCATCCCTCAGGTCCCTGAGGGACTCCAGTGTTTCCTCTGACCGAAGGTCCAGAAGCCAGTCTTCAAGGAGAAGCAACCGGAGTTGGTCCCATCATTCCCCAGACCACCTTTCTCCTTATTCCAGGTCTCATTGGAAGGACCAGAGACCTAGCCGTTCATCTGTTAGATCCCACCATAGATCTCCTTCCAAACATTCTCGTCGGTTCTTATCCAGTAGTACTGGGAGACGTCTCTCCCCAAGCCATTCCCCTTCCAGGAGTAGACATCTTTCGTCTACCAGAAGCCCCAGATCTTCGCAACGTTCTCAGCCAAGGACCCGGCATGATCACAGGTCTCCTTCTACAGGTTCCTCACCCAATGATGGAGATGCTGAATTCTCCAGGAGACTTTGGGCAGCAGCGGAGAAATTTAGAATTCTTCAGGATGACGAGATGGATGACACAGCTCTTGAAACTTTGATCCCTAATTCCTTCAGGGAATTGATGAGTCTTTCCGAGAATGCCTTCCCAGAGAGTGTTCGTCAAGTGAAGGAGGTTCCTGCTTCCTCTAAGCCCCCCCTGAATCGTTTTGTTCAGGGTCTAGAGAAGCAGAAGTTTGACAGATTACCCAAATGGACCCCATCAGAACCCTTAGAATTAGCTCGCCAGGGAGTCAGGAAACGAGCAAAGGAAAGATGTCAGGCCGGACGCATTCCATACCCCACCATTGCTCTAGGCAAGACCAAGAGATACCTGCAGCTGGAAGAAGAGTCTTACGGTCCAGCTCCCACCCCTCTCAACCCCTCCTTTGAGGACGTGTTACCCTCACGAGTGAAGGGTGAACGTGCCTTGGTTGGTATCTCTGTGGAAGAGTGCAAGAGACTGGAAGCCTCCACTAGAAGAATACAGGAGATTGGGAACATGCTGGCATGGCTGTGGTATGTTTTGACAGCTTTTCTGAAGGAACCTTCTTTCCTCACAACGCATCGACCTCTCTACCTCCAGATAGCCAGGTCTATTGGGCGCTACCTTGAGGACCAGATGAAAGAGACTACTTTCCACGAGGCTTACCTGACTGGTAAAAGAAGGGACCATTATCTCAGCAGGGCCCCTGCTTCTCTCTCCATACGTCATAAAGATCTACTAAGGGAATCCCAGATGTTTGGACATCACCTTTTTGAACCTGCTATTCTGGAGGATGTTCTCTCTCGGGCCCAACTGTCTTCCAAGATGCGGAAGGAAGATATGTTAAATGACTTGTTAAAGAAATCACTTTCATTTAAGCCGCAACAGAAACAGCCCTACCCTCAGAGGGATTCGGGCAAACGCCCTATTCCTCAGCAAGGAGGTCGAGGAAATGATAATAGATATAGGAAGAAGCAGAAGTCCACAGTTGCTGCTTCATCAAACTTCCAAGCCAGGAAACAGGACAAGAAGAAGGACTTTAGGTCCTCACAGAACCCTGTCCCAAAGGGTTTTCAGAAATAGGGGCCAGTTCCTTCACACGAACACGTACAAGTGGGTTACTGCTTACAACATCATTGGCAGGCTTGGGAGGCCCTGAATTCGGACCCTTGGGTGACCATCGTACTAAGGGAGGGGTACAGGATACCTCTCAAGTCTCAACCACCCTTGACCAGTCATTCGCCACCATCCATCAGTTACTCCGGCAGGTCCGTAAAGCAACAAGCGCTCAGGGAGGAGATGCTTCAGCTGAAGTACAAAGGGGCCATAGAGCTAGCCCCGCCCAACTCCTGGAGTTTTCACAGCCACATGTTTGTGGTGACGAAAGCTTCAGGAGGGTGGAGACCCATCATCGATCTCTCTATCCTCAACTCCTTCGTAGAGATTACGAAGTTCAAGATGGAGACTCCGAAGACGGTTCTTCTAGCTATAAGGGAAGAGGACTGGTTCTTTACCATCGACCTCCAGGATGCTTATCTCCAAGTCCCAATTCATCAGGACTCTCGCCATCTTCTGCGCTTCCGCTGGGGAGAGGAGACTTGGCAGTTCAAGTGTCTCTGCTTCGGACTGGCAACGGCTCCTCAGGTCTTCACCAGGATCATGGCCCCAGTTGCAGCCAAATTCCACCGGATGGGTATTCGGATGTGCCGCTATCTGGACGACTGGCTCTTCCTATCTCCTTCCCTTCAGGAAGCTCTTCGTGTGAAGGAATTGGTCCTGGATCTTTGCAGGACTCTGGGAATAAAGATAAACTACAAGAAGTCTGCTCTCACACCATCTCAACAGACGACTTATTTGGGAATGAAGATTGTATCTCCTCTCTTAAGGGTCTTCCCGTCTCAAGAGAGGAAAGACAACCTCAGGAGAATTATAGAGGAGTTCTTGTTACTTCCGACCCCAAGAGTTTCTCTATGGATGAGCCTTCTAGGCCACCTTGCTTCTCTCACGTTACTAGTTCCCAACGGAAGACGCCGTATGAGGGATCTTCAATTCACATTGAGACAACATTGGGACTGGCAGGACAACACCAAACAAATTCAGTGGACAGCACGCAGTCAGGAGGATCTTCTTTGGTGGTCCCAGGAGATACACTTGAATGCAGGACTGTCTCTCAAAGTCCTCGAACCTACGCTTGTTCTGCATACAGACGCTTCAGACATAGGATGGGGAGCTTCTCTAGAGCAGGAGAGCATTGCTCGTTTATGGACTCCTTCCCAGATCTCCAGGTCCATAAACTGGAGAGAACTCAAGGCAATCAGGGAGGCTCTTCTCCATTTCACTCCTCTGTGTACATCCGAAGTAGTCGCAGTGTATGCAGACAACTCCACCGCGATCTCCTATTTGAAGAAGGAAGGAGGAACAAAGTCCCAACCTCTCAACCTTCTCGCTCAGGAGATCCTCCAGTGGGCAGAGGATCACAACGTTATTCTCCGACCTCAATTCATTCCGGGAAAGAAGAATGTCATTGCGGATGCTCTGAGCAGGGGGGACCAGGTGCTAGGTTCCGAATGGACTCTTTGTCAGGAGGTAGTAGATCGCCTTGTTCACCTTTGGCCAGCAAACATAGACCTGTTTGCAACTGCTTTAAATTTCTGTCTTCCAGCATATTTCAGCCCTCAGACAGATCCTCAATCTGCAGGGGTCGACGCTATGCTTCAAGACTGGAGGGACCTTCAGACTTACGCCTTTCCACCATTAGGGATGATAGACCAGGTCTTACACAAATTTCAGTCATTGCAGAGGTGCACAATGACCCTGGTAGCCCCGTTCTGGCCTCAGAAAGAATGGTTTGCAAGACTCCTAGAACTTTCCATAGACATTCCAAGGAGGTTGCCTGTCAGGTACGACCTCTTACGCCAACCTCACTTCCACAGGTTCCACCTTCGACCGTCCTCGTTACTTCTAACCGCCTGGAGACTGTCAAGCGTATTGCTAGAGCGAGGGGAGTATCTTCAGCAGTGGCTGAACAGCTCACCAAGGCACGAAGACACTACCAATTTGAACTACCAGCGTAAGTGGGTAGTTTATAGAGGTTGGTGTAAGAGGAACCGCCACGCCTCTTCTAGACCTACAGTTCCAAAGATTGCGGATTTCCTTCTTTATCTACGGAAGGAGAGAAAGCTTTCAGTGTCGGCCGTTAAAGCTTATAAAACGGCACTACCCTCTGTGTTTAGGCTGTCTTTTGGTGAGGTTTTTGAGGACCCTATTCTCTCTGACCTGATCAGATCTTTTGAGATTGAGGTTCCCAAGATTTCCATTAGTCCTCCCATGTGGGACTTGAATGTGGTTCTCAAGCTTCTAGCTGGGGCTCCCTTTGAACCTCTCAGGTTAGCTTCTCTACAAGACTTGACTACCAAGACACTTTTCTTGGTTACTTTAGCTACAGCCAAGAGACTGGGAGAGATACAAGCCATCTCTGCTTCTGTAGGAACAAGAGGAAAGGACATGGTCCTTACGTACCTTCCAGAATTCAGAGCCAAGACGGAATCAGAGTCCAACCCTCTCCCTAGAGAGTTTCTTCTTTCCTCTTTAAGTGAAACTGTTGAGCATCTGGAAGAGGAGAGACTGTACTGCCCAGTGAGAACCTTACGCTATTATCTAGCCAGAACCAAGGCTATCCCTCACAGACCCTGGGCTCTCTTCGTCTCCCCTAAACTACAGTCGAAGGCCATGACGAAAAATGCTGTTTCTTTCTTTATCAGGAGACTCATAGCAAAGGCTTCTCCCCAATCTTTATCAGGCTGTGCGTCCAAGAAGGGAAGAGGTACCCACAGTCTGAGGGGTTATTCCACGTCTCTTTCTTTTTGGAAGAACTCTTCATTGAAGTCCGTCCTGAATGCTGCTCTATGGAAAGGGAATACAGTTTTTGCTTCCCACTACCTTAAGGACGTGGAGTTGGTGTATGACAACATACGATCTCTCGGTCCAATTGTCGCAGCTGGAGAAATTGTTGGTTAACATCTACTTGGCCTTCTACCCTAAATACTTAGTGTATGTAAGGAAGAATGTAAGGCATGAATGAGATGGGATATGAATAAGGGCTCACTCCGTGCGAATGAAAACCTCGCGTAGGCAGGTTGTATAAATGCATGAGAGGAAGTAAGGTAGTGACGGTCCATCGGGGGCCTACACCTACCTTACTTCAGAGAAATATGACTAAACTAACGGACTTAACCGACGTATGCAAGTTGTTGATACAAGGTTAGGAACTTAGTTTAGAATAGGGTAGTTAGTCGACTAGGCGTTAAGACTGACCCAGCCATGACTAAACTTGACTGTTGGGGATCCAGTTCACTACAACACATGGAGATGTCCTATATCAGTCAAGGTAACTACTCTGAGGTCCTCTCAGGTCTGTTTGTATTCTTTAAAGATTACTTGATTATATCAACTGTTTATATTTCTACTTATGCCCTCCATCCAGGATAAATGCTGGTAATCGGCTGAATTAAGTTATACAGGTTAAGTGTGAGACAAATGAATTTTTAAATTTAAAATTAATTTTCGAACACTTACCTGTATAACTTAATGGAAGACCCTTCCCACCTCCCCACATTATCATAAGCAGCTTTACGACAACATATTCTCAAAGAATGGCTCAATAACCGGTTGGTGGAGGGATGCCCCCCCACCATTGGTGGGGGAGGGATAGAGGACCACGTGACCAACTGTCAATTTTCTAATTGACAAGCAGTTACCTGTTAAACAGTTAAAGCCATCAGGGCTAAAGATTTTGACGACCGTTCGTTCCAAAAAGTCTGCAGGTATTGTGCTTTAGTTTCATTCTTTATCGAGATTTCCTTAATTTTATTAACTCAATCTTAACGAGACTTTTTGGTCCAATTGTCGGTTGGTCACAATCAATGAGGGTAAGATAATTAGTCACCTAATTAGTTATATCTGTTTGGAGCCGACACAGATGTGATCGGCTGAATTAAGTTATACAGGTAAGTGTTCGAAAATTAATTTTAAATTTAAAAATTCATATATATATATATATATATATATATATGTGTGTGTGTGTGTGTGTATATATATATATATTTATATATATATTTATATAAATATATATAAATATATATATATATATATATATATATATATAAATGTGTATTTATATATTATATATATATATATATATATATATATATAAATATATATATATATATATATATATATATATATATATATGTATGTATGTATGTATGTATGTATGTATGTATGTATGTATGTATGTATGTATGTATGTATGTATGTATGTATGTATGTATGTATGTATATATATATATATATATATATAAATATAAAAGCAAGAACTGATAAATCCTGAGAAGATTGAACATCCTCTGATGGATATGCAAGGAGGGGTCCCATGATTTAGAATGATGAGTAAGTGTATTAGCCTTATAATCAACAGGGTTCATAAATGGAGCCCAATCACTCCTTGTCTCTGAAGTAAAACGAACACCTACAACGACATGTTTACTTAAAAAGAAATACCTTATAAGAGGAATTAATGGAGTTTATCATATTGTTATAAATATTTATTATTTATCATTTTGTTTAATTATTGATTTTATTGTTGTTAATGCACATAACTTGAAACGTCACATGGCTTCCTCTCTAATCAGTAATTCGGTTACATAGATTTATTGGAGTTTTGCAAGATGCAAAATATGTATTTCTTATGATTGGGAATACTCCTGTACTTATCCCAACATATATGTAATCACAAAGAAGCTATGTTATTATTATTATTATTATTATTATTATTATTATTATTATTATTATTATTTATTTATTTATTTTTCATTTATTTGTTATTTATTTATATATTTAATTATTATTATTATTATTATTATTATTATTATTTATTATCATTTATTTATTATTATTTATCATTAGTTATTTTTTTATTATTTAATATTATTTATTTATTATTTATTATTTGTTATTATTTTTTATTATTTGTTTATTATTTATTATTTATTTGTTTGTTATTCATTTATTTATTATTATTTATTATTATTATTATTATTTATTATTATTATTATTATTTATTATTATTATTATTTATTATTATTATTTATTTATTATTCATTTATTTGTTATTTATTTATATATTTAATTATTATTATTATTATTTTTATTATTCATTATTATCATTTGTTTATTATTTATTATTTGTTATTTTTTATTATTTAATATTATTCATTTATTATTTATTATTTGTTATTATTTTATTATTTAATATTATTTATTTATTATTTATTATTTTTTATTATTTGTTTATTATTTATTAATAATTTGTTTGTTATTTATTTATGTATTTATTATTATTATTATTATTATTTTTTTTTTTATTATCCAAGCTACAACCCTAGATGGGAAAGCAGGATGCTATAAGCCTAAGGTCTCCAACAGGGAAAAATAGCCCAGTGAGGAAAGGAAATCAGGAAGTAAATAAACTACAAGTCAAGTAATGAACAATTAAAATAAAATATTTTAAGAAAAGTAACAACATGAAAATAGATCGTTTATATACAAACTATAAACTATATTGCCGATCATAAATTATACGTCCTTATAATCATATTCCCGAGAAATTCCAGTAAATTAATAAAGGCGGTCGTTTCTCGGCAATTTTTCTTTATCACTCTGAAGATTTATTAATAATCTCTGTTCCTTATAGCAATTCGTCATACCTTCCAGGCCATTAATAACTTTCATGGAAACCCCCCTCCCCCCCACGTTTTCCATTTACTATTTCATGCATTCTGTGTTTTATAAATAGAGCCAGATTGTAACATATCTGCATTCAGATTATGTCTTGAACAGGTGAATGAATTTAACCTTTGTAGAATGTGTTTACAATACTTCAAAGACAATTGTCGTGTAGGATGTTTAAAGGTTTAAATTAAAGGCCGATCATGAATGGCAGAGGCAAGGGACAGTGACAGTGCCCTATCAAGCAGGACAATGCCCTAGAGACTGACCATATTACATATGATCAGCCCCAAGCCCCCTCTTCACCCAAGCTAGGACCAAGGAGGGCCAGGCAGTGGCTGCTGATGACTCGGCAGATAGACCTATAGTCTCCCCCAAGCCTCCCATCCTTAGCTCACAAGGCTGGCGAAGTTACAGCAGCCAAAGAAACTAACGAGTTTGAGCGGGACTCGAACCCCAGTCTGGCGATCACCAGTCAGGGACGTTACCACCTCGGCTACCACAACCCTGTCTGAACTAGGCACCTGTTAAAAGAAGGATACGTTAGGTGAATCCTACATAGGACGTCTGTATCTAGGGGCTGAATAACTAAGAGGGAGAATTAGATTCCTTCTTGGACGGAGATTGATCTTTAATGAAATGAAATCTTAAAATCTTTCTTATTCTTAAAACTGGAAATTCATTTTTGTATCTGGATTTGTAGCTTGGCTGATAGTAATAATGATATTGATAATACTAATAATCACCAACAACAATGAAATCTATGATTTTTTTTGCATATTCACACCTCTAATAGAAGTTGGGTCCAAATAAATACACAAAAACACATACACATACACACTCATATATATATATATATATATATATATATATATATATATATATATATGTATGTGTGTGTGTAATGTAAATATATATGTATATATATATATATATATATATATATATATATATACTATGTATATGATGTAAATATACATATATATATATATATATATATATATATATATATATATATATATATGTGTGTGTGTGTGTGTGTGTGTGTGTATATGTGTATTACGCAGTACTGATAATATAATACTTCCTGGTTCACATGTTCCCTTTAATAAGGTGACCATGATGATGATGACTACAGTTATATAAACCGATATTTCCTTCTGCAGACCCTGATGTTATCAGCACCCACTGAAGGACAGCCGTCAGTCAATAATAGTCTGTTCTAAGGACCTCATAAAAGTCCCCCCCCCTCTCTCTCTCTCTCTCTCTCTCTCTCTCTCTCTCTCTCTCTCTCTCTCTCTCTCTCTCTCTCTCTCTCTCTCTCTCTCTCCGGGGAATGTTGAGCATTTCTAGCCCACCACGAACCCTTTTCCAAAATCTTTTATGGCTGGAATTCTTAAAACCCACGCGAAAACTCAAGGATATATCACAAACCTTCATGCATTTAGATCGCTCATCTACCGATTGCACTGGTGGTCATTTCTTATCTCCTCTCTCTCTCTCTCTCTCTCTCTCTCTCTCTCTCTCTCTCTCTCTCTCTCTCCTCTCTCTCTCTCGTATGCGTAAGCTAATTGTTAGGGTAGTATTCTTTATTTTTGAATGCCATTATAGTTCATTATTTATCAACAAACAAGACATGAAATATTAACCTGTATTATTCGCATAGTTTTTTTTTATAGTTTATAAATGATAGTTATTGATTTAGAAATATTTCTTATATTCATTACATACAGTATAGGCCTTTATAGTTCATTCGGTATTCTCTTATTTCTTTTCTTCTACGGGCTAATTTCCCTGCTGGAACACTTAGCGTCGCAGCGTTATGCTTTATCCACTTGGGTTGTAGCTTGGCTAGTAATAATAAAGCTAGGCGAAAGATCGCTACCCGGCTAATTCACACCAAATGTTTGTTTGTATGTCTACTGTAGGCTCTAGAGCCTTTAAATATGCGGCCCCAAGACTATGCAATAGGCTTCAACGAGACATCCGAATAATTGAAGATATTAAGGCTTTCAAGAGGAAGGTGAAGACCTTCTTATTCTGCGAGTGTTTTGACAGTGATGATCAAACGGTAATCGAACAATACTAATTGTGAAAGGTTAAATG
The DNA here is from genome assembly GCF_036898095.1 of Palaemon carinicauda. Taxonomy (NCBI): domain Eukaryota; kingdom Metazoa; phylum Arthropoda; class Malacostraca; order Decapoda; family Palaemonidae; genus Palaemon; species Palaemon carinicauda. The sequence goes on along the minus strand of NC_090735.1, from coordinate 132,876,802 downwards.
CTCCTGAATGAACATGATAAAACGACCGTGGATGTCCTGTAGAGAGTAGGGTTCCTCTGCTGTACAGGATCAGATAAGCAGCCCCTAAAGTTAAGGGTGAATGGGAAAGGAGGACCTATACTATAGTCCATTTCTTTTAGCGAGGCATCTTTGCACTGACTCGCAGCGGTGCCCTTTTAGCTCGGAAAAGTTTCCTGACCGCTGATTGGTTGGACAAGATAATTCTAACCAATTAGCGATCAGGAAACTTTTCCGAGCTAAAAGGGCACCGTTGCGAGTCGGTGCAAATATGACTCGCTAAAAGAAATGGACTATAGTCACATGGTACTGCTATCCATTATCTATCTCGTTCACGGATAGCCTCGGCCTCTGCCCATTCGTAGATGCTAACCTCGTTTTCCTTAGATCACGCTGCGATTTTCAGCGAATGTTTACTTGAATATGGCATGTGTGAGTCAGTCTCATAAACGGATGACTCTAAAAATTCGTCATTTTATCCTCGTCATTTAAATGACCGCCATGGTTGGTTAAATCAGCTTTAGGTTTAAGCCAACCTACATAATGTAGTGTGAAAGTGACTGGCGAGTTAGCGAGATTTGATATTGTAGTTGGCCTGGTATTTTCTTAAACTCTTAGAGTAATTATGGAAGGCAAGGGGTTTCCAAGAAGACATTAAATGTTGATGAAATTAGTTATATTGGATGCTGTATAGATCACTATGTTGAAGAAATGTCCATGCTTAGCTCTAAACGCTAAAGCAACAAAGGATAGGCCAGCTGCTATTTATTGACAATGCTTACGAGGATTTGAAGCTTAAAACTCTGTAGATGTACCTTGCAGAGAACTCAAGAGCCTTTAAAACTTAACCAAGGGCTGTCTTCCTGATTTTTTTTTTTTTTTTTTTTTTCTTTTTTTTTTTTTTTTAACAAATAATTCTAGGTTACAAGATCTTGACCGGAGAAGGGCATCCCATTCAACATTAATGTTAGACACTGCCCCCAGGCTACCCCACCCCCCATGGGGTAACTATCCTCAAAATGGTAAGATTTTTTTTTTTGCTTACCCCTAAACACTGAGAGTGGAAGTAATAACGGCTTTTAAAAATCTTTATTTACGTCACACCTTTCAGTTTCACTATGAAGACAACTGAAGATGGAGAAACAACCTTATGGCAGTTTATGAAAGACTATGTTATTTACATGGTTATGTAGAATATACATTTTTCATGATGCAGAGTTAAAAATATTAACATAAATGGAGTGTGGAACAAAGTTTGTCCACAGTTTTTCCACGACTTTCTTTGGCTTTGAAAAAGTGGAGTAGGAAACGAAAACACTTTTCAACAACTTGATGAGGCCTAGCAAGAAGCTGGCACAAGGGACTTTGCTAAACTCCTTTGTGTCCATCGGGAAGTGCTTTCTTACGAAAACATTATTGAACAACAACAACAACAACAATATCAATCTCAATATCAATATCGATATCGATATTGATATTAATAATATTTATATTTATATATTTATATTTTTATATTTTTATATTATTATATTTTCATGTATTTATATTTTTATATTGTTATATTGTTATATATTTATATTTATATTTTTATATATTTATATATTCATATTTTTATATATCTATATATTTGTATTTATATTTATATTTATATTTATATTAATGGTAATAATTGGAAGCTCAAAGAAAGAAGAAAGAGAAGGATGATGGCGAGTTTTAAGAGATTCAAGAAAAGGTTAATGGCAGATGGACTTATTCTAATTAAAGAGGGTCTGGAAAAGTTTGAATTTCAGGAACCAAGTGTCAAACGATGCACTAAAGTTGCAACAGCGATTCATGATGCAACCCAGTATTATTGAAAACCAACCACCCAGACGTCATTGAATTATTTTGTAAGAAGATAAATAAACTTTATTCTGAACCAGTCTCATCAACATCAGGTGTTAATAGTAGTTCAGTCTCTTTCTCTCCATCTACTCCTCCTCCACTTTAAGTATCTATCATTTATTGCACTTGATTCTTATTAAAAAGGATAAAGATAGTTATGTTTGCGTGGGATATGTTGCACTTAATTTCTTAGTTTATCAATCCATCGTCTCATCTTCCTACCCCTGCTTCTATTACAACCTTTGGGGAGACATTCTGTTATTCTCAGTGTCCATCTATTGTCTGTCATTGTCATTATATGCCTATGTCCATTTACTCCTCCTCCACTTTAAGTATCTTTCATTTATTGCACTTGGTTTTTTTTTTTAAATGGATAAAGCTAGTTATGTTTGCATGGGATATGTTGCACTTAATTTCTTAGTTCATCAATCCATTGCCTTCTCTGGGCCCTGTTTCTATTACAACCTTTAGGGACACATTCTGTTATTCTTAATGTCCATCTATTACCTTGCATGGTGTATGTTGCACTTAATTTCTTAGTTCATCAATCCATTGTCTTCTCTGGGCCCTGTTTCTATTACAACCTTTAGGGACACATTCTGTTATTCTTAAGGTCCATCTATTGTCTTATCATTGTCATTATATCTCATGTCCATGTCCAGTTCTTTTTCTTATTTGCTGTTAGAATATCCTTTATTAAGTAACTTTTTATTGACTTGCTACTTCAAGTTAGGCTCCATATGCTAACTAGTCTACTTACATTTTTTCTTCAATAAGGATTATCATTTTTATGTAATCTAACTTTTAGCTGATTTATAGAAAATTGTGCTATAGATATTTTTAACCTTTCATAATACTGGATAGGGTACATATCAAGAATACTGCAATATGTTAGCTTGATGGTCTACACATTAAGAATATGTATGAATCAAGAATACTTAATAATATGGAAAAATACTTTCAGCAGTTAGTCATTTAAAGGCACGGGAAATAAAATGCAATACAAAATATCTGTAACAAGCATTATATATATTTAAATATAGCTGTAGAAA
>NC_090735.1:132861348-132868848 GCF_036898095.1 Palaemon carinicauda | reverse complement strand
CTTGGAAGATGGAATCTTCGGGATCTTGAACCCTTCTGTGAAGCCTCTTCCCTTTTTGCCCGGCGGGCATGCTGTCATGCGTTTGCGGGGAGGGGAACGGGGGAATTTTAACCTGTCAAAAAGTTTTCATTCTTTTTGCCTCTTGCGCGAGTGCGAAGGAGAGTACTGGAGCGTTGGCGCCAGGGCTGCCGGATTCTCCACACAAGGCAACTCCACGCTCAGCGGTGTCGCTGATTAGTCCCAGTTTCACCTCTCTTAAGTCTCACAGTATTTTGTCTACAGAAATTGCAAAAAGATACTCACAAGAAAAAGAATAAACTTTTAGATTTTTCTTGAGCTGGCGAATCAATTCGTCAAAAGGCAACTGGTGTGCGGCAATTGCAATTAATTCCATCAACACTGATTCAAGAATCAGTCTTTCAGTGAGTCGGCAACATCAAGCGCTGAACTCCACTGAGCCTCCTAGTCCCATAGCATCCACACTTTCATAGACTTCACAATTATTGTAATTTTTATATAGATATCACGGGGAAAATAAATAATAAAACACTCATATTAATTATCTATTACTTTTTATTACATTTTAATCGACATACATCATCTCTTAACAAAGTGTGGAATTTATCAGCACTCGGATTCCACATTCCACACATGATCAAGATGTGGAGCAGATTAGCCGTATCGATGACGTAAATTCCACGTTTCGGCAGCCCTGGTTGGCGCACAGGATGCTGCTGGTGCTCAGTTTCTGCTGAAGCACAGTTTTTGGTGAAGGCGCAGAAAAGCGCTGGCGCGCAGGAAACCAATGCGTAAGGTGAATATACAAAGAATAGGCCAGACTATTTGGCCTCTATTTTGAGGTACCTTACCTCTAGCATTAGAGGCTCTTTAACCTTTTATTTTGAGGTGCCATACTTCCAACATTAGAGGATATTTAAGCTCTATTTTGAGGTGCCATACCTTTAGTATTAAGGGCTCTATGACCTCTATTTTGAGGTACTATAATCTTAGCATTATATGTTCTTTGATCTCTAATTTGAAGTGCTTTACCTCTAGCATTAGAGGCTCTTTGACCTCTATTTTGAGGCTCCTTACTTTTAGCATTAGAGGGTCTTTGACCTCCATTTTAAGGCTCCTTACTTTTAGCATTAGAGGCTCTTTGACCTCTATTTTGAGGATCCATACTTTGAGCATTAGAGGGTTTTTTACCTCAATTTTGAGGCTCCTTACGTTTAGTATTAAAGGCTCTTTGACCTCTATTTTAAGACTGCTCACTTTTAGCATTAGAGGGTCTTTGACCTCCATTTTGAGGCTCCTTACTTTTAGCATTAGAGGCTCTTTGACCTCTATTTTGAGGATCCATACTTTGAGCATTAGAGGGTTTTTTACCTCAATTTTGAGGCTCCTTACGTTTAGTATTAGAGGCTCTTTTACCTCTATTTTAAGACTGCTCACTTTTAGCATCAGAGTCTCTTTGACCTCTATTTTAAGGCTCCTTACTTTTTGCATTAAAGAGTCTTTGACATCTATTTTGAGGCTCATTACTTTTAGCATTAGAGGCTGTTTGACCTCTATTTTGAGGCTCCTTACTCTGAGCATTAGAGGGTCTTTGACCTCTGTTTTGAGGCTCCTTACGTTTAGCTTTAGAGGCTCTTTGACCTCTATTTTGAGACTGCTCACTTTTAGCATCAGAGTCTCTTTGACCTCTATTTTGAGGCTCCTTACTTTTAGCATTAGAGGGTCTTTGATCTCAATTTTGAGGCTCCTTAGGTTTAGCATTAGAGTGTCTTTGACCTTTATTTTGAGGCTCCTTACTTTTAGCATTAGAGGGTCTTTGACCTCTATTTTGAGGCTCATTACTTTTAGCATTAGAGGCTGTTTGACCTCTATTTTGAGGCTCCTTACTTTGAGCATTAGAGGGTCTTTGACCTCTATTTTGAGGCTCCTTACGTTTAGCTTTAGAGGCTCTTTGACCTCTATTTTGAGACTGCTCACCTTTAGCATTAGAATCTCTTTGACTTATATTTTGAGGCTCCTTACTTTTAGCATTAGAGGGTCTTTGATCTCCATTTTGAGGCTCCTTATGTTTAGCATTAGAGGGTCTTTGACCTCTATTTTGGGGCTCCTTACGTTTAGCATTAGAGGGTCTTTGACCTCCATTTTGAGCCTCCTTACTTTTAGCATTAGAGGGTCTTTGACCTCTATTTTGAGGCTCATTACTTTTAGCATTAGAGGGTCTTTGACCTGTATTTTGACGCTCCTTACGTTTAGCATTAGAGGATCTTTGACCTCTATTTTGAGACTGTTCACTTTTAGCATTAGAGGGTCTTTGACCTCCATTTTGAGGCTCCTTACTTTTAGCATTAGAGGCTCTTTGATCTCCATTTTGAGGCTCCTTATGTTTAGCATCAGAGGGTCTTTGACCTCTATTTTGAGGCTCCCTACGTTTAGCATCAGAGGGTCTTTGACCTCCATTTTGAGGCTCCTTACTTTTAGCATTTGAGGGTCTTTGACCTCTATTTTTAGACTCTTATGTTTAGCATTAGAGGGTCTTTGACCTCTATTTAAGACTCCTCACTTTCAGCTTTAGAGTCTCTTTGACCTCTATTTTGAGGCTCCTTACTTTTAGCATTAGAGGGTCTTTGACCTCTGTTTTGAAGCTCCTTACTTTTAGCATTAGAGGGTCTTTGATCTCTATTTTGAGGCTCCTTACGTTTAGCATTAGAGGGTCTTTGACCTCTATTTTGAGGCTTCTTATCTTTAGGATTAGAGGTTCTTTGACCTCTATTTTGAGGTTCCTTACTTTCAGCATTAGAGGCTCTTTGACCTGTATTTTGAGGCTCCTTACTTTTAGCATTAGAGGCTCTTTGACCTCTATTTTTAGGCTCCATACTTTAAGCATTAGAGGCTCTTTGACCTCTATTTTGAGGCTTCTTACGTTTAGCATTAGAGGCTCTTTGACCTCTATTTTGAGGCTCCTTACTTTTAGCATTATAGGCCGTTTGACCCTATTTTGAGGCTTCTTACTTTTAGCATTAGAGGCTCTTTGACCTCTATTTTGAGGCTCCTTTCTTTTAGCATTAGAGGCTCTTTGACCTCTTATTTTGAGGCTTCTTAGGTTTAGCATTAGAGGGTCTTTGACTTCTGTTTTGAGGCTCTTTACTTTTAGTATTAGAGGTTCTTTGACCTCTATTTTGAGCCTCCTTACTTTTAGCATTAGAGGGTCTTTGACCTTTATTTTGAGTCTCCTTACTTTTAACATTAGAGGCTCTTTGACCTCTGTTTTGAGGCTCTTTACTTTTAGCATTAGAGGTTCTTTGACCTCTATTTTGAGGTGCTTTACTCTAGCATTAGAGTTTCTTTGACCTTTATTTTAATCCCCTTACCTCTAATATTAAAAGCTCTTGGACCTTTATTTTTGGGTGCTTTATTTCTAGCACTAGAAGCTCTTTGAGACCTCTGTTTTAAGGCGACTAACCGCTAATAGTAGAGGCTATTTGACCTCAGTTTTTAGGTGACTTACCACTATAATTAAAGGCTATTTTTTATACTTCTTCATATAAAAGCTTTCCTTCTCTATTCCCTTCTGTCTTTTATAGTTTTTCAAGATCTCCTTTGCTTAGTTCGCCAGTCTCCCTCGAGATTTCAAGAGACATTTCAGTGCTGTTTGTCCTCGGTTCGTCAGATTCCTCGGAGAAATCGATGGATTTCATGTCTTTACCTATAAGGGCGATGGGTAAAGACATGGATGCCATTGATTTCTCGGCATACACTATACGCCATCATACTAAAGTCAACGAAGAGCAACACAATATATTTACCAATGCCGTCCTGATATGTTCTATCTTCAATGCCGAATTTTGAAGAAACACACGTCGCTCACCGCTCTGCACCAATGCAATCCAATTATAGGAGATCGTCGCTAAACCGCAAGCAAATTATCCTTCAAAGCTCTTACATTATGATCTTCAAAGCTCGCCAACCTCGGCAGCACCTATCCAAACTATCTGTAGATGAAGGTGTTCCGAATAGCCTCCAGTTCATCCTGTAGCTGTAACAAAATTCTCAGTCAGTTACCTGTTCCGCCAGAACGCGAGCTCTGTGAGTAAAGTGAAATCCTCCTCCCAATGTTCACTGCGTAAACTTCCATAGCTACAGTACATACAGATCGTGAGGTGTTGCAAGGTATGTTAAAAAAGAGAGAGAGAGAGAGAGAGAGAGAGAGAGAGAGAGAGAGAGAGAGAGAGAGAGAGAGAGAGAGATCAGGTCTTCAGAAGTCTTTTGGAATCCGGGGCGGAGCCGTTCATAACTGCTCCGGGAAGATTCCGTTCTGGAGTCATTCAGAACTCTATGCTAAGTCTACGGCTATTTCTTCTGAAGTCATTTGGAGAGGAGATTCAGGAAGATTTTCTTCCGAAATCATTCAGAGATTTCTGGAATCATTCAGAATTCCATGCTAAGTCTATGGAAATTTCTTCTGAATCCTTTTGGAGATGCACGAAGATTTTCTCCCGAAGCCGTTTAGGACTCGCGAAAAATTCTCTTTTTTTCTCTGGTTTCAATGATAATGAATTACGTGATTTGATTTACAACTCCGTGAAGATTCTGTTCTGGACACATTCAGAACTCTATGCTAAGTCTACGGCTATTTCTTCTTAAGACATTTGGAGATTCAGGGTTTTCTTTCGAAGTCGTTCAGATTCGCATCTGGAATCATTCAGAATTCCATGCTAAGTCTATGGTAATTTCTTCTGAATCCATTTAGGGAACCACGATTTTCTTCCGAAGCCATTTAGAACTCGCGAAAAATTCTCTTTTTCTCTGGTTTCAATAGGCCCTAATAACTCATATTAACAACAACAACAACAACAACAACAACAACAACAACAACAACAACAATAATGAACCGTGATTTGATCTACTGCTCCGGGAAGATTCCGTTCTTGAATCATTTAGAACTCTATGCTAAGCCATTAGGAGATCGACGAAGATTTTCTTCCGAAGCCGTTTAGGACTCGCGAAAAATTCTCTTTTTCTCTGGTTTCAATAGGCCATAATAATAATGATAATAATAATAATGATAATAATAATAATAATAATAATAATAATAATAATAATAATAATAATAATAATAATAATAATAATAATAATAATACTTTTTGTAAGTAACAATCTGCTACCTACAGCTCTCCATTTGATTAATGCCTTTTCTGCTCTTGGTGTCATCATCATTATTCCTACCCCTTCTCTTCTAACTCCATCTGCTCCTTAGGGCCAAGATATCCAAACTATATTTCATAAATTCATTTTCTACTAGCTGTAACTTCCCAGTCTGATTCATGGTTCTAACATTTCAATTACCAATTTTCAATTTTTCTTTAGTATTTACAAACCGGGAGTTTCTTAGCAACCCACTACGGCCGGGACTGGGGGCAATTCTTTCATTTTCGCTTTCCATAGACTGACTAAATCCATAGAGGATTCATAGGCTAAATTCATCAAAGAATAGCCAGTTTCTTAGTGATGCGCAGCGCCTATCTAAATAAGGCAAGTGACCCCTGCCAGTCCATACTAATTCCAGTAAGATCAACTGCTGGGCATTAGAAGTAGAGGAGTATCCAGAGCACCAAACGGATACATAACCTTTTTTAAAGTACAGATGGAATTAATGGTCCTTTATTTATGGAACCCATGCCTCAAAGAGAATGTTTAGTGCCATATTTAAAAGAACTGAAGCTGTTTTTTGAGCATTCGGTTGAATTAAATAGACCCGTCATATATTCAAGCATTTAAATTGTCACGTATATGGCTATAGTATATATTGAATTGTTCACCTTTATTTCCAATTTTGTACTTGTCCCTATTTTCTCATTAGTAATAGGTTTGATTGTCATTTTCTATAAAAAGAAAACTTTTTCTTTTTTATTTTCTTATAAGTCAATATGATTTTCTATTGAAATAAATGATAAAAAATATTTTCAAAGAACTATAATTTTTCTATATTTCTAGTTAAAATTATTAAGAATATATATATATATATATATATATATATATATATATATATATATATATATATCTGTGTGTGTATATTTATAGATAGTTAGATAGATAGATAGATAGCTTACAAAATCTATTACTTAATAACTTACCATTATGAATTGATGTTTTTTTTTTTTTAAATTAAGTGTCCAAAATTGCCTTACCATTTTTCAAGGCGAGGCAAAATTGGACACTAGATATTCCATATTTTTTCATTCATTTTTTATTTTAAACCTTCCTTTAGCATCATCCACTAATTTGATTTTAGAAACAAATAATTTCATGTATTATTTCTGAGAAACCCTAAAATGAAGGTGAGGCAATTATTGGACACCCATATTCAACAATTTATGTAGGGGTACTTAATACTTTTTAAAAACCAGACATACTAATATTTATAAAGTAGAAGGTTGGGGAATTTCTAATAGCATTATAGTTTTCGAAAATTATAAATAGTTTTAGAGATATTGTATCTGTCCAATATTTGCCTTACTTGTCCAAAATTGCCTCTGTCCAAAATTGCCTTACCCTACTATATCTCACCACAGCATTTCAAAAGTTCATTAATAATTCCAATCTATCTTGCCTGAGCTGGCTCTTTTATAGTTTCTCTGAGACATTGTTGCTTGCTGTTTTGGCTTGCCTCTTCTTGGCCATATGCCTACCTTGATCTTCAACCTTCTGGCCGTTGAAACAAAGAAATAAGCAAAGAGATAGTAAATGATTACATTTCATAAAACATACTGAGGAAAAGAGTAATAATTATTTACTTAAATATTATATATTTTCAAGGTTCAGTTCTCTTCTTTTTATCCGCTTAACCTCACTGTAAGCTGTAAATTTACTGGAACGGGCGGAAAGGAACTGGAAGTTGTCAATTTACTGGAACGGACGGAGAAGAACTGGAAGGTGTCAATTTACTGAAACTGACAGAGAAGAACTGGGAGGTGTCAATTTACTGGAACAGACAGAGAAGAACTGGAAGGTGTCAATTTACTGGAAAGGACGGAGAAGAACTGAGAGGTATCACGTTACTGGAACGGACAGAAAAGAACAGAAAGGTGTGAATTTACTGGAACGGACAGAGCAGAACTGGAGGTGTCAATTCACTAGAACGGACAGAGAAGAACTGGAAGGTGCCAATTTACTGGAACGAACAGAGAAGAACTGGGAGGTGTCAATTTACTGGAACGTACAAAGAAGAACTGGAAGGTGTCAATTTACTGGAACGGACAGAGAAGAACTGGAGGTGTCAAAATACTGGAACGGGCGGAAAAGAACTGGAAGGTGTCAATTTACTGGAATGGACAGAGAAGAACTGGGAGGTGTCAATATACTGGAACGGACGTAGAAGAACTAGAAGGTGTCAATTTATTGGAACAGGAGAGAAGAACTGGAAGGAATCAATTTACTGGAATGATCAGAGAAGAACTGTAAGGTGTCAATTTACTAGAACGAACA
>NC_090735.1:132851348-132858848 GCF_036898095.1 Palaemon carinicauda | reverse complement strand
TTGGGCAATTGTTTAAAGTGGGTCACTCCGCCCTGGGTCTTGCTGGGTAAAGCGTATTCCAAGTGTGTTCTAATTAAGAACCTTGCATTGAATAGTCGACATAATTTAGATTTCTGCTGTAAATGGAATTACTCGAAATACTAAATGTTTTATTGTTTCACTGCGCATAGAAGCCTAGTAATTAGATGCCAGAGATGAATTTAATTGTTTCACGGCTATCTTACTCTTGTATCAAAAGGGAACTGTAAAGCTTGGATAAATTATTTCAGGATAAGCATATAAAATGAAAAGTAAGAGTATTTTCTTCGAAACGATATGGCTACTATGATAAGTATATTGAGAGAGAGAGAGAGAGAGAGAGAGAGAGAGAGAGAGAGAGAGAGAGAGAGAGAGAGAGAGAGAGAGAGAGGATAAAGGGATGGTGACTTTGTATCAGAGAGAGAGAGAGAGGGGGGAATAGGAAAAGGTGGGTGACTGTACCAGAGAGAGAGAGAGAGAGAGAGAGAGAGAGAGAGAGAGAGAGAGAGAGAGAGAGAGAGAGAGAGCCTTACCTTATTTGCCTTATTTTTTGTTTGGGTTCCCCCAGGTCCCTCAGTGTGAGGCACCTCGTATATCCACCAGAGAGTTGCTAATGCATCTTCCGGTGTATTTTGCATCTTCCAGTCTTGGATGGTCCGGGATGCATCTTAGGTATTTATCGAGCTTATTCTTGAACACATCTACGCTCACTCCTGATATGTTTCTTAGATGAGCTGGCAGCACATTAAATAGTCGCTGCATTATCGATGCTGGTGCGTAGTGGATTAATGTCCTGTGCGCCTTTCTTAGTTAACCTGGAATATTTTTTGGCACTATTAATCTACCTCGGCTTGCTCTTTCTGATATTTTAAGCTCCATGATGTTTTCAGTAATTCCTTCTATTTGCTTCCATGCTTGTATTATCATGTAGCGTTCTCTTCTCCTTTCTAGACTGTATAGTTTTAAAAATTGCAGTCTTTCCCAGTAGTCAAGGTCCTTAACTTCTTCTATTCTAGCAGTATAGGACCTTTGTACACTCTCTATTTGCGCAATATCTTTTTGGTAGTGTGGGTACCATATCACATTGCAGTACTCGAGTGTACTACGCACATAAGTTTTGTAAAGCATAATCATGTGTTCAGCTTTTCTTGTTTTAAAGTGTCTGAATAACATTCCCATTTTTGCTTTACATTTAGCCAACAGTGTTGCTATTTGGTCGTTGCATAACATATTCCTATTTAAAATTACACCAAGGTCTTTAATTGCTTCCTTGTTTGTGACTGTCTCATTATTAGGTCCCTTGTATGCATACACCCTTCCTTCTCTGTTTCCATAATTTATTGATTCGAATTTATCGGAGTTAAATACCATCCTATTTATCTCCGCTCATTCATATATTTTGTTTAGATCTCTTTGTAGTGAGTTCCTATCTTCATCACAAGTAATTTCTCTACTTATTCTTGTGTCATCGGCGAAACTTCTCACTACGGAGTTTTCAACATCACAGTCTATGTCTGAGATCATAATAACAAATAGCAGTGCAGCTAATACCGTACCTTGTGGCACACCAGATATTACCTGGGCTTCATCTGATTTCTCGTCATTTGCAACCACTATCTGTTTTCTGTTTTGCAGGAATTCTTTTACCCATTTTCCTATCTTTCCCACAATATTATGCTTTCTCATTTTTTCTCCAATATGTTGTGGTCTACCTTGTCAAAGGCTTTTGCAAAATCTAGATAGATCACATCTGTGTCTTTTTCATTTATCATATTATTGTATATGTTTTCATAGTGTGCTATCAGTTGGGTCTGTGTACTTTTTCCAGGTACGAAACCGTGTTGACCCATATTAAACAAATTATTTTTGACCAAATGGTTCATTATTTTCTTTTTTATTACCCTCTCATACACTTTCATAATATGTGATGTTAGACTAACAGGTCTATAATTGCTTGCCTCTAGTCTTGATCCACTTTTGAAGATAGGGGTTATATAAGCTAATTTATGTTTAACATATATCTCGCTCATATCTACACTCTGTCTTAGCAGTATTGCAAGCGGCTTCGCGATAATGTTTGCAGTTTTTTTTAACAAAATCGCTGGAACTCCATCTGGTCCGGCTGCCGATCCATTTTTAATTTCGTTTATAGCCGTGACAATATCTGCTTCATTAATATCTATATCCGTTAGAGAGAGAGAGAGAGAGAGGATGGTGACTATGTACACGAGAGAGAAAGAGAGAGAGAGAGAGAAAGAGAGAGAGAGAGAGAGAGAGAGAGAGAATGGTGACTACATGAGAGAGAGAGAGAGAGAGAGAGAGAGAGAGAGAGAGAGAGAGAGAGAGAGAGAGAGAGAGAGAGAGAGAGAGAATGGTGACTACATGAGAGAGAGAGAGAGAGAGAGAGAGAGAGAGAGAGAGAGAGAGGATGTTGACTATGTACATGAGAGAGAGAGAGAGAGAAATTATTTTTCATGATTGCAAGATTCCTACGACCAGTTAAGCATGAATTCAAAATGCGTATATAGGTGAATCAACATTGTAAACATACATCTTTCTTGATGCTCTAAGGAGGCCATTGCCTGTCAGTATTATAAAATACGAAGGAAATCCTTAAAAACCATCTTTCAATTTAAACCAAAGCGTCCAATTGAACCAAATTTGAAGACAAGCGAATTTGATTTTCTCACCAAATTAACAGAGCCAGCAAACTGGGAGGAAAGGATATGAAAATTTAATTTAATTAAATCTAATATAATTTAATTTAATTTAATTTACTGAGGTAATAATGACCTCTTTGCTACATTACCACCAAGTATTTCTCGTTCACTTTACAAGTTAAATTATCACTAAATATTAACGATTTCCCGATGCGTGTGGAAGAAAGGAAAGTAATGTTGCCAGCAAGAACAATAGATATCAGCAATGATTTTAGAATATATATTTCATAGCATAAATTAAGAATATATTAGATCAAACCCTTCTAAGTTTATAAAAGTATAAAAAATTCAACCGATAATGAATTTTCTATCATGATTTCAAGCCCATAAAACCATCTTGTTTTTCTTTTAGAAATCCAAAACTGATCTTATGTTTACGTCGGTAGTTCATTGAAGTGTCACTCTACTGGAGTGGATAGAGAAGAATTGGAAGGTGTCGACTTATTGGAACGGATAGAAAAGAACTGGACGGTGTCAGTTTACATACTGGAACGGACAGAGAAGAACTGGGAAGTGTCAATATACTGGAACAGACAGAGAAAAACTGGAAGGTGTCAATACTTGAACAGTTAGAGAAAAACTGGAATGTGTCTATTTACTAGAACGGACAGAGAAAAACTGGAAGATGTCTATTTACTGAAACGGGTAGAGAAGAACTGGAAGTTGTCAATTTACTGGAACGGACAGAGAAAGACTGGAAGTTGACTATTTACTGGAACGGACATAGAAAAACTGAAAGGTTTCTATTTACTGTAACAGACTGAGAAAAACTGGAAGGTGTCAATTTACTGGAACGGACAAAGAAAAACTAGAAGGGCCTATTTACTGGAACGGACAGAAAAAACTGGAAGGTGTCGATTTTCTGGAATGGACAGAGAAGAATTGGAAGGTCTCAAAATACTGGAATGGACAGAGAAGAACTGGAAGGTCTCAGTATACTGGAATGGACAGAGAAGAACTGGAAGGTCTCAGTATACTGGAATGGACAGAGAAGAACTGGAAGGTCTCAATATACTGGAATGGACACAGAAGAACTGGAAGGTCTCAATATACTGGAATGGACAGAGAAGAACTGGAAGGTCTCAATATACTAGAATGGACAGAGAAGAACGGGAAGGTGTCAATTTACTGGAACGGACAGAGAAGAACTGGAAGGTCTCAATATACTGGAACGGACACAGAAGAACTAGAAGGTCTCAATATACTGGAATGTACAGAAAAGAACTGGAAGGTCTCAATATACTGGAATGGACAGAGAAGAACTGGAAGGTGTCAATTTCCTGGAACGGACAGAGAAGAACTGGAAAGATGTTGAGGACAAGAAGTGTGAAGAAGGCAGTTTCGTAACCGAGGGACGCACGGGCGGTTGGGGTAAGAGCACCTCGGGGACTCATTCAGTAGCCGCCTCTCATCGCGATGTCTTAATTAAGAATCTGCCAGCAGAGTTACTGCTTGGCAGAGAGAGAGAGAGAGAGAGAGAGGAGAGAGAGAGAGAGAGAGAGAGAGAGTGTCCATGTGCCAGTCTGTACGAATCTTAACCTCATCATAGTGAATGACTTCAATTTGAAAGTTTTGGTATTTTACAAAATATCGGAGAATGTAGAAATGAACGAAGATATATATATATATATATATATATATATATATATATATATATATATATATATATATATATATATATAAATATATTATATCTATCTATATATATATTATATATATATATATATATATATATATATATATATATATATATATATATATATAGATAGATAGATAGATAGATAGATAGATAGATAGATAGATAGATATATATAAATAGATATTTATATCTCTACATAATGTATGTATATATATATATATATATATATATATATATATATATATATATATATTTATATATTTAATATATATAATAAAGAAGGAAAACTTAAAAAATAGACAGGACTCCTTTAAAAGTTGGAATATCAAAGTTACAGGACGGATAATTCCACTTTTACTTTCAACATCAAAATCTAACTATCTTTTCGTACCCAAGAAAATAATTCAAAATAAATCATGGAAATGTTAACGTGACATATATATTATTTTGACTAGATAAAAAGCCGAGGCAGAAATGAATATCTTAAAAAGTGTTTTGTTATAAAAGTAGTTTCACATTTTCGTGAAATTAATAGTAGTCTGTCCAGTTAACAGGATGAATTACATGGAAATTTTTAGAATACTAAACCTATGAGATAATCAAGCCTGCAAGAAGATATATATATATATATATATATATATATATATATATATATATATATATATATATATATATATATATGTGTGTGTGTGTGTGTGTGTGTGTGTGTGTGTGTGTGTATAAATATATATATGTATATATATAATATACATATATATATATATATATATATAATATATATATATATATATATATATGTAATATAATATATATACACATATATATATATATATATATATATATATATATATATATATATATATATATCTTTTTTTACTCTGTTAATATTTAATTATTAGTGGATCCCTAAAAAATGTTAGAAAAAAAATGCTAATATATTACCTTGCAGATTAACCTCTATTTCAAAAGGGATAAAACTTTAATTCCTTAGAAATTAGATTGTTTTTGATGCTATCTTTCTTCCATCTTTTTATTTAAACTATGTTTCCCAGCACTTTTTATTTTTAGACAAATAATTATTTTGCAAAAAGAACAAATGTAGGGTTGTGGTGGCCGATGTGGTAACTTCCTGACTGGTGAATGCCAGACTGGAGTTTGAATCCCGCTCAAACTCGTAAGTTTTTTCGGTCGCTGCAAACTCACCATCCTTGTAAGCTATTGCTTAGCCTTCCTTGGTCCTAGTTTATGTGGAGAGGGGGCTTGGGCACTCATCATATGTAATATTGTCAGTCTCTAAGGAATTGTCCTGCTCGATAGGGCAATGTCACTGTCAGTTACCCCTGCTATTCATGATCGGCCTTTAAACCTTAAACCTTTAAATGCAATTTTCTTGTGATGTTTTAGGATCTTGATTACCAAGTAAAACGTTATCAGCTACAGCATGTGTCACTTTAGCTATGAATACTTTCCTTAACGATGAAAATCAATAGTTTGTTAATCTTTTCCGTTAATGTCATTGTTTATACCGTCAAACGTGAAAATTGTCCCAGATGCTAATGTTTTAGATCTTAATCTCATTCTCAACTTCATTTTGATAGATTCTGATGCTTCGAAACCGTTTGAAAACTTTATAAGGGTAATTATTTGTTTATATTTTCATATGAGGCCAAAGTTAATTAGAAATAACTCGTATCTTCGTGTTCCTGCGCTCTCAGAATAACAACGAATCTCCCCTGATCATAAGGATAATTTTCTCTTACTTGGAATCGGCGTTAATGACCTCAGATGTCAGGATGCCAGAAAATCTCAAACCAATCAATCAATCTTCCTTGGAAGTGGGCTGTTGGAGAAAAATAATGCTAACTGCTTCTAATGGATATTAAACAACTTGCTATACCACTTCAACATTAATTTCTGAATTGATTTAACTACTTTCTACACCACTTCAATATTAATATCTGAATGTATTTAACTACTTGCTACAACACTTCAATATTAATATCTGAATTGATTTAACTACTTGCTACAACACTTCAATATTAATATTTGAATTTATTTAACTATTTACTTCAACATTTTAATATAAATTTCGGAATCAATCTCCACGCAATAGTGTTCTGAAACCTGAACTATTAAACAAGATTATTATTTTATCCGTCTTGCAATTCAGGCCAGTTAATCTTCCTTGTTAATTATTGTCAACATTGGAAGCAGGAAGTTAGAATTGTAAATCAAAATTAAAGCTTATAGATCTGTTATTAACAAACTGAAGAAAGAGGTTACAAAGGAATTATCACAACATGAATTTAACCTTCGCTTATAATGAATTGTCTGACGTATTTAGTCTAGCAGTTGACCACCGATTTGCAATAATCGGCTCGTATCCATTTCTCTTTTCGAGTCGACTCTCTCTCTCTCTCTCTCTCTCTCTCTCTCTCTCTCTCTCTCTCTCTCTCTCTCTCTCTCTCTCTCTCTCTCTCTCTCTCTCTCTCTCCTTGTAAAGTCGTCACCTTCAATCTCGTACCTAATCTATACTTTTCTGGTCTGTAATTCGAAAGCATGATGTTATCTAGTATATTAATTATGAAGTTTATTTCTATTCTTACCCTCTCAACTACAATTAGGCTGATTTAATGGCTACTAACTTTGAAATTAACCCCAGTGACAACGTCTTCTTAAGGGATTCGAATCTTCTTCTTCTTCTTCTTCTTCTTCTTCTTCTTCTTCTTCTTCTTCTTCTTCTTTTTTTTCTTTTTTAAATAATTTCATATCCTTTAATTTTTTTTTTCATATCCTTTAATGGTGATTCATAAGGATATCAATTAGGCATCGCAAAATAATAATGTTATTTGTTTGTGATATGGAGAGAAGCAAAAGGTCTAATAGAACAGTCTAATAATAGTCCTTGAATAGTAATTGCAACTTTTGAGGATTCGGATTGGAGCTTTGCAAATATTAAAGATGTCACAATGAATGATGAATGTCATCATGGTGGTCTTTTCAATATTTCCTGCGATTAGTGTGTGTTTGTGTGTTTGTGTTTCTTTTCCCCTATGAGAAGTGAATGGTTTGGTTGGGAACAGTTGGACATGGAACTCTTCCCTCGTTATGTTTTATCCTAAG
>NC_090735.1:132841348-132848848 GCF_036898095.1 Palaemon carinicauda | reverse complement strand
TTTTTCCTTTAATTCTCACATTCCATTCTCTTTCACCGAACTCATTTTGTTTGAAGTCTCTTTCTTTTGGTTTCCCTCTCATTTCCCTTTTTTATTGTCGTTCCTTTATACTGTTTTTATTCATTTCCCCCCTTCATTATGCATCTTCCTCAAATTATCGTCCTAGTCATCGGACACATTGCCTCTATAATGTTGTTGTTGTTGTTTCGTATGAAGAAAATGCCATTGTGAATTGTTTGCCTAGATCTTATTCACTGATTTCCTTCATCATTACCACCAGTTTAGACTAGTCCACTGCAGGACAAAGGCCTCAGACATGTCCTTCCACAAATTATCGTCTTAGTCATCGGACACATTGCCTCTATAATGTTGTTGTTGTTGTTTCGTATGAAGAAAATGCCATTGTGAATTGTTTGTCAAGCTCTTATTCACTGATTTCCTTCATCATTATCACCAGCTCAGACTAGTCTACTGCAGAACAAAGGCCTCAGACACGTCCTTCCACAAATTATCGTCTTAGTCATCGGACACATTGCCTCTATAATGTTGTTGTTGTTGATGATTCGTATGAAGAAAATGCTATTGTGAATTGTTTGTCAAGATCTTATTCACTGATTTCCTTCATCATTATCACCAGCTCATACTAGTCTACTGCAGAACAAAGGCCTCAGACATGTCCTTCCACAAATTATTGTCTTAGTCATCGGACACATTGGCTCCATAATGTTGTTGTTGTTGTTTCGTATGAAGAAAATGCTATTGTGAATTGTTTACCAAGCTCTTATTCACTCATTTCCTTCATCATTATCACCAGCTCAGACTAGTCTACTGCAGAACAAAGGCCTCAGACATGTCCTTCCACAAATTATCGTCTCAGTCATCGGACACATTGCCTCTATAATGTTGTTGTTGTTGTTGTTGATTCGTATGATGAGAATGTTATTGTGAATTGTTTATCAAGATCTTATTCAGTGATTTCCTTCATCATTGTCACCAGCTCAGACTAGTCTACTGCAGAACAAAGGCCTCAGACATGTCCTTCCACAAATTATCGTCTCAGTCATCGGACACATTGCCTCTATAATGTTGTTGTTGTTGTTGTTGATGATTCGTATGAAGAAAATGCTATTGTGAATTGTTTGTCAAGATCTTATTCACTGATTTCCTTCATCATTATCACCAGCTCATACTAGTCTACTGCAGAACAAAGGCCTCAGACATGTCCTTCTACTTGCGTCTGTCTATGCGGGTGTGGACTGTTCACCAGCTCATACTGGTCTACTGGCAGTACATCGCAATATTTTTTCATTAATTAGGAATACTGTCATTGCATTGCATCGGCATCATTTCCGTTCATTCCAATGATTCTGATGGAGGTTTAAGGTCACGTTTCAGTTACTCTTTGATTTATAGATCAAAATTCGAACGACTGACCTTCGCCTGATGAGAGTGGAGCTGAGACCGGCGGTAGGATGACAAACGAAAATGTCATTGTCCTCAAGGGGTGTCAGTCCGTTGCCGTAGAGACTTAGCTCTCCTGATCTCTTTGATACAACTTAACGTTTTCCAATTAGGATCAAATATGTTGTGATCTACTCGGTGGTGCCTGTGTATCAGATTGGTCGCTAAACCCCAATTAGTGTTGTTTCATTTATCATTAACCTTTCGGTGTAATGAAGGTATTTTAGCTTAGGGCAAACTTGTCTCTTGGGATTTGTGAGATTTGCTGTTTTCTGTCCTAATTAGTTTTTTGTCTTTTGGTCATTTCATAAAAAAAAAAAAAAAATTCTAGTGAGCACCCAAAATGCTGAGTAGTTAAAAATCGTATTTCAAGCATTTATTTTTTGTTTAATGTACAATTTTTAATACATAATGTATGAATTTATTTTGTCCAAGATATTTAGTTACTGTGTAAATACAGATACTGTATATTATGTATCACGAAGATTAGGGGTGGATCAGCACAAACGTTAAAACCAGCACCTTTTGAACAGCAGGCAAAGGGTTGAATGGGTACAATTGAAGATGAATAATTTGTGATGCATAGGGTTGAATGGCCATGATTGAACGGATTCTTAGCAAATTCAGCTCTCTTGAAATTGTTGTTTCCATCTCATGGAATATCATGACGTCATAATGACTTCCTTATGATCAAGAGATCCTCCATAATATCCTGACATCATAATGACATCCAGATGGTCAAGATATCCTCCATAATATCCTAACGTCATAATGGCATCCTGTTGGTCAAGAGATCCTTCATAATATCCTGACGTCATAATGGCATCCTGACGTCAAGAGATCCTCCTTAATATCCTGACGTCATAATGGCATCCTGTTAGTCAAGAGATGCTCCATAATATCCTGACGTCATAATGACATCCAGATGGTCAAGAGATCCTCCATAATATCCTGACGTCATAATGACATCCTGACGTTAAGAGAGCCTCCATAATAACTCTTGAATATCATAATAACTGAGTTTGTATTTCTCGTGTTATAATCGATTTTGTTGATGTAGGTTTTAAGACTTATCTTTTTTAATTTATTGTCTGAAATGAATTTCAAGTGCCATATGTGGATGAGATCATGGTGAAGGGTAGATGGATATGGTTTGGGCATGCTCTTCGTACTCCCCAAGAGAGATTAGCTAACCAAACGTTAAGCTGTGCTCCACAAGGCCTTAGAAAAGTAGGAAGACCCAAGCCTACAAGGTTGAGGACTATGAAGCGCGAAGTAGGAGATGATGAATTGAGAAGTATCAAATTAAAAGCTCAAGATAAAGACGACTGGCGAAATCTAACCGAGGCCCTTTGCGTCAATAGGCGTAGGAGGAGATAATGATGATGATATAATAGTCATTAACAAAGCGTATTTTTTTGTGGTGAGTTATTGGGATTACTGTGGATCCAAATCTAACAAACTACTACTTATACTTTACTTTATTCACTATCTACGCATGCATACAGTGACATTTATTTATAATTTTACCTAAAGTTTTAATCGAAACCCTAAATCTATGTTAATGAATAATTTTATGCCATCAAATACTCAAATACTCACATATTGAAATAGAAACATCTTATTTACAGAGGCAATATTAAAAAAACAGCAACCCAATATATACCTAAATTAACTAAACTAATTATCACCAATCCTCTTTTTATGAAACCTTAATTTTTTTTTATTGCAAACAAATCTTAACACCAGCCACCCGTTGAAATAATGCCCCTATTATTATTATTATTATTATTATTATTATTATTATTATTATTATTATTATTATTAAATGCTAAGAGATATCATGTCCTTTCACTGACCAGACATTACTACACTGGATCCTTCTCTCTGGTTACGGTTTCTTTTCCGTTCGCCTACACATACAACAAATAGTCTGGCATATTTTTTACATATTCTCCTCTGTCCTCATATACCTGACAACACTGAGATTACCAAATAATTCTTCTCTCAAGGGGTTAACTACTGCACTGGAATTGTTCAGTGTCTACTTTCCTCTTGGTAAGGGTAGAAGAGAATTTAGCTATGATGGGCAGCTCTTCTAGGAGGACACTCCAAAATAAAACCATTGTTCTCTAAGTCTTGGGTAGTACCGTAGCCTATGTACTATGGTTTTACACTGTCTTGGGTTAGAGTACTCTTGAGGATACACTCGAGCACGCTATTCCATCTTATTTCTCTTCCTCTTGTTTTGTTAAACTTTTATAGTTTATATAGGAAATATTTATTTTAATGTTACTGTTCGTCAAATATTTTATTTTTTCTTGTTTCCAATCCTCACCGGGCTATTCTCCTTGTTGGAGCCCTTGAGCTTATAGCATCCTGCATTTCCAACTAGGGTTGTAGCTTAGCAAGTAATAATCATAATCATAATGCATCCTTTCTTGCTCCTCTTTTCTCTATGTTTAATTTTACTTCTCAATTGATTTAGTTCTCAGTTTTTCTGAAACAGTTTTAACATGTAGCCTTACACAATATATTTTTGCCATAATACTATAAGATGGTTTTCTCTCCTTATAAAAGGTTTTATTCCTCATGTACACAAGACACCATATAAATGACAAAAAGAAAAAAAAACTATCACAATATTGTTTTTCACTTTGTGCTCTGTGTTTACCACTCTATTATATACAGCTATAATTAGAATCTTACTTCATTTCTAACAGCACTCTTTACCTTAATCATTGAAAGTATGTTCTATTTTACTGACATTTTCATCATCTGTCATTCTCTTCTTACGAGTAGCTTTACATTTAGTCAATGACAAAGGCTTATTAACTATCACTGTCATTGGACTCCTCTTATTTCTTCCTACTCTTAACTTAATCTTTAACCAAGTTTTCTCTATTTCACGATCACATTCATCCACAACTATTTTTTTCTATGCTTTTGGTCATTGATAAAGGCTTATTATTAACCCTACTATCACTGTCATTAGATTCTACTTATTTCTTCTTATTCTGTAACTTAAATTTTGGGCAATTTTCTATACCACTGTCATCAGCATTAGGACACACCTCAGATCTGGTGTCTCAAAATCAATAACAAGGTAATGGAAGGGAACAGGCAAATGGGAGGCCAATTCATATAGAATATGAAATTTTACAAAACCTATATAAAAAGCTACGATTACTACATTTTAGATTTCATGTAGAATTACATCAATAACCACCATCTAAGACTTCGCAAAAATTTCCTTTGCCATCTTGAAATTTCTCAAAACTACCCCAAGCAACAATAACCATTACAACATCCTTTTCACATGAAGCTGACAAAACAGTATTTGAGGAATGCTCAGGTGAAAATAAGTAATCTGTTCCATTCATAAAAATTTTTTTACTCTGGGAACATGTGGATTATCTCTTCAGAAAATCCCCAGCTGAAGGAAGAAATGCTAACTTAATACAAAGAAGTTATATAACAATACTTTCTTTGTTGTATGTTAGCTAAGATCTCTAATCCTCATTTCAGGTTCAAATGCATTTTGCTCTCTCTCTCTCTCTCTCTCTCTCTCTCTCTCTCCTCTCTCTCTCTCTCTCTCTCTCTCTCTCTCTCTCTAGCTGTTCTGAAAGCTATTTAACTTTTATACATACCTGTTTTTTATGGTTTAAAATTGAATATCCTTTTATGATATATTTATAAAATATTATTCCGGCGTCAATGATCTTTGATGTCAGGATGCCAAAACTCCAAAATCTCTCTCTCTCTCTCTTTCTCTCTCTCTCTCTCTCTCTCTCTCTCTCTCTCTCGCGAATTTTCTTTGGTAGATAATGGCAATGTAGTTTTACGTGAGTGTTATTGCTATCAACGTATGAGTATTCTTAAGTATGTAACGGGCTCATTGTTAAAGGGGTACTTTCCTGGCTATCTAAAGATTTAAGTATGACAGAGGCCATTTTCAGTTCATGTTTAAGGCGCTTGTTTATAAAACTGACCGATAATTTTCACTTATAAGGAACCTGAAGACGAAAAATAACGTTGATTCATTAAGACGTTTGATATAATTAGTTTTAGAAATCCAGTTTACTTTTACTATAATTGCACATAATCGAATGGATTGGTGAAAGAACTGATAGTATCGTAATGATCACTAATCGGCCAAGCTTCTCTTTCGAGTCTGCAACCGGTACAGTTATCATTCGCAAACAACAATTAATTTACCTCCCACTCATAATCACTCTCGTCTATCAGTTTCAACCCTTGACCAAGAACTCGTGCTTATTAATGACAATAATAATTTATCATTATCATCTCCTACGCCTATTGACGCAAAGGGCCTCGGTTAGATTTCACCTGTCGTCTCTATATTGAGCTTTTAATTCAATACTTCTCCATTCATCATCATCTACTTCGCTCTTCATAGTCCTCAGCCATGTAGGCCTGGGTCTTCCAACTCTTCTAGTGCCGTGTGGAGCCCAGCTGAACGTTTGATGTACTAATCTCTCTAGGGGAGTGCGAAGAGCATGCCCAAACCATCTCCATCTACCCATTATCATGATCTCATCCACATATGACACAAGAGTAATCTCTCTTATAGTTTCATTTTTAACCATGTCATGCCATTTAACTCCAATATACTTCTTAGGGGTTTGTTTTCAAATCTACTAAATCTATTGGAGATTGTTTCAGTCATACCATGACTCATGTCCATAGAGTAACACCGATCTCACCAAACTGATATATAGTTTGATTTTTATATGTAATTTCAGGCGATTTGATTTCCAAATTTTACTTAATAATTAATGATAATAATTATTATTAATAATAATCACACTTCATTTACATTTTGTTTTACATATCCAAAAAAAGGTAAAGAATTTGTACGTATTTGATAAATAATTCCAAAGAGCTATCAGCCCCGTTAAGCCACTTGCACAATTTGTGAAACCATTAAATACCCTGTCAATAATAACGGCATAAGATTGTTTAGTCTTTGGCTCGAAGAATAAACAAACAAGAGACGTAATGAGGAAAAGATTTATAAAAAAAAAGATTGTTGGTCTCGAGAATCTGTAAGACGATCACAACAACGGAAGCCTACTCTTACGTGTTTGTCTTTCAGTTCTCTTTTTTTTTTTTTTTTTTTTTTTTTTTAATGGCTTATCATTTCTACTTTCTGTATTATTGTGATAGTTTTTCATTCGTAATTGGTATTGTTATTCTTTTCAAAAATTTTTATTCGTATTAATTTTCTATTTCCTCTATTTCTATTTTTTATCGAGTGTCTTGTTATGTCGGAATTTAAGTATCGTGCGAAGTAATTATTATTATTATTATTATTATTATTATTATTATTATTATTATTATTGTTGTTGTTGATGTTGTTGTTATTTTTATTACTGGCTAAGCTACAACCCTAGTTGGAAGAGCAGGACCCTATAAGCCCAAGGGCTCCAATGGGAAAACAATATCCCAGTGAGTAAAGAACAATATCCCAGTGAGGAAAGAAACTAAAGGAAATAAATAATCTAGAAGAGAAGTAATGAAAAATTAAAATAAAATATTTGATTTTTTTTAAAAAAACAGTAGCACCACAAAAAAAGACCTTTAATATATAAACAATAAAAAGAGACTTATGTCAGTCTGTTCAACATAAACAAGTTAGAACTTTTGAAGTTCCACCGATTCAACTACATGATTTAAAAAATTATTCCTTAACTTGGTCACATCTGGAAAAATGAAGTACGAGTAACGATAATATTAATTTGATATTATAAAGAATTTTCCCAATATTAGAAAAAGAGGCAAAATGGACAAACTAACTGTAATAATTCAAGCGAATAAACTTAATGAAACTTATGAGATCCACTGAATAGAACTGAATGTTTTATCAAATATTTTTACTCGTAATATTTTCGCCAAAGTTGGGGCTTTTAGAGGCTATGGGAGATACGACCTCTTGGTGTTATTGCCATAAACTTTTTTTTTCCCCTTTTAACTTTTTTTTGGAGAATATGAAAATTCCGTCGAAATTGCTTGAAT
>NC_090735.1:132835315-132840848 GCF_036898095.1 Palaemon carinicauda | reverse complement strand
CTCTCATGTAAATGTTAGATTTTAAAGTAAACACAATATCAGTAATCACTATTCTGTATGTTGCTTTATAAATAATGTATAATACCCAATTAATTTATTTGGAAATAAAGTATTATTATTATTATTATTATTATTATTATTATTATTATTATTATTATTATTATTATTATTATTATTATTATTATTATTACTCTCTCTCTGGGTTTTAACACAGTAACATAGAATGCTACCCCCCTCTCTCTCTCTCTCTCTCTCTCTCTCTCTCTGGGTTTTAACACAGTAACATAGAATGCTACCCCCCCCCCTCTCTCTCTCTCTCTCTCTCTCTCTCTCTCTCTCTCTCTCTCTCTCTGGGTTTTAACACAGTAACATAGAATGCTACCCCTCTCTCTCTCTCTCTCTCTCTCTCCTCTCTCTCTCTCTCCTCTCTCTCTCTCTCTCTCTCTCTCTCTGGGTTTTAACACAGTAACATAGAATGCTACCCCTCTATCTCTCTCTTTCTCTCTCTCTCTCTCTCTCTCTCTCTCTCTCTCTCTCTCTCTCTCTCTCTCTCTCTCTCTGCGTTTTAACACAGTAACATAGAATGCTACCCTCTCTCTCTCTCTCTCTCTCTCTCCTCTCTCTCTCTCTCTCTCTCTCTCTCTCTCTCTCTCTGGGTTTTAACACAGTAACATAGAATGCTACCCTCTCTCTCTCTCTCTGTCTGTCTCTCTCTCTCTCTCTCTCTCTCTGGGTTTTAACACAGTAACATAGAATGCTACCCTCTCTCTCTCTCTCTCTCTCTCTCTCTCTCTCTCTCTCTCTCTCTCTCTCTCTCTCTCTCTCTCTCTCTCTCTCTCTCTGGGTTTTAACAGTATCATAGGATGCTCTCTCTCTCTCTCTCTCTCTCTCTCTCTCTCTCTCTCTCTCTCTCTCTCTCTCTCTGGATTTTAACACGGTTACATTGGATGACAATGTAAGGCAGAAATTAAAAAAACAGTGGGGCACCAAATCCGACCAGAAATAGCAAGTTGTTTGAAGAGAATTGTGACTGTGAATTTGTGAAACAGATTTGGCATAACCAGATGTCCTCATCTTCGTAGTTTTCATCTCTCTCTCTCTCTCTCTCTCTCTCTCTCTCTCTCTCTCTCTCTCTCTCTCCCTAATAAGATATCCAGAATCTACAGATTTTACGGTAGATATATTTGATAATATATATATATATATATATATATATATATATATATATATATATATATATATATATATATATATATATGTATATATATATATATATATATATATGTATATATATATATATATATATATATATATATATATATATATATATATATATATATATATATATCAACTGTATTCTGTTTGCTAATATGTAAAAATTAGAGGGAATAGAATGCCAACTTCCCCAGATACCTTTTTTGGAGCCTCCATCTATGGAGAAAATGAACGTAATATGGGACAGATTACTGTCAGTTAGCACATTCTAGTGCAATTCCTTAAATGATATATCCTTTGCTGATATATAGGGGATGCCTTTGTTAGGTATCAACGAGATATACATTTTTAAGTGAAATGTAAGTTTAGCACATACCCCTTTTATTTAGATTTTATATTCTTAATAAGATCATATTTAAGAGTGTACATATTTTTCCATTAGATATTTTCTTATAGTTGCAACTGGTGTATTTCTTATTGTTTTTTCGTGTTGTTGCTGCTCTTAAAATATTTTATTTTTCCTTGTTACCTTTTCTCACTGGTCTATTTTCCCTGTTGGGGCCCCTGGGCTTATAGCATCCTGCTTTTCCTATTAGGGTTGTAGCTTAGCTAGTATTAATAATGATAATAATAATAATAATAATAATAATAATAATAATAATAATAATAATAATAATAATAATAATAATAATATCGCTAAATAGACCCCTCCCTAAAATTCATAAATGTAATAAAAGAAAATCCTTAATTTGATGTTCATTATCATTCTTTCCATATGTATTTTGTATAGTTTATCTTTGCTTCTTGTTATAGATTTTTATTTGTCTCTTGTCACGATTCATCTGTTTTAGTTTGATCTTGACTATACCTTATTCATAATTCATGTCTCTTCCTCATCGTCTTTTTTCTTTGTCGATTGTAGTCTTTTATGTAAGTGTTAAATCACTTTTTTCTGATGATGACAGCTATAGTCAATTCTTTTTACTGAGGCAGATTTGCACCGTCTCGCAGGGGTGACCTTTTAGCTCGGAAACGTTTCCTGCTCGCCGATTGGTTGGACAAGATCATTCTAACCAATCAGGTAGCAGGAAACTTTTTCCGAGCTAAAAGGGCACCGCTGCGAGTCGGTGCAAATGTGTTTCATTAAAAAAATTGACTTTAGTAACACTTCTCTTCAATTATTTCTCCCACTTTCTTCTCTGCATTTCTCTATGTTCTTCCATTTAGAAGGGATCTGGCTTTCCTCTTTCTCCGTTCATTGTCAGTTTCTCCCTTTCACTGTATTTCCCACACGAATTTACGTTTTCGTCTCCTAATTTCACCAAGTATTATCATGTATTGTGATTTGTGCTGCAACTTTCCTTTAAGTTCTATTTCCTATTAAATTTCATTTTCCTCTCCTATTTCTTATCTTGTTTATAAATTCATAAATCTTTTCACTAGGAATATTCTTTCATTAATTATGCATTTATCCTATTTCCTCCTCTTCTTTCCCTCGCTCCTATTTCTCGTCCTCCGTCTTCTCTTCCTTCTCCTCCTCCATTTCCTATTAAATTTCATTTTCCTCTCCTATTTCCTCTCCTATTTCTTGTTCATTTACTAGGAATATTCTTTCCTTGGTTATGCATTTATCCTATTTCCTCCTCCTTCTTTCCCTCGCTCTATTTCTCGTCCTCCGCCTTCTCTTCCTTCTACTATTAAATTTCATTTTCCTCCCCTATTTCCTATCTTGTTTATATATTTACAAATTTGTTCACTAGGAATATTCTTTCCTTGGTTATACATTTATCCTATTTCCTCCTGTTCTTTTCATCTCTCCTACTTCTCGTCCTCCATCCTCTCTTCCTTCTCCTCCTCCATTTCCTATTAGATTTCATTTTCCTCTCCTATTTCCAGTTCATTTACTAGGAATATTCTTTCCTTGGTTATGCATTTATACTGTTTCCTCCTGTTCTTTTCCTCTCTCCTACTTCTCGTCCTCCATCCTCTCTTCCTTCTCCTCCTCCATTTCCTATTAGATTTCATTTTCCTCTCCTATTTCCAGTTCATTTACTAGGAATATTCTTTCCTTGGTTATGCATTTATACTGTTTCCTCCTGTTCTTTTCCTCTCTCCTACTTCTCTTCCTCCATCCTCTCTTCCTCCTCCTCCTCCATTTCCTATTAAATTTCATTTTCCTCTCCTATTTCCAGTTCATTTACTAGGAATATTCTTTCCTTGGTTATGCATTTATACTGTTTCCTCCTGTCCTTTCCCTCGCTCATACTTCTCTTCCTCCATCCTCTCTTCCTCCTCCTCCTCCATTTCCTATTAAATTTCATTTTCCTCTCCTATTTCCTCTCCCATTTCCTGTTCATTTACTAGGAATATTCTTTCCTTGGTTATACATTTATCCTATTTCCTCCTGTTCTTTTCCTCTCTCCTACTTCTCGTCCTCCATCCTCTCTTCCTTCTCCTCCTCCATTTCCTATTAAATTTCATTTTCCTCTCCTATTTCCAGTTCATTTACTAGGAATATTCTTTCCTTGGTTATGCATTTATACTGTTTCCTCCTGTCCTTTCCCTCGCTCATACTTCTCTTCCTCCATCCTCTCTTCCTCCTCCTCCTCCATTTCCTATTAAATTTCATTTTCCTCTCCTATTTCCAGTTCATTTACTAGGAATATTCTTTCCTTGGTTATGCATTTATACTGTTTCCTCCTGTTCTTTTCCTCTCTCCTACTTCTCGTCCTCCATCCTCTCTTCCTTCTCCTCCTCCATTTCCTATTAGATTTCATTTTCCTCTCATATTTCCAGTTCATTTACTAGGAATATTCTTTCCTTGGTTATGCATTTATACTGTTTCCTCCTGTCCTTTCCCTCGCTCATACTTCTCTTCCTCCATCCTCTCTTCCTCCTCCTCCTCCATTTCCTATTAAATTTCATTTTCCTCTCCTATTTCCTCTCCCATTTCCTGTTCATTTACTAGGAATATTCTTTCCTTGGTTATACATTTATCCTATTTCCTCCTGTTCTTTTCCTCTCTCCTACTTCTCGTCCTCCATCCTCTCTTCCTTCTCCTCCTCCATTTCCCATTAGATTTCATTTTCCTCTCCTATTTCCAGTTCATTTACTAGGAATATTCTTTCCTTGGTTATGCATTTATACTGTTTCCTCCTGTCCTTTCCCTCGCTCATACTTCTCTTCCTCCATCCTCTCTTCCTCCTCCTCCTCCATTTCCTATTAAATTTCATTTTCCTCTCCTATTTCCTCTCCCATTTCCTGTTCATTTACTAGGAATATTCTTTCCTTGGTTATACATTTATCCTATTTCCTCCTGTTCTTTTCCTCTCTCCTACTTCTCGTCCTCCATCCTCTCTTCCTTCTCCTCCTCCATTTCCTATTAGATTTCATTTTCCTCTCCTATTTCCAGTTCATTTACTAGGAATATTCTTTCCTTGGTTATACATTTATCCTATTTCCTCCTGTTCTTTTCCTCTCTCCTACTTCTCGTCCTCCATCCTCTCTTCCTTCTCCTCCTCCATTTCCTATTAGATTTAATTTTCCTCTCCTATTTCCAGTTCATTTACTAGGAATATTCTTTCCTCGGTTATGCATTTATCTTATTTCCTCCTCTACTTTCCCTCGCTCATACTTCTCTTCCTCCATCCTCTCTTCCTTCTCCTCCTCCATTTCCTATTGAATTTCATTTTCCTCTCCTATTTCCTCTCCCATTTCCTGTTCATTTACTAGGAATATTCTTTCCTTGGTTATGCATTTATACTGTTTCCTCCTGTTCTTTTCCTCTCTCCTACTTCTCGTCCTCCATCCTCTCTTCCTTCTCCTCCTCCATTTCCTATTAGATTTCATTTTCCTCTCCTATTTCCAGTTCATTTACTAGGAATATTCTTTCCTTGGTTATGCATTTATACTGTTTCCTCCTGTCCTTTCCCTCGCTCATACTTCTCTTCCTCCATCCTCTCTTCCTCCTCCTCCTCCATTTCCTATTAAATTTCATTTTCCTCTCCTATTTCCTCTCCCATTTCCTGTTCATTTACTAGGAATATTCTTTCCTTGGTTATACATTTATCCTATTTCCTCCTGTTCTTTTCCTCTCTCCTACTTCTCGTCCTCCATCCTCTCTTCCTTCTCCTCCTCCATTTCCTATTAAATTTCATTTTCCTCTCCTATTTCCAGTTCATTTACTAGGAATATTCTTTCCTTGGTTATGCATTTATACTGTTTCCTCCTGTTCTTTTCCTCTCTCCTACTTCTCGTCCTCCATCCTCTCTTCCTTCTCCTCCTCCATTTCCTATTAAATTTCATTTTCCTCTCCCAT
>NC_090735.1:132822815-132830315 GCF_036898095.1 Palaemon carinicauda | reverse complement strand
ATATATATATATATATATATATATATATATATATATATGTCCTCACTTCACTCCGCATTCTCTACAGGTATAAACATAATAAAACATTAAATTGCATTATAGCGCACCGTGCCGGTTGACCCTAGATTATACCAAAGAAAGGGAGAGAAGGAAAGAAATGGAGAAAGAAAAAAATTATCCGATTGAATAATTTACACATTTAACCTCTTTTTGAAGCCTTTGACAAACATGTTTACTTGAAACAGACTACCAACACTCATGTCTATGAAGACACATATCATTGACGTTATCGTTTGCGATGTTTGAACTTTTAGCCACAGTTTTGACAAAAAATTCTGTTTGGTTACATTACAGGAGCTTTTAAAAAACTTCTTAAAGATAAATCGATCAAAGGACAAAATTATTCCAGCTTCCTCTGTATCAAGCAAAATATATCAAATATGGAAAAGCACTTGTGACAACTTCCGATATCAAAAACTTGACAGTATTGGTGATTTTTCCATTTTTTTTTTTCTGTTCAACTAAGAAATCTTCAAATTACAATAAACTTAATTCCCCAAATCTCAGATAAGAAAACTTTAATGATCTATCAAAATAATAAAGAAGTTTTTCAATATAGGAAAATATTATCCGCACGGATTCTGCAACACCATATTATCAAAAAGATACTTTGTATGCACCGATCTACCAGCTTAATGTTTCACAGGTGCTTGCAAAGATTTAACAAGTGAATTTTCCGTTGGATCTATGTAACCCCTCATTTCATGCATGCACGTTATGGCATAAATAACTTGATCACTGGAGATTACTAAATCGCCGGAATCTAATAAAAGTCATAAATAAAGCAACATACAATGGCATTTCTCTTTGCTCGTGACCATTATTGTAAGTTTCTCTTTGTTGAAAGACAAGCTTGTACGCCTTGTCGGTGCTGTCATTCATCGATGATAGAAGATGCTCATGACAACTGAGGTCCCCCAATTTCCTGTCCAAATTAGATGCCACCGTCAAAGAAGACTGCTGGCATTTCATTGCATTCACGATCCTGGAAAGCAGATTCCAAAAATAAAACATTGTACATATATGCTTATAATTTCAAAAACCTTTACCTTCTATATCAAAGTTAAATTTCAGCGAAAAATTTCCCATTTTTTTTTTTTTTTAAATCTTTGCCGTGTGTAATGACCTTTTGTTACGTAAACACTCAAAGTTTAACAATAAAGTTTCCCTCGTTAATATCAACATTCAAGATGGAGAGGACTTTCACTCTGGAATATTCTACTTAAGAATCTTTACCTCCATTCTATTAATAACCTTTGGTGTAAAGCACCAAACCTCAAGTTAAAGCATCAATTCCCTCTGTACCGGGACACCAATTTTATAGATTAAAAAAAAATCCTCAACATATTTTTAAAAGTAGCAAAACAGTCTAAAGAATGAATAACTCTCACAAGTCCATAACTCTGAAAAATGTAAGCAAGAATTGACCATTCATCCATGTTAGTTGACAACACTTCAAAAAATCCGCTCTTTTGTACTCTTTCTGGGCTTACATACATTGATGGCCTGAACAGTGTATTCAGTACAAGCTTAAATTCTTTGGTTTACTATGATTTCCAAATCTGGCTTTTTGCTACCTAGCTGCATTAAAATCGATTTTTTTTTTTTTTTTTTTTTTTTTTTTTTTTTTTTTTTTTTTTTATCTGGAACAACGTTCAAACATTGCCAAAGTACTTTACATAATTCTGTCGACTGCCTCCTGCTCCTTCATGTTTAATTTTAAAGATTTATTTGCTGTCCAGTTTCCAACCACTCTTTTCATGATAAAAAAAAAAAAAATGCGCTGTATTCATCGCTAAAACTTCAGAATTACTCCAAACCTACTACGGAGGTGTCACAACATATAAATTTCCCAACACCAGAGGCGTCACAATATAACTATTAAATCTGAGGAGTCACAATATAGCGGTAAATTTCCTATGTCTGAAGCGTTGCAATATAGCGGTAAAGTTCCTAAGAGGCGTCGCAATATATTGATAAGATTGCCTACATCCGAGGCTTCGCAATGTGATAAATTGCCTACATCTGATGCGTCACCATATAGTAATTAACTGCCTACATCTTAGGCGTCACAATAGAGTGATAAACTGCCTACATCTGAGGCGTCACAATATAGTGCTAAACTGCCTACATCTGAGGCGTCACAATATAGTGCTAAACTGCCTACATCTGAGGCGTCACAATAGTGCTAAACTGCCTACATCTGAGGCATCACAATATAGTGCTAAGCTGCTACAGTACATCTGAGGCGTCACAATACAGTGATAAACTGCCTGCATCTCAGGGGTCACAATATAGTGATAAACTGCCTACACCTTAGGCATCACAATATAGTGATAAACTGCCTACATTTTAGGCGTCACAATATAGTGATAAACTGCCGA
This sequence comes from Palaemon carinicauda, assembly GCF_036898095.1. Lineage (NCBI taxonomy): Eukaryota > Metazoa > Arthropoda > Malacostraca > Decapoda > Palaemonidae > Palaemon > Palaemon carinicauda. Next base: position 132,827,871 of record NC_090735.1, on the reverse strand, counting down.
CATCTTAGACGTCACAATGAAGTAATAGGTTAAATAAGTCTGATGCAAGTATATAGTTAAAGTAACGACCAAAATAAAAAGAATGAATTTCTGCGTCAAAACGTGATCTCAACCAGAGCATCTGATATTTCTTCATTAAGTTCTCAACTAGCTTTGCTCAATATGTAAAAATACAGAACTACTTTATCGTTTACATTTTAACAATACCTCTCACGACAAATTTCGTGGAAATTATGTAACAGACAATTCTGTCCAAAAGATATTCGTTAAAATAACGTTCTGGCTAATTCAGAAGGTTTGGCATCTAAACAAGATCTTTAACGACATAGTTTATCCTAATACTGTAGTTACGAAATTTGCCTTCAGTATTTGTCCTCTGTAGACCTTTCCAAATACAATTTAGAGTCTGAAAACCAATTATACTTTCTTGTAAATAAATCCAAATCTTGAAGCTTTTAAAGTAAATAGCTAGCATCCAATGCCCCTTCAAAACAACCATCCCCAGCTATGCCTTATCTAAAAATACTTCAATCTTCACTTCCTTAGATCTCCAATATCTAACAGACTTAGAGCTTTAGTAAAGATGTACCGCCGCTTTCAAAAATAACTAAAGATAATCCATTATAAAAACTTTTTAAATTTCCCCCGAATGAGAAAGATATTGGCAACGTTTTAATAGATTTCTATGCGATAAGCAGACTGTAGACTGATTAAATCCTTAAAAAGTTTCTAATAAAAAAACCAGCCTTTGGTTACCATTTCCATTCTTGGTCACCGTCAAAGGAATTAATTCTTGGTTTTTCTGATACCTGTGTCACCCATTTTCCTTTAATAAACTCCGATTCGTCCCTTCCTGACCTATTGTTACCCAATCCAACAACCACAGAAACGGTTTTGAAATGGAATTTTGTGATCGCCCTTTTAGACGTCAATGACTATCCCAATCTAATTATGTTCAATGTATTGTGAATAACAACAACCAACAGGCGATTAAAAACAATAAAATAGAATAATCACAATGTTCCAATTTCCTTGTACCAACTGCCAAGTATACAAAATAAAAAAACAGCTATATTTTCACTTATCTTTTCGACGTCTTTCTTGGTACATTCCCGGCTCCAATGTCAACTCTCGGCCTTTATTGAGCTCTAGACCTCTTCCATCAAAGTTGATATGAATCCACACTTTTCCTCGATCTTGAACTAGCTTGACACTTTCGGCGAAGCTGCTCTTTGCGTACTAACTCGTTTCTGCAGCAGTTTTAGATGTTCCTTGTCCTCCAAGTTGATAAACAATCGCATCTAATGCTAACATTTTCGTATCAGTTTCCTCAAAATAACGCGATGCTCATTCAAATGGTTTTCCATCATACTTTTAACGAGGTGCGGATATTTGTTGAATATTCTGCTGGAAATCGGATAATAGATTGTCCATCACTTCTTGAAACAGTTTCAGCATTCTTATTGCTAGCGTGAAAACACTATTCACATCTGAAGCTATATTTGACCCTGCCTGGCGTCCTGGCTAATAAATTCGACTTGCTCGGGCTAGCGTGCGCTAGAAAGTGACCACTTACTCAATACCTCTTCAAACATCGAATACGTTTCACCCAACACTAAATTCTCATTGGCCACTGCCTACATAACAACTCAACTTAAGTAACAAGACACTTGAGATCTGCTTACATGTCGTTAGGACAATTATTTTTCGCTATACTTCGTAACGCGAAAAAATTCTAATATATATATATATATATATATATATATATATATATATATATATATATATATATATATATATATATATATATATATATAGTGTAAATACTTGTATACACATGATGTATATACGCCGTATAGATTTATTTGTAGATATACACTATATAAATATGAATATATACATATATATGTATATATACTTATTTTATGTGTATGTTTACATAAAGATTAAATAATTATATTCATTAACAATCTCTAAAGCTCATCCATAACCCGTATTTATCGTCTCTGCATTTTTCATTGAATATTATCCTAATTTTACTCATATTCATTTTGAGGCTTTCTTTTCAATTTGAACTTTGGTGTGTCTTTACTCGTACTGTGAGTTCATGTTTTTTTTCCTCCATTTTCACCTATGAAGTACGTCTTGCTAATGTGCAAATTTTGTGATTCCCTATACTTGTCACGCAATATTATTCCTGGCGAATTTAGCCGTGCTCAACTCAGAGAATCAAATTCAAGCGCCTTTAAAGGTCGCTCATGAATGGCAGAAGCAAGGGACAGTGACATTGCCCTAGCAATTAGGACAATGCCCCTAGAAACTGACCATATATTATATGATCAGCGCCCAAGCCTTCTCTCCATCCAAGCTAGGACCAGGGAGGGCCAAGCAGTGGCTGCTGATGACTCAGCAGATAGACCTTTAGGCTCCCCCAAACTCCCCCAACCTTAGCTCACAAGGATGGTAAGGTTGCAGTCACTAATGGCACTAACGAGTCTGAGCGGGACTCGAACCTCCGACTGGCAAACACCAGGCAGAGACGTTACCAATCAGGCCACAGCAACCCTCGTTAATACCTCGACTCGTGGCTTCAAAATTGTAGACACAACTAGATATAATTCCGTTTCCGAACTCCAAGCCAATTGTCGATCGACAAACAGACATTTCGTTTGATTGGCAACGTTTAACATTGCATCCGAATATTCGAATATTCGTGTTTCATACCAAAAACATTTTTCGTGATTATCTCGGTCTTCTGTGTTTTGGACTACCCTGGTTATTCCTTTCTTCGTGTGAATTCAGTGGCTACTTTCCTCTTGGTAAGGGTAGAAGAGACTCTTCAGCTATGGTAAGCAGCTCTTATAGTAGAAAGACGCTCCAAGATCAAACCATTGTTCTCTAGTCTTGGGTAGTGTCATTGCCTCTGTACCATGGTCTGCCACTGTCTTGGGTTAGAGTCTTCTTGCTTGAGGGTACACTCGGGAAAACTATTCTATCTAATTTTCTTCCTTTTATTTATCTAAGTTTTTATAGTTAGTATAGGAAATATCTATTGTAATATTGTTACTGTCCTTAAAATATTGTATTAATCCTTGTTTCCTTTCATCACTGGGCTATTTTCCCTATTGGGACCCTGGGCTTTATAGCATCCTGCTTTTCCAATTGGGGTTGTAGCTTAGCAAGTAATAATAATAATAATAATAATAATAATAATTACTCCACAGTGTTCAACTCTCTCAGTAATTATTCTACGACCTAATGTGATATGTTTGAAGACATCCTTCGTGTCCTTATTATTGTTAAGATTCTTGCAGTGTAGTCATATTGTGACCAATATCGTACGTTTTCTATGATTTCTATAGTCCATTTCTTTTAGCGAGGCATATTTGCACCGACTTGCAGCGGTGCCCTTTTAGCTCGGCAAAGTTTCCCGATCGCTGATTGGTTGGACAAGATAATTCTAACCAATCAGCGATCAGGAAACTTTTCCGAGCTAAAAGGGCACCGTTGCGAGTCGGTGCAAATATGCCTCGCTAAAAGAAATGGACTATAGTTCCACCGTGTATATCCAGACTTAATGTTATCGCCTTTAATTTTTATTAGATGTGTAGTGAATCTTTTTCTCTGACTACAGGGTGTAACTCATATTAACTAGTGGCATAGTTTCATCTTGCTCTGTATAGTTTAATAGTTTAAATTTGAAAGATTTATTTAAATGCTACTCTTCTTAAAATATTTTAATTCATTGATAATTACTTCTCTCGCAATTTGCTTATTTCCTTATCTCCTTTCCTCACTGGGCTATTTCCCCTGTTGGAGCCCATGGGTTTATAGCATCTTGTTTTTCTAACTAGGGTTGTGGTTTAGAACGTAATAATAATAATAATAATAATATTTCAGGGTGGAATTTTATATCTATTCGGCATGCTGATTTTTTTTTACGGATGTTAGTTAATATAATCTATTGTCAAGTCTCAATAGCCATTGTATGCTTACAGTTGTTAGACCCTTTATAGTTCTTTGCCGTCACACTTCAAGCTGATTTATGTAGTGGATGCCACTGAACATTTATAACCAGTGTTACAAAACTACACAGTTAAAAAGCCGTAATTTTAATTGGAAATTCTCTGTAAAAATTTACTGTTCTCAGCCGTATTTCATTAAAATACAGGCGACCGTATTTTTTTACTCTACTTTGTTATTATCATTTAGGGGTTGATGACCGTAATATCACTCCTTTACGTTAATATATCCGTTTTCAAAGCGGTAAATGTCCGACATTTATCCCGTTTTTTTTTTTTTTTTTTTTTTTTTTTTTTTTTTTTTTTTTTGTGCAAATCATTAAAAGTGTACAGTTTGTTGCGATAATTGTGATCCTTTAATTCCTGTAATATTCTAGTTAATAGTAAGTTTTGTCAAGACTATTTAAATTAGAAACTGAGAGATTGATAAATAGGTCAATAGATAATTTAATATAAAAATCATAAGATTATATAGAGAAAAGGTTACTACAGCCAGAGTGAACAATATAGAGGGACCGCGTTCTTAAGAATTTTCCATACTGTAAAGAAATGATTTTGGAATTATATTATCGTGTCATTGAGAATGGAGGTTTGATATATGATTAATCTATCAAAAGAAAATTCTGATAAAAGAGTATGATCAATTTTCATTTGAAACCAGATTAGTCAAAGGAATTATTTAAGAAAAGAACAAAGGTGATTAAAAAAGACAAGGAGAAAAGAACTGGAAGAAGAAACATGGAGAAAGTTGACTTGAGAACCAATAGCAGAAAAGAAAATAGAAACGTTAGGGAAGAAGGATACGTACGAGAGAGAGAGAGAGAGAGAGAGAGAGAGAGAGAGAGAGAGAGAGAGAGAGAGAGAGAGAGAGAGAGAGACTGGAAATGATGGTAAGATCCAAGAGATAAAACAGAATTAGTAGTACTATCCAAAACAATAAACAAACTAAAAATCCAAGTAATTGGTAAATACAATCTGGTCAAAATTGAGGAAACACTAAAGAAAGGAAGAAACATCAAACTGATGAAAAGAAT
>NC_090735.1:132810315-132817815 GCF_036898095.1 Palaemon carinicauda | reverse complement strand
AGAGGTCATGCTCTCGGGAGTTTCGCAGTGAAATCATTTTAACATCCAGAAATCTTTGTCTTTGGTCGATTTAATTTTTTGAATCAAAGTATTTTGTGTTTGTTTGTGTTTGTATTGAGAGGTATATTTATTTTACATTCTTAATGTTAATAATAGTTGCTCTGGGTAAGTTACCATAAAATTTTGTAATGACAAATCCCTTTGCATAAAGCTCCTTCCGACATACAATGACAAATATGAAATGATGTTATTACCCAACAGGCATGCTTACAGACTTTTCTTGAGCAATAAGTTACAAAGTTTCCTAAGACAAGGTGTTCTTAAGATAAGATCTGCTCTGCAAATGATATTTTTAGTACCTTGTTGTGTTTTTATTTCAGCTCCGACATCTCTTGAGCTAATCCTCCAGAGAAATAAGGCTTTTAACAACTGAAACACCACCATTACGAAAATTCATTACAGGCTTCATAATGATAATTAAGATTGTCGTTTTTATGTTCGTAACTCGCGTGAATTGTAAATAGTTTCTGCAATTGATAGTGTTTGGCAGAAAGGCATATGTTTTGAGATTTCGGATACAGCTTATGCCAGGCTGACACTTCCACGACTTTTTGCCACGAATTTGTCGTGGCAAGTCGTGACATTTTGTGGCACGAACTGGAAAATAAAAAACAAATAAAAAAAATTACCTCAGAATCACAGCTCACCTGTCCACATTGACCCGAACTGGCACGACGAGTTCACGACGAATTCATGCATAGTTTTAGCATAGTTTGCGCACTTCCCGCATCGTCCCGACGAGTTCACAAACAGTTCGCGCATAGTTCACGCCGCGTTCACGAAATTTTGTTGTGACCAAAATTTTTAACATTTCAAAATTCTCGTCACGACATGCCACGATGTCACGACAGGTTCACAACGAGACCACGCCAGTTCACGACTTGAGTCGTGACAATGCATGTCACAAATTCATGCAAGTGTCAGGGTACCTTTAAACATACTGTGACGAGCCAAGAGTAGGTTGTGACTCATAAGCGGGATGAAAGAAACTAAGTATTTTATAATAGACACATCGAGTATATATACACACACGGTCCCTGCAAGAAGGTTACAAAATACAACATGCTATTTCTCGTCCAACCGGAAACCGGTGCTGTTAACAGTTAACAATGAGAAATAGGCAGACAGGTTCATGCAAGTTGCTGTCAGTGCGAGGGGAGAGCGAGGATACAAAGGATGATATATACAATAAAGAGAAATGTCGTTATTAAGTACAATCGTGTGACACACGGGTGGTACAATACAGTAGCTCTAAAACTATAGCGAGATTATCCTCATGGTGTCGTAATCAACTTAGATTTTTTTTCGGTCACATGGAACGCTCCTGATTACATTGCGATCACATTAGGCCTTTATAACATGCTTGGCCTTAAATCCGCGATGAATAACTAAACTATGCCCTTATTTCTTCATACTTGACACTGGTTTTTGATGATCAAATTTAACTACTATTCTAATTTTACACATACTTTCCTCCTTCTTAGTTTCATTTTTGTTACCGGTATCTAATCTATCAGGTTCTCTATGTCTGCAAGTGAAGTCTTGGGCTGTCTCAAACGAATTGATCTTCATAGATGTAGCTGGAATTTGATTGAGAACTCTTTAATACTTCCCTAATATCTCTATAAATCTTCACTCGATTTGATATTCCAGGATTTGTTTCCCCCCCCCCCGCGGTTTTTCTCAAGTTTTAAAGTTTAAAGTCCGCTCATGAATGACAGAGGCAAGGGACAGTGACAATGCCCTAGCGCCCAAGCCCCCTCTCCACCCAAGATAAGACCAAGGAGGGCCAAGCAATGGCTGCTGATGACTCAGCAGATAGATATATAAGCTCCCCCCCCCATCCTTAGCTCACAAGGATGGTGAGGTTGCAGCGACCAAAGAAACTAATGAGTTTGAGCGGTACTCGAACCCCCCAGTCTTGCGCTTACCAGTCAGGGACGTTACCACATCGGCCACCACAACCCGAAGAAAAAGTTTTTACCCGTACTTTTCTAGAGGTTAAAAGGTATCTGTTTTCAGTTCCAGTTTCATCAAAATAGATACTCGCCAGAACGTCAGCCGGGCAAGCCCAATCCCCCACTGTGGTGCCCTACCACAGCAGTTACCTCCCCAGTAAACAGCTTAAACTCACCTTCCCGGGCTGGGATCGATCTGCTGCCATGCGAATGCGAGGCGAACACGTTACCAATGTAGTAGCCATGCTCCGTATTCTGAATAAAAGTATAACATTAAGGTTGCATCCTGAAGGTTTCAGCATTATGATTATTTTTAGGCCTAGTCCAATGCCAAAGAAAACAAGAATAATATCGGAAGGAATTTTGTTAGCAGTAAAAGAAATATACCGAATTTTCAATTCATTCTTCTAACTGGTTTGGAAATCGAAGAAAAACTTTTAATTTAGATTTTTGAAACTATAGATACATTAATGTAGGAAGGACGTCTAAAGCCATTCTATTGGGAATAATAATGATAATGATGATGATGATAATAATCCTGACTGCTAATAATAATGATGGTAATAATAACAATTAGAGTTTTAATATATAAGTAGTAGTAGCAGTAGTAGTTAATAATTGTAAATACTGTTTGAAAATATGATTTATCCCTAGAACCGTTGTTGTTATTATTATTATTATTATTATTATTATTATTATTATTATTATTATTATTAGTATTATTATTATTTTGTTGTTGTTGTTGTTGTTGTTGTTGTTGTTGTTGTTGTTGTTGTTGTCGTGCTATGCAAAACAACAGGAAAAAAAATTGATTACCGATATAGCAATAACATCAGCCATTACAAAGATGATGACAAACGTGGACTGCTGCAGCAGCAGCAGCTGTATGACTACATTAAAGACCACACTCCAGTCAGAGAATAGAGACGGCATTGCAGGCCATGAATTGTAAGGGTTCAACGTACAGGCAATGGCAGAAGAGCAGCTAATCATCATTTCGTCCGGGGGATTAACTCTCTTTAAGAGGCTAGGGACTCCCGCAGGTGATTAGCAGCCCTTTGACTAATGCGCTGTGTTCAGCAGCAGCAGCAGGAGGAATAGAGTCTGCGGCCAGGCAGAGCCATGAGGGTGACGTTGAGTGGGGAGAAGTTTTGTATTGATGTCATAGTAAACACGCTGTCGATGTAGACGCAGACGCATACACACACACACACACACACACACACATATATATATATATATATATATATATATATATATATATATATATATATATATCATCATCATCATCATCATCATCATCTCCTCCTACGCCTATATTGACGCAAAGGGCCTCTGTTAGATTTCGCCAGTCGTCTCCGTCTTGAGCTTTAATTCAATACTTCTCCATTCATCATCATCTACTTCGCGCTTTATAGTCCTAAGACATGTAGATCTGGGTCTTCCAATTCTTCTTGTGCCTTGTGGAGCCCAGTTAAACGTTTGGTGAACTAATATATATATATATATATATATATATATATATATATATATATATATATATACATATATATATATTAGAAAAAGAGAGAGAGAGAGAGAGAGGAGAGAGAGAGAGAGAGAGAGAGAGAGAGAGAGAGAGAGACGCGCACGTGTGTATCTAATAAACTCATCCAAAAAAAGAGAGATCATATAAATTTCAATGAGTTTTTTTTTAATAGTAGAATATGATAAGTATTGACAATTGTAGTTTACAGTGCTGACAGTCTGTATCTGCTATAAAACAGTTTTTCGAAGATTTTTATGTTCAAAGGAAAGTTTTGTTTCATTAGAAGACTGAAATTAAAACTTTACATATATAGGCTGAAAGCAGTAAGGTGTACATTTATTGTAGTTCATGTTTGCCTGTTAAACCCCTTCCACACGAGGGGCGACTGGTGGGGCATTCTCATTTTCCCATAATTCTTTCTCTTTGAAACAGTGTTACCAGATCAAAAAGTCCTGTGCAGATAGATAGATAGATGGATTTTTTATTGCCCTAAATTCTACATTAAAATTACAATAAACATAATTACATATTAACATGAATCTATTATACATATCGGGATATTTAAATTATTTTATACACAATGTAGTCCGTGAAATTACATGATTTATAATAGTTCCTTAGCATATATCACAATTAAAATCATCAAACACATTTCCTATAATTCACTAACATAAAATTAAAAATTACTATTAAACCAAAGAAAATATATTTATGGGTATCAGTTCAAGATTGAGTGGGCAATTTTCACAGTGGTGTGTACATCTTCGGCAAGAATCTTATAAAATTAATTTGTTATAATTAATTCGTATACTATGTGTAATAGGGCATGACTCCACCACGTGTAGCTCCGTTTGTTCCTCGCCACAAGGGCATAGTCTCTCCTCTACTGGGAGGCGACCTCGACCTCCTCTGTTCCACCTTCCTGTTTCAATAGCAAGGTTATGAGAGCTTAACATTAATCTAGTAAAAGAAGTTCTATGTATGTCGTTAACATTTATCTTTTTAGTATATACAGACAGTTGGCACAGGCAGGCGAACGTATGACTTGGTCCAGACGCCGGCAGTGGGCCGAGTCATTGCCGTCTCAATACAGAAAGCTTGGGCATACCGGCTGCGAGAGGATTGTGACGTAATAACCTGAGTCGATTGGTCCAAGCGTTCAAAGTCTGCAATATTCTTTCATCCGAGCAATAGCCCCTGGCGATTGCTCCCTCTGTGATTCGTGTTTTATCCTTTAATATTGAGACGGCAATGGAAAAGTGCAGTCGGAGTTGTGTCAGACTATAGTCAGTCGCCCATCTAGTGCCGTCAACAATGGGCACGGGGTTGTTAGATGGTTTGCCCGTTGTTTCGTCGGCTATGAAGTCATTTACGCTTATGATCATCACCCTTACCACAAAATTGGTAACAGTATCTGCCCGCCGTGGAAAGGTCTTTAGTAAGGGAAACAGTGTTTGCCTGTATTAGCTCACAGACAAGATGTGTGGTATGGTAGTTCGAAATTAGGTGCATATATATATACTGTATATATTCATCTGCGAGCAAATTGCTGCTCCCCCTCTATTAGTTTTTGTTTGCTCATTATTGAAAACAATTTTTCTTCTATGAATAAGATTAGCCAAACCTGATCTCTCCTATTGTCTTACATTATAAATAGTTCTTTTCATTGAGCTTATTGCTGTGGAGCTTGTACTGTGTTTTCACTTCACTGTGAAGCAGCAGTATTGATTACATAATGTTTGGAATCACAGATTTCTTTATCCTCCTGTTTTACTCTGCTGATATAAGTTCATACTTCGATGTTTATGGAATTACCAGAATCCTTATGTTGACGGGAAACTTGAACCCACTTCACCGTCATTAATTATTGCACGGCATTTTACAAGACGAAGCGAACTTATTGCACCTATATTTTTATTCCAATTTGCGTATGTTTCACAAAAGCGGAACCTCAGTTTTTGAGCACGGGCGTGCTTTATTCACTACTCAGATATCCGGCCAACTTTTACTGGTATATACATTCCAGTGTTCCACCTATCTCTCTCCGGTAACGTATCTTTTACTGGCGCATGCTCAAATTAGCTTGAAGAATGTTGTTACTATTTTTTTCGAACAATTGTTAAATCAAACAATCGGCAGTTCAGATAATATACGTTCGATGAATTACAAATTTGAATAACTGGTTCTCGAATAATTGTTTTTGAACAATTATTTCCCATCAATTTGCATAATACGATGGCTGGGTCTGGTCAAAGCTTGCTTATATATCAGCAGTTTATTAAAATTGTGCTTCTTGGAACAGGTGTTCTCTTTCATATTTTTATTGAAGTAGTCGTGAATATATATCTTGAAGTCTTGGAACAGATGTTCTGTTCCATATTTTATTTAAGTAGACATGAATATACATCCTGAAGTCTTGGAACAGATGTTCTGTTTCATATTCTATTTAAGTAGTCCTGAAGTCTTGACAACTACCCCTATGCCAGTCTTCGTTTGACTATGCTATTTATTCTAGTAATTTCAGAATAACTTTACAGTACGTGTCTTTTTCACGAACGGGCGTCGACATACGGCAATGGGGTATAATGTGCATTACACTGTATAACCATATACTCACTCCGCTCTAGTCGTTTTGACCAAATATTTCCTCCACCTGGAAAGCCACTGTAATTTTTACCGGAGATTCACCTGGAAAATTCCTGCTTGAAAATGTAGTACATTTGAAAATTTGCATTAAAAAAAACGGCCAATGTCTGGCAACATTTATTCCAGGATTTTTTTTTTTTTACCGTTTTAAAAACGGATATATTGACGTAAAGGAATGATATTACGGTCACCATACCCGTAAAAGATAATACCAAAGTAAGGTAAAAATACGTTCGCCTGTAATTTACTGAAACACAGTTGAGAATCTTATAATTTTACCTAGAGTATCCGATTAAAATTACGTTTTTTTCTAACAGTGTAGAGGTTCTTTAGCAAGACAATGCCATTTCCATTTTGTATACATTTTCCAGCCGCATTTGCTTACACGAATATAATTTCCCCCCTTCTTCCACCAGTTGCCTTGGCACTTTGTTTGACTTGGGTTTATTTTATGGTGGCCATAATATAAATGCCCCGCAGCAGAAGTTATCCCGGTAGATGTAGACTACGAAAATGGGTAGCTGTTCTTCCAGAATTTTTACATTTTCGGGGTGTATGTATGATAGCGGCCACCTGTGTGTATGATTACGGCGTAACTTAGAATACGGCAGTGGAAGGGGGGTACGACCCCCCTAAGTTAGGTAAGCAGGTAAGGACACATGGCTTGTAGGTTAGATTAAGGGGGGAGGGAGGGAATATTACGTTAGTAGAAGTCAATTTTCAAACCAAATGGGATGAACCGGCCGCTGATATACAAAGGCTCCACATTTTTCCTATGGAAGCAAGTTCTTGGCGATCTCTTTACTTTTCTTTTCATTTGAATTTTAATGGATTGCTAATCTGATTAAATTCTTTAACCTATACTTGTGAACACTCTTATCTCTCACTATTCGATAATTTAAATGAGATTTCAGTTTATTTTGTTTAAGCACTTTTTGTTTTTATGTTAAAAGAGAGACGGAACTTTTAAAAAAAAAAAAGCCAAGAACAATATTCATATGAACTGTTTATTTTTAGGATTGCTGGGGACTCATGATATATATATATATATATATATATATATATATATATATATAATATATATATATATATATATATATATATATATATTATATATATATATATATATATATATTCATACATATATATGCATATGTATATATGTATATTCATACATATATATGCATATATATATATTATATATATATATATATATATATAATATTATATATATAAATATAATATATATATATATATATGTATGTATGAATATATATATATATATATATAATATATATACATATGCAT
>NC_090735.1:132750315-132802815 GCF_036898095.1 Palaemon carinicauda | reverse complement strand
AAGCCGATTTATTATTATTTCCCCCCCCCCCCCCCCGCCCCGCTATACTAGATTTGAATGTGAGTTTTTTTTTTCATAAAAATTTCATATTTTGTTTATTTCTGTAATATGCAGCTACAAAACTAAAAAACTTTACATACAAACATAGCTGTAATGATGATAGCCGTAATAATTTAATATGATGAGAGCTGGTTTTCTAGGATTATCGGCAATGCATTAAGATAATGAGAACAATTTACAAAAGGCCACGTGTAGAAATGTTACATGGGGTACCGAGGTTAATTTTTTTTTCTATGGATACAATCCTGAATACATAAAGGTATAGTTCATTTCTTTTAGCGAGTCATATTTGCACGCGACTCGCATCGGTGCCCTTTTAGCTCGGAAAAAGTTTCCTGGTCGCTGATTGGTTGTACAAGATAATTCTTACCAATCAGCGACCAGGAAACTTTTCCGAGCTAAAAGGGCACCGTTGCGAGTTGTTGTAAATATGACTCGCTAAAAGAAATGGACTATAGTATGTTGGCCACGGCACCAGCCACCCGTTGAGATAATACCGCCAGATAGTTATTTGGTCCTTTGACTGGCCAGACAGTACTACATTGGATCCTTCTCTCTGTTACGGATCATTTTCCTCCTGCCTACTCACACACCGAATAGTCTGGCCTATTCTTTACATATTCTCCTATATCCTCATACGTCTGACAACACTGATATTACCAAGCAATTCTTCTTCACCCAAGGGGTTAACTACTTACTGCACTGTAGTTGTTCAGTGGCTACTTTCCTCTTGGTAAAGGTAGAAGAGACTCTTTAGCTATGGTAAGCAGCTCTTCTAGGAGAAGGACACTCCAAAAATTAAACCATTGTTCTCTATTCATGGGTAATGCCAAAGCCTTTGTACTATGGTCTTCCACTGTCTTGGATTAGATTTCTCTTGCTTGAGAGTACGCTCGGGCACACTATTCTATCTTATTTCTTTGCCCCTTGTTTTTTGAAGTATTTATAGTTTATATATGAATTACAAGTTAATATTTACTTGTTTATATATGAATTACTTGTTAATTACATCTCTTGTAGTTTATTTTATTTCCTTTCCTCACTGGGCTATTTTCCCTGTTAGAGCCCTTGGGCTTATAGCATCTTGCTTTTCCAACTAGGGTTGTAGCTTAGCAATTAATAATAATAATAATAATAATAATAATAAATGTACGGAGCTGTTAGTTATGAAATAACTGAGAAGCGGTTGTGAATGCAACTAACTTTATTTCAACAGGTAGCGAGCTTTTATAACAACAGTTTCAGTGAAAGAAGGTCACAAAAATTCAGAGATCAAATAATGCATAGAAAGGCTTAAACCGCTTCTGTTAACAGAGATGTGTAGAGCGAGATAATAAAAAGAGAAAAAACGTTACAATGTACGAGTGTGAAACTCACAATAGTAAATGTGGAAAGGAAAATAAATAGCTTCAATTTAAACCACTGAATAACAACGTAAGTAAGCGTCATTAAAATGAAGCCGTTATGACGTCCAACTTGGCTCACCATTTTGAGCGTACCACAATGTAACTAAATAATCCAACATAAAACTAAAGCGAAATTTTAATTGATTTTTGACGAGGAAGAATTTGCTTCATTAATTACTTGTAAGGCTGCCCATGTTGTGACACTTGTCTAACAAGTTAAAAAAAATGTTTGTATCATAAACAAACACATTGCAAGTATTTGAACTTTTTCTCTTCACTTACTATAACAACTATTTCAATGTTTTCATGATAACGTTGAAATTTCCAGCTTAAAAACTTTTTTGCATTCGACTCGTGTGTAGTTTAGTAGTAAAACTTCATTGTCACTCTGAAAGAGCTCATGTACGCTCTTCAACATCCAATACCAAATAGGAAAAATAATTCGCCTCATCTATTTTTAGTCGTCCCAGAATATCAATTTCGAATAATTCTGAGCACAAATATAATACTAACTGTATGTTTAAAGGTTTAAAGGCCGGTCATGAATGGCAGATGCAAGGAATAGTGACATTGCCCTATCAAGCAGGACAATGCCCTAGAGACTGACCATATATACTGTACATATGATCAGCGCCCAAGCCCCCTTTTCCACCCAAGCTAGGACCAAGAAGGGCCAAGCAATGGCTGCTGATGACTCACTAGATAGACCTATAGGCTCCCCCAAAACCCCCATCCTTAGCTCACAACGATGGTTAGGTTGCTTCGACTAAAGTAACTAACGAGTTGAGCGGGACTCGATCCCCAGTCTGGCAATCACCAGGCTAGGACGCTACCACCAGGCCTTTGTGTCATATATTTGTTTAACGTAATTCACAAATTAACCGCACATAATTTTTTTTTTATTGAAGTAAAACTGGGAGAGGCAATCTTGGCATAAAAGGAGTAATCTAAACTCATGTCAAATTACCACTCTCGGGGTAAATTGAACGCTAGGGTTGTGGTGACCGATGTGGTAACGTCCCCGACTGGTGAACGCCAGACTGGGGTTTGAGTCCCGCTCAAACTCGATAGTTTCTTTGGTCGCTGCAACCTCACCCTCCTTGTGAGCTAAGGATGGGGGTTTGGGGGGAGCCTATAGGTCTATCTGCTGAGACATCAGCAGCCATTGCCAGGCCCTCCTCTCATTGGTCCTAATTTGGATGGAGATGGGGCTAAGGCGCTGATCATATATGGTCAGTCTCTACATCAATGTCCTGCTTTCTAGGGCAATGTCACTGTCCCTTACCTGTGCCATTCATGAGCGGCCCTTTAAACCTTTAAACCTAGGAGCATTAATATTGAACGAGGTGAGAAAATGGGTGGGGTTAATAACTTTTACTTCGTTCGTTCGTTTAAGATTGCCTCTAGATATAGCAAGACACGGGCTCTTGCACTAAGATAGGAGCCCGTGTCTTGCTATAAGGCAAGGCAATCTTAAACGAACGAAAGAAGTGAAAAGAGTTGTTTCCTAAAATTGTATTATTTTACGAAGAATTGTATACGTTATTGTTAAGGAAGTACTTACAACTTGTGTAATAATGTCTGGCCGTAATATTGATAATGATGACACTGACCCTAGCCCCTCGAATAAGGGAGAAAATGCAAGTTTATTGTATCTAGCTTTTATGATCTTCCTCCGCTGTTAAGTGTTAACTTTTGATCTTAATACAATCTGATTGTACAACATTGATACTGACAGGACCGACAGTAACAGATAAGACAGAGAGGCAGTGGGAGAGACGGGGTTGCTGCTAATGAACAATGAATGTACTGAAGGGGACAGAAGACAAACAGGGGGAATTGGAAAGATAAATGGATTATTCCAGTACTCAATTATCATTACTTTGTGTTGATACAAACGGATCCAAAGTTGAACAAATAGTGAATGATCATAACCAATGTAAATTAAACGAGGAAAGGACCTCATTATGCTATATTTACTGATGGCTCTAAATCTTCAATGGGCGCTGGCTATGCTGCAGTGTCCTCAGACAAAATTAGCTATCGCTAAGTAGAGAAGCATGAGTATTTACATCTGAACTATCTGTAATTTTACTAACAATTATTATTATTATTATTATTATTATTATTATTATTATTATTATTATTATTATTATTCACGGTATTAAGAGATAAGTACACCAACCGTTTGTTCTCTATAGCAATTCAAGAAGTGCCATAGAATTCCTAAAAGGTTGCATGCAATGGAACCAACTTATATTAGAAATTAAAATTCTTCTTTACATATTCTATTTCCAAGGGGGTGAATGTTGAAATATGCTGGAATCCTGCCCATGTTGGGATTTTTGGTGATAAAATAGCAGACACTGCTGTTAAATCATCAATACTTTTACCCGAAAAAGCCATTAAAATAACAGTTAAAGATCATGCAATGATCATAGAGCATTTTCATATCAGCAAAATTGAAAATATGAGGAATAATAAATCGGAAAAGAGTAGGCTAAAATTACTGCCATATTTTTGCTCATACAGCATCTATAACGTTTACAATACTTCCAGTGGGCTAGAATTAAAACGAATAAAACTAAATGTTTCTCCATTGAAATCATCATGCCAAAAAGGTCAGAGGTTCGAAGTCATTTTTTGCGAGATCGCGTATAGGTCATGCAAAATTTACGCATGGATTTTTAATGTTCTCACCCGATGAAGCAATACTTAAGTGCAGTGAGTGTAACACTATTTTAACTATGCAGCATTTTTTTTTTTTTTTTTTTTTTGAGATTGTAATGTTTTTAAAAGGGAAAGATGTTTTATGTTTTGGTAAAAAAAAAAAAATCTGACATTTTACCGGGGTTCTTAGAGTTTCTCTGTTTTTAAGAATTTAACGTTTTTCGGAAACAGGTTCTATAGATAAAATTTAAATTTCTATTTATCACAGATTTTCATCTTATGGTTTGTTTTTTATCTCTTACATTTACTAAATGTTTCTATTTTATTTATTGGATTTGCTATAAATAATATTTTCCTTCACGAATTTAATCGAACGAGGTCTGTAATATTTGAGCGTGACTCTTTTAATAACAATAAGTTAGTAGGTTGGCCAGGGCACCAGCCACCCGTTGAGATACTACCGCTATAGAGGTAAGGGGTCCTTTGATTGACCAAACAGTACTACAATGGATTCCTCTCTCTGGTTACGGTTCATTTTTCCTATGCCTGCATATTCTCCTCTGTCCTCATACACCTGACAACACTGAGATTACCAAACAATTTTTATTCACCCAAGGGGTTAACTACTGCATTATAATTGCTCAATGGCCACGTTCGTCTTGGTAAGGGTAGAAGAGAGACTTTAGCTATGGTAAGCAGCTCTTCTGGGAGGACACTCCAAAATCAAACCATTGTTCTCTAGTCTTGGGGAGTGCCATAGCTTCTATACCATGGTCTTTCACTGTCTTGGGTTAGAGTTCTCTTGATTGAGGATACACTCGGGCCACACGATTGTATCTTATTTCTCTTCCTCTTGTTTTGTTTAAGTTTTTATATTTTGTATAGGAAATATTTAATTTAATGTTGTTGCTGTTCTTAAAATATTATATTTTTCCTCGTTTCTTTTCCTCACTGGGCTAGTTCCCTGTTGGAACCCCTGGGCTTATAGCATCCTGCTTTTCCACCTAGGGTTGTAGCTTAGCAAGTAATAATAATTATGATGATGATAATATGGCTATGTACACTTAGATTCAAAAGTCCGCCGACACTCAGGGAGAATCGCTCGTCAGAGGTCTCTAGTGTTACCATGACAAAGCAAATAAAGAGTTGCATTTCTTACTACTTCTTAGGAGATAGGCGGAGCCTTGTCCAAGCTCAGCGAACGCTGGAAAATATTACAAATCTTATTGCCATATTTTATGCTGTGGTATCATTTGACATCTCAACTATCCAATACAAATACACAAAACACACACACAGACGCACACACATTATATATATATATATATATATATATATATATATATATATATATATATATATATATATATATATATATATATATATATATATATATATAAATCTAGAATCTGTATAAGCATGTAGAAATTAATGGAGTGGCATAACTTAACAATTCCTTCCGTTAACAGCTACATTATATTGTTCGGAGATCCGACATTAGTTTTGTTCCAGTTTCATTTATGGCTCGATGCTGTAAAATATTCATAAATACGCCATAAATGACATTCATAGTGAGAGAGAGAGAGAGAGAGGAGAGAGAGAGAGAGAGAGAGAGAGAGAGAGAGATTACAGTAGTGAATGTAGTAATTGGTCACCATATAAATTGATTTCTAGACATTCATGCATATCAGGAGAAATTTTCGCTTGGTATTGCAATGTTTCCTATAAAAATGATTGTATTATGCTTCCAAAAACTTAGTTTTAGAATGCTAAATTGATTGCTAAAGACTTTCATAGGCCTTTAGATATTCATAGATAGGAACATTTTGGAATACATAAGGATACTTTACTGTAAAATATTTCCCAAGTCATTCAGATTCAAGGGGATGTGCCATCTTAGTCTTTAGCTCGCAACCCACTTGCCCTTTATTCATAAAAGTTTTTACTTTTCCTTTCCCGCCCGTATTTGTGGCTAAGAACGGTTGGCATTGACATTTAAAATAGAGTTTTAAATTTATACTGTAAAATCTTTGCTGTGTTGCTAATTCAATCTTTTTTGCAAGAGCTTTAATTTGCTTGATAATTACTGAGGCCCTATGGCAAAATTGGAGTTAGTTATCATCGAGTAGCGATAACGGAATTATTTTGTTAGTCTTAAATGCTCATCCACATAATGGTAGATTTTGGAACAATAATAGCTTTAATTAAAGAGTCGTTGTCTTATGAGTGTTTGGAGGATTCGTTAGAAAGAATCCTTATACCAACATTTTTCCGGCTCGAAGTTTTACTATTTAGTTACTATAGATCATTATGTTCTGTAGTCCTCCACATACCATAAGTTTTCCAATTAATATGCTTATTACGAAAGTACTCTGTAGGATAATTTGCCCGTTTGCTTTAAAATCAACCAAGATATTTTCGTTAACTGGAATAATCATAAAGGAATATGATTGAAATTGTATAAAATATGTGAGTGAAATAGTGCTCAAAATGCCTTATTTTCTAATCGAAAGGTTCCAGGTTGGAATGGTCAAGTGCAGGTGTTTCTTGTTGCCGCTCAGGAGAGATTTCTTCTCTGGAGGTATAGTGAGAAACTAGGAACTAAAATTGGCGGCCTTAGATGAATACCGGCAAAAAAGGCAATTTTTCTTAAAATGTCGAGGATGTTTAATAAACGAATGAATAAAGAATGAATGAAAGAAACACAAATAGGAACTTGATCATGGAGACTTACGCCTATTTGAATCACGATTATTAGAAGTCAGCGTAATCAATCTACGTAATTTTCTTGAGATAAAGCTACTAGTAATTACATAATACCTGATAACTTACAGCCAAAGTATTAGTGTAGGAAATCATTTTTTTTTTTTTTTTTTTTTTGGAAAATTAGAGAATATATTACGGGGAAAATTGGTATTTCTTACTTTCATTACAAAATCTTGGAAAATTATGTTGTTCTTAGGACAAGAGACCTTTATATATGATTTATCGATAAAGCAAATTTCTAAAAGGTTTTGCTAGAATGTAATAGTGGTTTCATTTACCGCAATACAATTCCTTTTCGATTTAATAAACTAAATTCTAATTGTATTCAAAATGCTATGCAGTCATCAGTATTTACTGTTTCCATCACAGATTATTTATTATGCAAAGTTAATAGTTAACTTTGGTTACTAATCAACCTTAGAACAACAAAGGCTATTTATTCGGTTGCTACTAGCTACTACAAAGGAACTAATTATGAATTAGGTTAGCAATATTTCATGGAACATTAACGGTTATCAAATTAGATTGAGGCAATGATACAATATTTTACAAGTTGTATCAAGAATTTCTTAACCTCTTTCCACAACCTCTAAAATACAAATGCCTTCCTTGTTTCCTCAAATTCTTCAGTGTCGGACTGCCCGGGGGAGGAGTAATCCTCCCCTACCTAGGCGCCCCCTCCCCTCCCCGCGCCACCTACCCATCCATTGAGAGTGTCTACTGGGCTCCTCAAAAGAATAGTAAAAATAATTAGTATATATATATATATATATATATATATATATTATATATATATATATATATATATATATATATATATATATGTGTGTGTGTGTGTGTGTGTGTGTGTGTGTGTGTGTGTTTTATGTATTTATAGTGAATACTCGAGGGACAAATGATACCACTGAATGAAATATGGCAACTCGATTTGTAATATTTTTAAGCGTTCGCTGAGGTTGGACAAGTCTCCGCCCATTTCCTTGAAGGTAGTAAGAAGACCAACTCTTTCTTTGTTTTGTCATGGTAACACTAGAGACCTCTGACGAACGATTCCCCTTGAGTGTCGGCGGACTTTTGAATCTAAGTGTACTTTAGTTACAGACAACTGTGTTCCAGACGTTAGTCCATGTCTTTCAAATTTCGATTCCAACTTCATCATAATTAAAGTCTCTCTCTCTCTCTCTCTCTCTCTCTCTCTCTCTCTCCTCTCTCTCTCTCTCTCTCTCTCTCTCTGTATATATATATATATATATATATATATATATATATATATATATATATATATATATATATATATATGTGTGTGTGTGTGTGTGTGTGTGTATGGGTGTAACTCATCCCTATCATAACCAACGGCTCGGCGAATCTCAATGAGTTCCTTTAAATATACCACTCTTGACTGATTGATCATACAGTACAACTCTGTAAGCTCGAGTCGGCTGTTCGAGCACCAAATTTGTCAGGTTTATGTTTTAAAAGTTCAGAGAGTAAATTATAATAATCAGGTTATCTGAAATTCTTTAACTAAGAGTTCTTTTAGGCTTACAACTTAACTAGCCATAAGAGTAATAATGGCCAGAATCGAGATGGTAATAGAGTTATACAAGGAAAGTCAAATATTAATTAATACGGTTTGGATTACAAAATATTAATTTATTTGCAAAATAAGGTAGAGTATACAATTCTTACAAATTTATTAAATAGTGCATATTAAGTGGTATTAAATTATAGTTTCACTTAACAGAAAACATAATCACACCTCAATCCATTCTCGACTTGTTAAATCTATGGCTATTATAGGGGATCTTGACACTTCATTTTATTAAAGCAATTCAAGCACAAAATTGAAATTAGCTTAGACAGTTATTAACACTTTAGTTCAAATGAACAGTTCAAGCTCAATCAAGTCATATTACCACAGAGATGAGAGAAGTCGAAGTGAACAGAAATATCAGATCCAAAGGGAAACTTAACTTATATCTGTCTTCCGAAGATTGATTGATTGATTTGAGGTTTTCTGGCATCCTGAAAAACGATGGAAGAATCAGAACTTCCAGGGAGATGTGTTCTCCTTAATCCAAAACTAACTTTTATATACCTAACCTTATTATTATTATTATTATTATTATTATTATTATTATTATTATTATTATTATTATTATTATTATTATTATTATTATTATTATTATTTTTATTATTTATATTATTATTATTTTTGTTTTTATTTTTATTGTTTTTATTCTTATTTTTATTTTTATTATTTTTATTATTTTTATTATTATTATTATTATTATTATTATTATTATTATTATTATTATTATTAGCAGAGCTACAACCCTAGTTGGAAAAGCAGGATGCTATAAGCCCAAGGGCCCCAACAAGGAAAATAGCCCAGTGAGGAAAGGAAACAAGGAAAAATAAACATTTTAAGAACAGTAACATTAAAATAATATATGTTATATAAATATAAAAACTCTAACAAGACAAGAGTAAGAGAAATTAGAAAGAATAGTGCGCTAATTTTCACGTAGTACATCAAACATATCCAAAAATGCTCGTGAGGATCTTTGCAATAAAAAAATCTTTCATGTTTATGTAATTTCCAAGGATGTTACTAAGATTATTTATATTAATTTATTGATTACATTTAAAAAAAAAAAAAAAGATTATTATTTAAAGGTATAACTTAATTTCTGAATCATGGGGTGAGATCACTTCCTCCATAATTACAAGTATTAAACCCAGGTGTTCGATGCTAAGACTTCTGGACTCTTCGAGATTACCTATATGCCAGAAAACCTCAAATAATTCAATCAATTACGTATATCGCATTAGTTTTTCCTGCACCTTGAAATACATCAATTTAGGTTCTTATTTGTCGTAGTAGATTAATTAAAATTCACCCTTCACTTACAATAGTTTAAACTTGCAGCAGATGTTTTTATGTTGAATAGGCTGACATAAGTCCTTTTATAGTTTATATGTGGAATATCTGTTTTAATGTTGTTAATGTTTTTAAAATATTTTTGATATTTTTTTACTTCTTATATCGTTTATTCATTTCCGTGTTACCTGTCCTCACTAAGCTTTTTTTTTTCCCCTGTTGGTGCCCTTGGGCTTATAGCATCTTGCTTTTCCAACTAGGGTTGTAGCTTAGTAATAATAATAATAATAATAATAATATATATATATATATATATATATATTATATATATATATATTATATATATATATATGTGTGTGTGTGTGTGTGTGTGTGTGTGTGTACAGTTAGAATCGTAAGAACGCCGACACTCTGGGGAAATCTTTCGTTAGATGTCTCTAGTGTTCCCGTGGCAAAACATGCAAGGTGTTGCTTTTCTTACTACTTCTATGAAATGGGCGGAGCCCTTTCCAACCTTAGCAAATCAAAGGCAGCAACGGGGTGTTTTTGCTAGGGAAAGCATTAAAATTTTACAAATCGAGTTGCCATATTTCATTCTATTTTATCATTCAACGTTTCGAATATCCACTGCAAATACTGAATACACACACACACACACACACACACACACACACATATATATATATATATATATATATATACACACATACACATATATATATATGTCATGAATCCGCAAAATCGTGTAGAAATTATTGGAGTATCGCAGCTAAAATATTCCTTCCGTTAATAGCTCCATTAGATTATTTCGACATTAACCTTGTTCAGGTCACCGATGAAAGAAAAAGTACTTTCAGATATGGTTTGATGTAAAATAATAATAATAAAAAAAAAAATCACCATACATGAGTTATACCAGCCTAAACGACATTCAGAGAGAGAGAGAGAGAGCCTTATTGCCTTATTGCCTTATTTTTTGTTTGGGTTCCCCCAGGTCCCTCAGTGTGAGGCACCTCGTATATCCACCAGAGAGTTGCTAATGCATCTTCCGGTGTATTTTGCATCTTCCAGTCTTGGATGGTCTGGGATGCATCTTAGGTATTTATCGAGCTTATTCTTAAACACATCTACGCTCACTCCTGATATGTTTCTTAGATGAGCTGGCAGCACATTAAATAGTCGCTGCATTATCGATGCTGGTGCGTAGTGGATTAATGTCCTGTGCGCCTTTCTCAGTTTACCTGGAATGCTTTTTGGCACTATTAATCTACCTCGGCTTGCTCTTTCTGATATTTTAAGCTCCATGATGTTTTCAGCAATTCTTTCTATTTGCTTCCAAGCTTGTATTATCATGTAGCGTTCTTTTCTCCTTTCTAGACTGTATAGTTTTAAAAATTGCAGTCTTTCCCAGTAGTCAAGGTCCTTAACTTCTTCTATTCTAGCAGTATAGGACCTTTGTACACTCTCTATTTGCGCAATATCCTTTTGGTAGTGTGGGTACCATATCACATTGCAGTACTCGAGTGTACTACGCACATAAGTTTTGTAAAGCATGATCATGTGTTCAGCTTTTCTTGTTTTAAAGTGTCTGAATAACATTCCCATTTTTGCTTTACATTTAGCCAACAGTGTTGCTATTTGGTCGTTGCATAACATATTCCTATTTAAAATTACACCAAGGTCTTTAATTGCTTCCATGTTTGTGATTGTCTCATTATTAGGTCCCTTGTATGCATACACCATTCCTTCTCTGTTTCCATAATTTATTGATTCGAATTTATCGGAGTTAAATACCATCCTATTTATCTCCGCCCATTCATATATTTTGTTTAGATCTCTTTGTAGTGAGTTCCTATCTTCATCACAAGTAATTTCTCTACTTATTCTTGTGTCATCGGCGAAACTTCCCACTACGGAGTTTTCAACATCACAGTCTATGTCTGAGATCATAATAACAAATAGCAGTGCAGCTAATACCGTACCTTGGGGCACACCAGATATTACCTGGGCTTCATCTGATTTCTCGTCATTTGCAACCACTATCTGTTTTCTGTTTTGCAGGAATTCTTTTACCCCTTTTCCTATCTTTCCCACAATATTATGCTTTCTCATTTTTTTCTCCAATATGTTATGGTCTACCTTGTCAAAGGCTTTTGCAAAATCTAGATAGATCACATCTGTGTCTTTTTCATTTATCATATTATTGTATATGTTTTCATAGTGTGCTATCAGTTGGGTCTGTGTACTTTTTCCAGGTACGAAACCGTGTTGACCCATATTAAACAAATTATTTTTGACCAAATGGTTCATTATTTTCTTTTTTATTACCCTCTCATACACTTTCATAATATGGGATGTTAGACTAACAGGTCTATAATTGCTTGCCTCTAGTCTTGATCCACTTTTGAAGATAGGGGTTATATAAGCTAATTTATGTTTAACATATATCTTGCTCATATCTACACTCTGTCTTAGCAGTATTGCAAGCGGCTTCGCGATAGTGTTTGCAGTTTTTTTTAACAAAATCGCTGGAACTCCATCTGGTCCGGCTGCCGATCCATTTTTAATTTCGTTTATAGCCGTGACAATATCTGCTTCATTAATATCTATATCCGTTAGATATTCAACATTTTCTTCTCTCATTTCAGTTTCATTATTCTCATTCGCAATTCTTGGCGTGAACTCACTCTTATATTTTTCTGCTAATATATTGCATATTTCCTTTTTTTCATTCGTTAGCCGTCCTTCAATTCTTAGAGGGCCTATTTCTATTCTCCTTTTATTCATCTTTTTTGCATAGGAGTAAAGTACTTTGGGGTTTCTTTTTATATTTTGAAGTGTCCTTTCTTCTAAGTCCCTTTTTTCATTTTCTTTCGACTGTATAATCTTTTGTTCAGCATTTTCTATCTTCCATTTTATTTCCTTTATTTTCCACACATTTTTTTCTTTTGCAAGATTTTTCTTCCACTTTCTAATTTTCTGAAATAAGATCCTTCTGTCTCTTGGTATGCATGTCTTTTATTTATTGTTTTTTTCGGTACATATTTTTTAACAATTTTCTCCAGTATTTTGTACAGTATGTCCGTATTTACCTGTATATTATCACTTATAAATACATTTTTTCCATTCTTTATTCAGTTCTTCATTTATTTCTGACCATTTTATATTCTTACTTTAAAAATTATATTTTCCATATCCTTCCCAAAGTTTTGTGCTTTTATTAATTCTGTGATCACTTGCTTTGGAATGAACTATCAATTCTATGACATTGTGGTCTGAAATTCCCGTGTTATACACTATTATTTCTTTAACATAATTCACCTCATTCACAAATACTAGATCTAGGACATTTTCCTTTCTTGTTGGAATGTGGTTTATTTGTTGCATATTATATTCTAATAGCATATCTTGAAGGTTTTCAAATTGCCTCTTATCTTCTGTGCTACTATTACTCTCTTTTTTATATGTATACATACAACCACTTTCTTCTATCCGTTCTTTCCAATCCACGAAAGGAAAGTTAAAATCTCCGGATAGGAGTATATTCCAGTCTTTATGGTTTCTACATATATCATCTATTTTTTCTATTATTATGTCAAACTCCTTAGTATTTGGGGGTCTGTAAACTACAATATTCACTAGTTTTTCAAATTCAAATTCTACCGCAATCAATTCACATTCTGTGTTGCTGTATTTTTCACAGACTTTTCCTTGATTTATGTCTCTTCCATATATTGCGGTTCCCTCTTGATTCCTATTTTTTCTGTCTGATCTATAAGTTTGGAAACCCTTTATCTGGTCATCACTGCCAGTCTCTTGGGAATACCATGTTTCACTTATATTTAATATATCTATTTTTTCAATTTGGGTTAGTTCTTCTAGGAACTCTATTTTCCTTTTAGAGTTACTCGTGACTAAACCCTGTGCATTCATCACTATTATGGTTTGTGTTTCATTTCCATTATTTAATATTGGTAATAATATGGATTCTCCCATGCTTCCTTCCTGTTCTGATATGATGTTCTTTTCTTCATTTCTCGGAATTCTGCCATTAAAAAATCCAACTTTTCCATAATATTTGTTCTTTCGCCTTCATACTTATTTTTGTGTGTAAACCTGCAATTATCCCCATATCTGCACCAACCCCTGGCATTATATATGCATTCTTTATAGTTGGGCTCTATTTGTGGAGATTTAGGTTGGAAGGCCTTTTTGTGTGCATAGTGCGGTATATACGCGGCCTGCTTTTTTGTTTCTTTTTTTGTTTCATTTTTGTTTTTCTTTTCAGTTTGCTGAGTTTTCTTACTCTCATTCATAGTTGAAGGATGCATATATCGACATTTTTTGTTGAAACTGCATCCTTTTCCTTCTTTTAGGGTTTTGCATATTTTTGGATGGAGATCTCTGCATTCGTCTCCATATCCGTCTAAATACGCACATTTACCATATATTTTATAATTATGGCATATCTTTGGATGCTTGTAGTAGCATCTTTCGCCAAATTTGCAGTTCCCTCTTTTCAGCCTATTACAGACTATATCTTTCTTTTCTTTTTTTTTTCTTGTTCTTGCTCTTCCCTAAAAGTATGTAGGTCCGGGTAGAGTCTCTTGGGTCTATTATTTGTTTCCATCTGATAATTTATTTCTTCATAAGTATGTTGTTGGATGGCATCATAAGTTATATCAATGATTTCCTCTGCACCCTTACACATATCCTGTTCATTTTTCTCTTCTTCTTCTTCTTCTTCTTCTTCTTCTTCTTCTTCTTCTTCTTCTTCTTCTTCTTCTTCTTCTTCAACTATTTGCAGCTTTAGTCTCGACTTAATTATATTTTCTATCCAGACTAAGCATGTTGAGCAGAATACCTTTGAGAGAGAGAGAGAGAGAGAGAGAGAGAGAGAGAGAGAGAGAGAGAGAGAGAGAGAGAGAGAGAGAGAGAGAGAGATATTCGGCCGGAATACATCGTTTTTTAATTATATTTTTAGTACGTTGGTCAAAATTCGCCCGTAACTCTTTGAGTTAGGTTGGTGACAAACAAATAGACAGAGATGAAAACAGGGCCTCCTTGGCGGATGTGATAATAATAATAATAATAATAATAATAATAATAATAATAATAATAATAATAATAATAATAATAATAATAATAATGATAATAATAATTGAACCAAAACGAAAATTTTAGAGAGTTCTGTCGAGGTGAGTATTTGCCCGCGCACTGAGCCCTTTGATAATTTGGAATTGCAAGATATTTCTTTGGATTTATGAAACGTAATTAGTTCTTCTTACGTTCTAAATTCCTAGAATTTATCCACTTATCCAAGCATACGAAATCTTGTAACCCTTCCAGAAACCACATTATTACTTCCATTCTCAACTCGGGGCCGTTCTCACATAGGGGACCAAAAGCCCCTGTTTCACGCTACACTCAACTCTGCCTCACATAAACCTACATTAAGCCTTTATATGGGTGGTCAATCATAGTCAGACTTTCAAAAAATTTTGCAGGGACTATTGCAATATATCAAGAAACATGTAAAAAAGCAAACATTTCAATAGTATATGTATTTCTAAAGGAATACAAAATGTACACAGACAAACCGAAAAAAAATCTTGATTTTAACATATTTCTCTTTGCAAACGAAGTCCTTTCAGGAAAAAATAACTAATCTGTAATTACATATTGCATTATAAATACGTCCTTGTTACATACGCTTTTTTTAAGCCAAGGTTTACGTTATATCCAAATAAATACCAAAACTTTTCTATCCGTTCCAAGTCGATAAATCCAAATAAGCAAGTGATGATTTTTTCTTCTGACAAATTCCAAACTCATTTTAAAATATAAACTGCCCTTTAATTTTTTATAAAATATTCAAAGGTATTTATTCAAATGTAGTTCGAAGTTAAGATTAATTATTTTTCTTACTTATTTGTTCATTTGTTTATTTAATAGTTTTTAAAGTTGCCGACGAGAGTGTTTTTGAATTGGTCGCCGCTCATTGTTAGGCATAAAAACAAATGTAAGTGAATTTTCTTCTGACAAATTCCAAACTCATTTTAAAATATAAACTGCCTTTAATTTTTTATAAAATATTCAAAGGTATTTATTCAAATGTAGTTCGAAGTTAAGATTAATTATTTTTCTTACTTATTTGTTCATTTGTTTATTTAATAGTTTTTAAAGTTGCCGACGAGAGTGTTTTTGAATTGGTCGCCGCTCATTGTTAGGCATAAAAACAAATGTAAGTGAATAAGTCGCCAAAAAAAAAAAATGTTAAATAGTGATATTTGGTAAATACTGTATATTTTGTAAAGGTGACAGGTAAAGGACTCTGGTAATATACACAGCTTGCAGAAGTTCCACTCAGATGCGTATAAAAACATGGAAGAAAAGGAAATTTAACTAAATGATGAAGATTTACTATGTAAAATAAGAGGACTAGATCTTTTCGCAAGGGAGACCTAATTCCATAAGTGCCGACCCAAGCAGTTTTTAGTGAGACGAATACCTCAGCAGTGTTACACCATCACAGAAACTGAGGAAACATCAGACAAGAAAAGATGTATTGTGAAAGCATTTTCGCAGCTATGATTTTATAAAAAAGGAAGATATTCACGAAGTTCGGGTTCTAAAACTTTGTCATTTAGAAATGTGTATAATGAGAATCTATGCAACAATAGCAATAATGAACAAGCTTTTGAAATAACTAGTCAATCTCAGGTTGAAGATTGAACACTGTTCTGACCTGAAAGACAGCATCGACTTCTGATCATCCCCATATAAATACACGCTGATATTTTGTAAATCTTTGGAATCGCTAAAAACAATTGTTCTTTCTGCTTGTAATTTATGAGATGATGACTGGATCAAAGAAGTTATAATAGTTTTGAGCTTTACACTAAATTACTCAATGCCTTCAAAGAAACCAAGACACTTTTATGGCCACCAATTCTAGTGACGTTCCTTATTATTATTATTATAATTATTATTATAATTATTATTATTATTATGATTGTTGGCTAAGCTACAACCCTAGTTGGAAAAGCAGGATGCTATAATCCCAAAGGCTCCAACAGGGAAAATAGCCCAGTGCGAAATGGAAAAAGGAAAATATAATATTATAAGAAGAGAAATAACATTAAAATAAATATCTCCCATATAAACTATAAAAACTTTAACAAAATAAGAGGAAGAGAAATAAGATAGAATAGTGATCTCTAGTGTACCCTCAACCAAGAAATTCCTGCTTATGTTCTACAATCTGTATTTACACTAATGTGTGGTAAGAGGGACCCATCAGATCGAGAAAGAATATTAGTTCTAACAGTTAGTCAAGATATGTGTAAAGCAGCAACAGGTGGACAGTGGAAGATGAAAACGCATTTCCTACTATGTATGACACTCCGCCATCTCTTCAAATCTAAACAATCAACCACTTTCCTAAACAAACTAAGTAATTATGAGTCCTTTGCTTTTTCTTTTCAATTGGAAACAGTCCTGGAATATACATAGTTGAAAGTGTTTCAGTAATCAGTAATAGTGATGTGGTTAAGGATCAACCTGAAGGAACAGTGTCCCATGGCGACTGAGACAACTTTGATCAGCTGGTGTCTGATGTTTATGGAACTGGAACAGTTCAAAGCACAGTTCATATGCCCTTTGAGAGTTAATTTATCCTTGCTATATCGGGATCTGTGTTTAGTAGGCTAATGCCAATACTCGAAACCTTATGACAACTATGTATGTAGATATATGTATATGCATATATATCTGTATATATATATTTATATATATATATATATATATATATATATATATATATATATATATATATATATATATATATATATATAATTACAGAATTTTTAAGATTCTTTAACGGGGAGCCCTGCCCTTCCAGCGGGAAGGGTTAGCCCCACCTGCCAGCGGGAAGGGGGGAGCCCCGTCCTGCCAGCGGGAAGGGGGGAGCCCTGCCCTACCAGTGGGAAGGAGAGGAGCCCCCTGCCAGCAGGAAGGAGGAAGCCCCCCCCTGCCAGCAGGAAGGGGGGAGCCCCGCCCCAGCCCCGCCCTGCCCGTGGGAATGGAGCCCCGCCCTGCCAGCTGGAAGGGGGAGCCCCACCCTGCCAGTGGGAAGTGGCAGCCGGAAGGGGGAGCCCCGCCCTGCCCGCGGGAAGGGGGTACCCCCGCTGTACCCGCGGGAAGGAGGGAGCCCCGCCCTGCCCCGCCCTGCCCGCCGGAAGGGGGAGCCCTGCTCTTCCAGCAGGAAGGGGGAGACCCTCCCTGCCAGCGGGAAGGTTGGAGCCCCGCCCTGCCAGCGGGAAGGTTGGAGGCCCGCCCTGCCAGCGGGAAGGGGGGAGCCCCGCCCTGCCAGCGGGAAGGGGAGAGCCCCGCCCTACCAGTGGGAAGAGGGGGGAGCCCCGCCCTGCCAGCGGGAAAGGGGGAGCCCCGCCCTTCCAGCAGGAAGGGGGGAGCCCTACCCTGCCAGCGGGAAGGGGGGAGCCCCGCCCTGCCAGCGGGAAGGGGGGATCCCCGCTCTGCCAGCGGTAAGGGGGATCCCTGCCCTGCCAGAGGAAAGGGGGGAGCCCTGCCCTGCCAGGGGGAAGGGGTGAGCCCCGCCCTGCCAGCGGGAAGGGGTGAGCCCCGCCCTGCCAGGGGGAAGGGGTGAGCCCCGCCCTGCCAGCGGGAAGGGGGGAGCCCCGCCCTGCCAGCGGGAAGGGGGATCCCCTCCCTCCCAGCAGGAAGGGGGGAGCCCCGCCCTGCCAGCGGGAAGTGGGGAGCCCCGCCCTGCCAGCGGGAAGGGGGGAGCCCCGGCCTGCCAGCGGGAAGGAGTGAGCCCCGCCCTGCCAGCGGGAAGGAGGATCCCCGCCCTGCCAGCGGGAAGGGGTGAGCCCCGCCCTGCCAACGGGAAGGGATGAGCCCCGTCCTGCCACCGGGAAGGGGGGAGCCCCTCCCTGCCACCGGAAAGGGGGGAGCCCCGCCCTGCCAGTGAGAAGGGGGGAGCCCCGCCCTTCCACCGGGAACGGGGAGCCCCGCCCTGCCACCGGGAAGGGGGGAGCCCCGCCCTGCCAGCGGGAAGGGGGGACCCCAGCCCTGCCAGCGGGAAGGGGGGAGCCGCGCCCTCCCAGCGGAAGGGGGGAGCCCCGCCCTGCCAGCTGGAAGGGGGAAGCCCCGCCCTGCCAGCTGGAAGGGGGGAGCCCCGCCCTGCCAGCGGGAAGTGGGGAGCCCCGCCCTGCCAGCGGGAAGTGGGGAGGCCCTCTCAGCCGGCGGGAAGGGGGGAGGCCCGTCCCGGCTAGTGGGAAGCGGGCAGCCCCGCCAAGCCAACAATATAGAGTTTCTGTATCTAGCTTATTTTTGAAAAACATGAAGGCCTTTTGGAAATCCCTAACAGGCTTCAAAAAGTCTTCAAAGTCTTCAAAGCTCCCCCAACTCTTTGTTTGTCTCCAATTTGTCTCCAGTGCAATCCCAAATTGCCTTCAAATTTTCATTCGTCTCAAGCATAAATGTTAGAAAAGGTAAAAAGGTCGTTTTGATTATTTTATTGACCAACCCAAATTTGCAAGCTTTTATCACCGACTCACCATGAGGCTATTAAAAAGGAAACAAGATTTTGGTTTTACAGAAAATACTTTGGTGAAAGTTAAGAGAATTGTTAAGTATTACTTTGAAAGAAAACCAAAATACTTCATCATAAAGGGATCAACGACAAGTGGAATCATGAAGGCAGTCATGAAAAGCAAAACAAGAATCTTGAAAACTAATAACTGCTTTATTTGAAAGGATTCGGACAGAAAATACAGGAAGAAGAGGGAGACAGGAAGGAGAACGGGAGAGAAGAAATAAAGAATCCGAAAAGGAGAACTAATTATTATTTGTTGATCATTTTACGTTAGGGCGTATTTGAAAGGAGAAAGTAAAGTCCGTAATGTTGAATATCCGGAAATGAAGATTGTGCAGAATAAGGCGGAAACTGCACAGAAGTAGAGAATATTGAAGGACCAGAGAAAGGTCTAGAATTCTTCAATCTGAAATAATTTTTTTCTCTCTAAAAAAGGAAGGACTTCTGAGAGGCACTCCAATTGGACGTCTTCCTTTTGGAAATTCCTAACAGGCTCCAAATCCGAAATAGTCGTAAAAATTCTCCCAACCCGTTGTTCGACTTCAATTTCTCTTCCGTCATTAATAGTAAAGTTTAATGCTTTCCTGCCAGAGCTCCAAAAGATTCCTAGTCTCTCTGTTTCTCTGAGTTGTATTTGTGTGCCGGTGAAGTGAACACTTGTGCGTCCCTAAAAATATCCTGATTTAACGCGGATAACAAAAAGGCTATCGAGTGAAATATAGCTACAAGTTTTCGTGAATAGTCGGTGATTAGTTTGAGGGCAGAAAAGTGAGATAAATTGTCGGCATAGGATAGTTATCTTGTGAATTAATAAAAATCTGATCAAGATGGCATTGTATAACACAGGCAACTCGTGGAGAGATATCGCTGGAGTCAGCAAAGGCAAATTTCATGAGTTGGCGAAACAGGAGCTCGACCGATTGACGACAGATGTCACTAACAACTCCAACCAGTGTGACGGAAAAATATTCGCAGACATATTGAAACAATATGATCCAATAGACTGGAACAAATCTGCGGAAAACATCAGTAAAATAATTGAAGAAATTCCAAAGAAAATCCAAGTGTTAAAGAGACTTATAAAGAAAGTCTACATCAATCAACACATTCCATCAAAGAACAATAACAAGTCCAATATGGTGAATATGCTGATTGATGCATTGGGAAAAAGAATGCCAAAATGGTGTAATACATGTAAGATATGGTATTCCATTAATAATCCTCAACAACTGATTAGAAAATGTAATGCCTGTAATGTTCCAACACACCCCACATGTGCTGAAATACAGCAAAAAATAAAAAATAGAGACACAAAGGTATTCTGCTCAACATGCTTAGTCTGGATAGAAAATATAATTAAGTCGAGACTAAAGCTGCAATTAGTTGAAGAAGAAGAAGAAGAAGAAGAAGAAGAAGAAGAAGAAGAAGAAGAAGAGAAAAATGAACAGGATATGTGTAAGGATGCAGAGGAAATCATTGATATAACTTATGATGCCATCCAACAACATACTTATGAAGAAATAAATTATCAGATGGAAACAAATAATAGACCCAAGAGACTCTACCCGGACCTACATACTTTTAGGGAAGAGCAAGAACAAGAAAAAAAAAGAAAAGAAAGATATAGTCTGTAATAGGCTGAAAAGAGGGAACTGCAAATTTGGCGAAAGATGCTACTACAAGCATCCAAAGATATGCCATAATTATGAAATATATGGTAAATGTGCGTATTTAGACGGATATGGAGACGAATGCAGAGATCTCCATCCCAAAATATGCAAAACCCTAAAAGAAGGAAAAGGATGCAGTTTCAACAAAAAATGTCGATATATGCATCCTGCAACTATGAATGAGAGTAAGAAAACTCAGCAAACTGAAAAGAAAAACAAAAATGAAACAAAAAAAGAAACAAAAAAGCAGGCCGCGTATATACCGCACTATGCACCAAAAAAGGCCTTTCAACCTAAATCTCCACAAATAGAGCCCAACTATAAAGAATGCATATATAATGCCAGGGGTTGGTGCAGATATGGGGATAATTGCAGGTTTACACACAAAAATAAGTATGAAGGCGAAAGAACAAATATTATGGAAAAGTTGGATTTTTTAATGGCAGAATTCCGAGAAATGAAGAAAAGAACATCATATCAGAACTGGAAGGAAGCATGGGAGAATCCATATTATTACCAATATTAAATAATGGAAATGAAACACAAACCATAATAGTGATGAATGCACAGGGTTTAGTCATGAGTAACTCTAAAAGGAAAATAGAGTTCCTAGAAGAACTAACCCAAATTGAAAAAATAGATATATTAAATATAAGTGAAACATGGTATTCCCAAGAGACTGGCAGTGATGACCAGATAAAGGGTTTCCAAACTTATAGATCAGACAGAAAAAATAGGAATCAAGGGGGAACCGCAATATATGGAAGAGACATAAATCAAGGAAAAGTCTGTGAAAAATACAGCAACACAGAATATGAATTGATTGCGGTAGAATTTGAATTTGAAAAACTAGTGAATATTGTAGTTTACAGACCCCCAAATACTAAGGAGTTTGACATAATAATAGAAAAAATAGATGATATATGTAGAAACCATAAAGACTGGAATATACTCCTATCCGGAGATTTTAACTTTCCTTTCGTGGATTGGAAAGAACGGATAGAAGAAAGTGGTTGTATGTATACATATAAAAAAGAGAGTAATAGTAGCGCAGAAGATAAGTGGCAATTTGAAAAGCTTCAAGATATGCTTTTAGAACATAATATGCAACTAATAAACCACATTCCAACAAGAAAGGAAAATGTCCTAGATCTAGTATTTGTGAATGAGGTGAATTATGTTAAAGAAATAATAGTGTATAACACGGGAATTTCAGACCACAATGTCATAGAATTGATAGTTCATTCCAAAGCAAGTGATCACAGAATTAATAAAAGCACAAAACTTTGGGAAGGATATGGAAAATATAACTTTTACAGTAAGAATATAAAATGGTCAGAAATAAATGAAGAACTGAATAAAGAATGGAAAAATGTATTTATAAGTGATAATATACAGGTAAATACGGACATACTGTACAAAATACCGGAGAAAATTGTTGAAAAATATGTACCGAAAAAAAACAATAAACAAAAGACGTGCATACCAAGAGACAGAAGGATCTTATTTCAGAAAATTAGAAAGTGGAAGAAAAATCTTGCAAAAGAAAAAAAATGTGTGGAAAATGAGGGAAATAAAATGTAAGATAGAAAATGCAGAACAAAAGATTATACAGTCGAAAGAAAATGAAAAAAAAGGGACTTAGAAGAAAGGACACTTCAAAATATAAAAAGAAACCCCAAAGTACTTTACTCCTATGCAAAAAAGATGAATAAAAGGAGAATAGAAATAGGCCCTCTAAGAATTGAAGGACGGCTAACGAATGAAAAAAAAGGAAATATGCAACATAATAGCAGAAAAATATAAGAGTGAGTTCACGCCAAGAATTGCGAATGAGAATAATGAAACAGAAATGAGAGAAGAAAATGTCGAATATCTAACGGATATAGATATTAATGAAGCAGATATTGTCACGGCTATAAACGAATTTAAAAATGGATCGGCAGCCGGACCAGATGGAGTTCCAGCGATTTTGTTAAAAAAAACTGCAAACACTATCGCGAAGCCGCTTGCAATACTGCTAAGACAGAGTGTAGATATGAGCGAGATATATGTTAAACATAAATTAGCTTATATAACCCCTATCTTCAAAAGTGGATCAAGACTAGAGGCAAACAATTATAGACCTGTTAGTCTAACATCCCATATTATGAAAGTGTATGAGAGGGTAATAAAAAAGAAAATAATGAACCATTTGGTCAAAAATAATTTGTTTAATATGGGTCAACACGGTTTCGTACCTGGAAAAAGTACACAGACCCAACTGATAGCACACTATGAAAACATATACAATAATATGATAAATGAAAAAGACACAGATGTGATCTATCTAGATTTTGCAAAAGCCTTTGACAAGGTAGACCATAACATATTGGAGAAAAAAAATGAGAAAGCATAATATTGTGGGAAAGATAGGAAAATGGGTAAAAGAATTCCTGCAAAACAGAAAACAGATAGTGGTTGCAAATGACGAGAAATCAGATGAAGTCCAGGTAATATCTGGTGTGCCCCAAGGTACGGTATTAGCTGCACTGCTATTTGTTATTATGATCTCAGACATAGACTGTGATGTTGAAAACTCCGTAGTGGGAAGTTTCGCCGATGACACAAGAATAAGTAGAGAAATTACTTGTGATGAAGATAGGAACTCACTACAAAGAGATCTAAACAAAATATATGAATGGGCGGAGATAAATAGGATGGTATTTAACTCCGATAAATTCGAATCAATAAATTATGGAAACAGAGAAGGAATGGTGTATGCATACAAGGGACCTAATAATGAGACAATCACAAACAAGGAAGCAATTAAAGACCTTGGTGTAATTTTAAATAGGAATATGTTATGCAACGACCAAATAGCAACACTGTTGGCTAAATGTAAAGCAAAAATGGGAATGTTGTTCAGACACTTTAAAACAAGAAAAGCTGAACACATGATTATGCTTTACAAAACTTATGTGCGTAGTACACTCGAGTACTGCAATGTGATATGGTACCCACACTACCAAAAGGATATTGCGCAAATAGAGAGTGTACAAAGGTCCTATACTGCTAGGATAGAAGAAGTTAAGGACCTTGACTACTGGGAAAGACTGCAATTTTTAAAACTATACAGTCTAGAAAGGAGAAGAGAACGCTACATGATAATACAAGCATGGAAGCAAATAGAAGGAATTGCTGAAAACATCATGGAGCTTAAAATATCAGAAAGAGCAAGCCGAGGTAGATTAATAGTGCCAAAAAGCATTCCAGGTAAACTGAGAAAGGCGCACAGGACATTAATCCACTACGCACCAGCATCGATAATGCAGCGACTATTTAATGTGCTGCCAGCTCATCTAAGAAACATATCAGGAGTGAGCGTAGATGTGTTTAAGAATCAGCTCGATAAATACCTAAGATGCATCCCAGACCATCCAAGACTGGAAGATGCAAAATACACCGGAAGATGCATTAGCAACTCTCTGGTGGATATACGAGGTGCCTCACACTGAGGGACCTGGGGGAACCCAAACAAAAAATAAGGCAATAAGGTAAGGTAAGGTAGGAGGAATATGGAATTCTGGTGCCTTCTAAAATCGGCTTCAAATTGTCATTCGTCTTGAGCTGGAATGTTAGAAAGGGTAAAAAGATTTAATCGTTTTATTGATCAACCCAAATTTGCAAGATTTTATCTGAGGCCATTAAAAAGGAAAAAAGATTTGGGTGATGCAGAAAATGCTTTGGTGAAAGTTAAGAGAATTATTGAGTCTGCGACTTTGGAAGAAAGCCAAAACACAAAAAGGAATCAACGACAAGTGGAATCAGGAAGGCAGTTATGAAAAGCTAAACAAGAATCTTCAAGACTAATAATAAAGATTGTGCAGAATAAGGCGGAAGCTGCACAGAAGTAGAGAATGCTGAAGGATCATAGAAAGCAAAAATTCTTCAATCTGAAGTAAATTTTTTTCCCCTCTAAAAGGAAGAACTTCTAAGGAGAGACACTCCAATTGGACGTCTTCCTGTTAGCACGCTCTTATAAGAAAAATAATTATCTAGGACCGACGAAGGAACCAGTTTGGGATCGGCGATCTTTGGTTTACGGCGCCCCGGATTTGAACTTCGGACTCCAGCTTCGGTCGTCATCATCATTATCTGTCTGTCGTCAGTGTTCGTGTCATCCAACACAAGAAACAGCTTTTAAAAGATTCAAAAAGGATATTTTAATTGCAAAGGGATCAATGGTTCAATTAGGTTCCGTTGTCATGAAACACCTATATGTTCGTTAAAAGAATTCGACCAAGAAGCGGCGCAACGGCGGGAGGAGAGGAACTGGTCAAACGAATACTCTGAGGAAAGAGTTCGTTGCCCTTCATCAGGACCCTAAAAGATTGATACGCAATCGAGACGTCAAAACGAAAGTTAGCTACGTGTGAGTGTATATATATATATATATATATATATATATATATATATATATATATATATATATATATATATATAATATATATATATATATATATATATATATATATTTATATATATATATATATTTATATATATATATATATATATATATATATATATATATATTTATATATATATATATATATATATATATATATATATATATTTATATATATATATATATATATATATATATATATATATATATTTATATATATATATATATATATATATATATATATATATATATATATATATATATATATATATATATATATGTATGTATGTGATTGTGCTTGCTGGGTATTATTTTCTTACCTATTACTATTTTACTCATTTCTATGATAAATTCATTAAAGGGGATTTTGTATAATTACGTTTTGATATAGCTGACCATAACAGACAGTAAGTAGAGTATTGAGAAATTAGATTTTCCTCAATCCTGTTTTTCTGAGGCTAAACTAACTATAGTCCATTTCTTTTATCGAGGCAGATTTGCACCGACTCGCAGCGGTGCCCTTTTAGCTCAGAAAAGTTTCCTGATCGCTGATTGGTTAGAACTATCTCGTCCAATCAATCAGCGATCAGGGAACTTTTCCGAGCTAAAAGGGCACCGCTGCGAGTCGGTGATAAATGCATCGCTAAAAGAAATTGACTATAGTTTAGCATTTAAGTGCTATGGAATTAGGAAACTCTTCATGGATGTTGATGCTTATGTAGGTGCTGACATAATTGCTATTTTTTCTTCGTTTTTTTTTTTATAAAGACCACTGATTTCTTAGCTCTCAAGTTGTCTGCTATTTTCTTAAAGTTGTGTGTATATATATATATATATATATATATATATATATATATATATATATATATATATATATATATATATATATATGTATATATATATATTTATATATATATATATATATATATATATATATGTATATATATAAATGTGTATATATATATATATATATATATATATATATATATATATATATATATATATATATATATATATATATATATATATATATATATATACACGCACGCGCGCGCGCACGCGGGCGCGACACTGAACGATAATACGTAACGATAGCTCATAATGATAATAATAATAATGTAAATACCATTATTACTACACATATCATTGTGATTATTTTAAGCTCTTTACGCAAATACTTCGTAATCCTCACCACAAGAGATTATTTCTGACACTGAGCGGGTCTTCCTCGCTCATAATTGCAACCACCATAACAAAGTCATTTTACATTTTCCCTCAAAGTCTTTC
Organism: Palaemon carinicauda; assembly: GCF_036898095.1. Taxonomy (NCBI): domain Eukaryota; kingdom Metazoa; phylum Arthropoda; class Malacostraca; order Decapoda; family Palaemonidae; genus Palaemon; species Palaemon carinicauda. The sequence continues at coordinate 132,776,006 of NC_090735.1, read as the reverse complement.
GACTGTTCCCCTACTCCAAAACACCTTACCTTATTATAGATATTGATGAGTGAAAAAAGGCGCAATTAACGACCAATGTTCATTTTTTTCATAAGCTTGTCTAAAAAACTAAATGCACGCACATAAGGGATGTGGTGGCCGATGTAGTAACCTCCCTGACTGGTGAACGCCAGACTGGGGTTCGAGTCCCGCTCAAACTTGTTAGTTTTCTTTGGTCGCTGCAACCTCACCATCCTCGTGAGCTAGGGATGGCGGAGTTTTGGGGGTAGCCTATAGGTCTATCTGCTGAGTCATCAGGAGCCATTGTCTGGCCCTCCTTTGTCCTACCTTGGGTGAAAAGGGGGCTTTGGTGCTGATCCTTTGTATATATGGTCAGTCTCTAGGGCATTGTCCTGCTTGATAGGGCAATGTCACTGTCCCTTGCCTCTGCCATTCATGAGTGGCTTTTAAACCTTTATACATACAATTTTTGTATAATGTATTCATACAGAAATATCTCAACTCATAAAACTTGACTATTCTTGATCAGAATATTAATCTTTGGTACCATCGTTCAGTTAGTTCTTTGTGAATTTTTGGGTGAGACAGTACTACATTAGATCCTTCTCATTGGTTACGGTTCAATTTTCTCTTGCCTAAACACACACGCACACACACACAGCGAATAGTTTGGCCTATTCTTTACAGATTCTCCTCTGTCCTTATACGCCTAACAACGCTGAGATTACCAAACAATTCCTCTTCACCCAAGGGGTTATCTACTGCTCTTTAATTGTTCTATGGCCACTTTCCTTTTGGTAAGGGTAGAAGAGAGACTTTAGTTATGGTAAGCAGCTCTTCTAGGAGAAGGACACTCCAAAACAAAACCATAGTTCATTAGCCTTGGGTAGTGTCATAGCCTGTGTACCATGGTCTTTCACTGTCTTGGGTTAGAGTTCTCTTGCTTGAGAGTACACTCGGGCACACCATTTTATCTCATTTCCCTTCCTCTTATTTTGTTGAAGTTTTTATAGTTTATATTGGAAATATTTATTTTAATGTTACTGTTCTTAAAATATTTTATTTTTCCTTGTTTCCTTTCCTCACTGGGTTATTATCCCTGTTGGATCCCCTGGGCTTATAGCATCTTCCTTTTGCAACTAGGGTTGTAGCTTAGCAAGTAATAATAATAATAATAAGATTTTTCATAATTCTTTCCATCTTATGCATTAAAATCTTCCCAGACTGTGCCATTCTGTATGTAGTACTGGGTATGCAGGTAATTCTAGTAGTGTTGCCTTCTCCATCATAAGGCCTAGTACTGTGGAGTATTCTAGATATTTTATTCCAGCTGTGACCAGATTGTTCGTTGATCTTCCTAATCAGACGGTTCATTAATTCGCATTAAAGTTTATTTGTTATTTCCATATTTCCTTTTCCCACTGGGCTTATTTGTCTATTGGAGTCCTAGTCTTGAAGCTTTCTTTTTCTCCATTTAGGGTTGACGTTTGGCTAGTAATAACAGCGATAATATATATATATATATATATATATATATATATATATATATATATGTGTGTGTGTGTGTGTGTGTGTGTGTGTGTTTGTGTGTGTATTATATATATATATATATATATATATATATATATATATATATATTTATATATATATATATATATATATATATATATATATATATATATATATATATATATATACATACATGAGCGAGAGAGAGCTAAAGTAAAGTATATTTTAACTTGTAAAAAATGGACATAGGCAGGACATAATGAAAATGATAGATAATAGATGGACATTAAAAAAGAACAGAGTGGGTAACTGAGGATACAAAAGAACCAGGGGAAGGAAGAGAAGTCGATGGATTGACGAACTAAGAACATTTGCTGGTGGCATACAGGACATGAAGAAGAACAGAGTGGGTAACTAGAGATTGCAAAAGAAGTAGGGTAAGGAAAAGAAGACGATGGATTGATGAACTAAGAACATTTGCTGGTGGCTTACAAAAAGACCATAAACAGACGCGAGTGGAAGAACATGTCTTGCAGTGGAGTAATAACTGCTGACCAAGTTGAGGAATGATCGTCCTAATCGGGTAGTTGAAAAAGTTCAAAAGTTCAAACTCGCAGCAAATTTTTTTTTCTATATGTTGAACAGGTTTACAAAAGTCCTGTTATAGTTTATATATCAAATATCGGTGCTACTTTAGCGTGAGGTCTACCGCACTTTACCGTGAGATCTACCTCCCATGAGCTTTAAGGATGACGGCTACTGCTGTTTAATCCCTCCCTCGTCGACTTCACACATTTCCATACATTTATTTTGATGATAAACAATTAATTTAAACACATCTTAGGAAAACTGAAATAGATGAGGGAGAAAGGAAAAAAAAAATTTTTATCATAAATTTCCATACATTTGTTCTAGTGATACACACTTCGTACATCTTCTAAGAGTGACACAGAGATCATTGGAATTTTTTCTCATCACCTTCCAACAAAAGGTTAGATTAGGTTAGGGTATCCTTTCCTCACTTGGCTATTTTTCTCTGTTGGAGCCCTTGGGCTTATAGCATCTTGCTTTTCCAACTAGGGTTGTAACCTAGCTAGTGATAATGTTAATAATAATACACACGTCATGTCAAGCGATTTTGGCATGCATGATAAAGCAAGATTCTTATTCTGCATGGCAAAGCTGGACTCTTCCCTGCATAACATCAACCGGAATATAGTGCTTTGATAACATTTAGTCCCTAGAGAATTTTTGTTGTAACTGATTGACAGAATAAGCGAAGTGGACGGACGCTTTTGACCTTGTCTGTTTCCCACTTTTTCTTCCTGTAACTCTAAGCGATCACTCAATCAATCGGCTATTTTTGCTGAAACTCTTCAGAAATCACTAAACTTTATTCTGGTATCACATTTTTCCTTCAGGCTCAGCATAACTCTTAAGAAACAATCCTCTGTTCGCTCAAAGTTTGGAATTAGTGTAGCATGAAAGTGTTTTTTTTTTTTTCTTTTTTATCTAGCTTCTTACTAAGAGGAGATCTAACCTAGTATTAATTGGAAAGTAATCAGTAAAAACTGATGCCTATCGGTGATATTTGGAGTTCATTGGCGAAATAATGTATTTCCTGTTGTTTTAGACCTTGAGGAGATTTATTTTTTCAGTAAAATTATCGTCGAAGTCAATTTTGATTGATTGTCGTATGAATATATTTTATTCATTATAAAAACCATTAAAATAATTTTATTAATGGGAAATGTTTTTAATTTTGATAACGCAATGATGTAATTTTTCTTCAGTAGGGATTGAATTAAAAGTAAAGAGAACCAGACTAATTTTTAACTAAGACAAAATTCAGAAATCTTATTTTTTCCTGTTGTAAACCTCCTACTTTTAAAGAAAGAAACAATTTTGTCAAACGAGTGAAGAAAAGGTACATTCCACTTTTGTATTTGTGTTAAAACCTGTTACTTTTAATTTTATGATTTCTGGGTACCCCCCTCCCAAAATGGTATAGGACCACCCCTTCTACCGGAGGGACGGGAAGAAACTGGGTATTTATAAGTTTTGAAATGCCTTTCAGCGTGACAAAAAAGAAATCATATATATGTGTGTATATATATATACATATATATATATATATATATATATATATATATATATATATATATATATATATATATATATATATATATATATATATATATATAATACATATATATATATATATATATATATATATATATATATATATATATATATATATATATGTATATATCGTATATGCATATACTCTATAACCGGACGCTTGCTCTTTATTATATAGGGGAGATTCACCGAAATATTTTAAGTGGTCAAGGATATGCTTATTTTTGCGTCGTTTATTGAGCTTTATATTATTATTATTATTATTATTATTATTATTATTATTATTATTATTATTATTATTATAGCTACCAGTTAAGCGTCATCCCTAGTTGGAAAACTAGGATGATGTAAGCCCAGGGGCTCCAACAGGGAAAAATAGCCCAGTGAGAAAATGAAACAAGGAAATAGATAAACTACAAGAGAGGTAATGAACAATCTTTATAAGATATTTTAACAGTGGAAGACCATGGTACAGAGGCTATGGCACTACCGAAGACTAGAGAACAATGGTTTGATTTTGGAGTGTCTTTCGAAAGAAGTTTCATTTGTCTTGTATGCCCCTATAGGATTAGCTTAGGGTATCGAAATCTACTTTTTATTCATATTCATATTATTATTACTAGCTCCTAGTTGGAAAAATAGGATGATATAAGCCCAAGGACTCCAAAAGGGAAAAGTAAACCAGTGAGGGAAGGAAATTTATTAGACAGCAAGTTCCTGTCCAACAAATTAAGGTGAGATTGAACAGCTGTAGACGAGACAGAAGAGCAATACTCCTAACAAGGCAAAATGAAAGAATTAAAACACTACTTAAGGATAGATTGATAACCGAAAATCTTAGAAGACCTTCCCATTAAGCCAATTATAGAAAAATGTTAGTATAAATGTATTCAAGTTAATATCGTGGAGTGAGATACTTAGAAGACTGATTTTTCTAATCTTCCATTAACATAATTAAGTTATGTATTTCCTGACACCATAATTAGTTTTTTATAAAACTCGTAATGTCACGTTAGATGCTTCAGTTATTTTGCCTGTGGATATGCTAGTCATATTTCAGGTAATCATTTGTAGTTTATGATGAGTTATGCTATTGTTAATAGCTTCGTTAGGTAATATAGAAATATATTGTTATTCTAAGGTATAGATCAACTTCCTTTGTTTTGCTACATAAAGCCAGCTGTTGTTATTTACGCTGATTTTTTTTAAACAAAATTAAAATTTACATATAAATTTAGATTAAAAAAAAGTTAAATATTCAAGATCGCAAAGTTTATATAAAGGCATTCATATGAAAATCGGTATGCAAAATACATCAAATTCCTTTTTTTTTTTTTTTTTTTTTTTTTTTTAAATAAAATTAAAATTTATTTATAAATTTAGATTAAAAAAAGTTTAAAAATAAAAATCGTCAAATTTTATATAAAGACATTTATATAAAAATTGGTATGCAAAATGAATCAACTTTCTTTTTTAAATGAAATTAAAATTTGTTTATAAATTTAAATTTAAAAAGTTAAATATTCAAAATTGCAAAGTTATATAAATAACATTCATTTGAAAATTGGTATGTAAAATAAATCAAATTCCTTGGTTTTTTTTTTTAAAATAAAATGAAAATTTATTTATAAATTTAGATTACAAAAGTTGAATATTCAAAATTGCAAAGTTTATATAAAGACATTTTTATGAAAATGGGTATGTAAAATAAGGTAGAATAAAGTGCCTTGTATTCCTAATACTTGAGGAAACAGAACCCTTATTATTTCGAAACAATGAAAGCGAAGCTGAATCTGTGTACAAAATTGTTACATTTGTATACAGTAATTACGCTGTACAGCTCATCCATTTAGGAGGTATTTAGGGGAAAATACTAAATTGGACAGTATGTAGCGTTAAAGTTTTATATAAGACTTAATTACATACAATTTGTTCGGTTTATTCTCTTGCTTGAAGGTACACTCGGGCACACTTATTCTATCTTATTTCTCCTCCACTTGTTTTGTTAAAGTTTTTATATCTTATATTTATAGTTTAATGTTGTTACTGTTCTTGAAATATTTTATTTTTCCTTGTTTCCTTTCCTCACTGGGATATTTTCTCTGTTGGAGCCCCTGGGCTTATAGCATCCTGCTTTTCCTACTAGGGTTGTAGTTTAGCAAGTAATAATAATAATAATAATAATAGTAGTAATAATAATAATAATAATAATAATAATAATAATAATAATAATAATAATAATAATAATAATAATAATAATAATAATAATAATAATAATTTATTGAAAGAGAGTTTGCTTACACTTGGATATATTAGGCCATGATAGGCCCACAGTAGACCAATAAAGAATAAAAAAAAAAAGTTGATAGTAACTCCATACCTCATAGTATTTAACTGAATGACAAACTAAATGGAATAATGAACCTAAACATAAAATTTCTTCTCCTTGGAAATCATCAGACAGAAAAGACCAAAGAACTGAAGTGATTTTTAACAAGAATTACAAATTGATCATATGAAATCGAACCATTGGTCTTTAAATTTCACACCTCATGAGACAGTTTAAAGGTTTAAAGGCCACTCATGAATGGTAGAGGCCAGGGGCAGTGACATTGCCCTATCAAGAAGGACAATGCCTTAGAGACTGACCATATATATATATGATGAGCGCCCAAGCCCCCCCCCCCCCCCCCCCAAGACGAGTTATTTTTCCCTGTTGGGTCCCTTGGGCTTATAGTATCCTGTTTTCCAACTGGGGTTGTAGCTTTACTAATAATAATAATAGTAATACTAATATTGATAATAATAATGATGATAATAATAATAATTATAATGAAAATAATAGTAATGATTAATAATAATAACAAATTATAATAATAATAGTAATAATAATATTGATAATTATAATTATAATGATAATAATAAAGATAATAATAATAATAATAATGATAATTATAATGAAAATAATAGTAATGAATAATAATAACAATAATTAATAATAATAATTATTAGTAATAATTAATAATAATAAATAATAATAATAGTTAATGATAATAATTGAGAATAATAATTAATAGTAATAATAAAGCATTGTACAAGCTGGATCTGTTCAGTACACAAATTTGTATCATACAAACGATACAAGGGCTAAATGCCAATATACTACCAGTTCAGTTCTTCGTCAATAAAGGTTTGAAGTTTGGGTGTTACAGATAATTTACCCATTGTTTGTCTCCCTTTTTTTTTTTTTTTTTTTCTTGTTCGTTGATTATAAAGATCAAAGCAGGAAACAATGGTAATAGTCCTTTTGAATTCAAATACCGTTTTGTTTATTTGTTTACTTTTAATATTTACCGAGGTACTGTTATATACAAGTGTAGTCGAACCGTAAAAAAATAAGCATAAATATTTGGATAGTTGCACACACACTAACACACACATGCGCACACACACACGCGCGCAGTTTGAACCCCCCCCCCCCCCCTTTCGTAACTACAACCCGCTGGCTTAGCTATTTGTGGGAGAATGTGGTTTCCGAGTGTAAATCTTGAGGTACCTTCTCTCACTAGGGTATGACCACTACTCTTGCCCCTGAGCTAGGCAGGGTTCTTTATTATACATGAGAAATTAGAGGATAAAATAAAAGCAAAATATCATATATATACATACATATATATATATATATATATATATATATATATATATATATATATATATATATATATATATATATACATAAATTTATATATATATATATATATATATATATATATATATATATATATATATATATACATATGTACATATATATACAGTATATATATATATATATATATATATATATATATATATATATATATATATATATATATATATATATATACATATACATATGTACATATATATATATATATATATATATATATATATATATATATATATATATATATATATATATATATACATATGTATATATATATATATATATATATATATATATATATATATATATATATATATATACATATGTATATATATATATATATATATATATATATATATATATATATATACACGTACATATACAGTATATCTAATATGTTTGCTCGTGTTTGAAGTTTCAAGTATTGAATAATTTACTGCGTCATGACTGAAGTGGATGAATCTGGTGGCAAATTTTGAACTGGGCTTTAGAAGACTGAAAGAGATGAGCGGCCGCACGGAAATGATTAAGAGGAGAGAGAGAAATGAGATTGAACATTTGTTACTGTTGAGTGAGGGAGTCAATGTTAAAAAAATGGACCATTTAGGGGCGAATTTGTTAGCAGAATTTTAGAAGAACGGCTGGGATGCATGCGAAATTTCATGAAGGAGATTTTGAAAGGCAGCGGAATAGATAACCTTCAGTTCGGAGAACGGTTTACGTATTTGTGTTGAACAGGCTGACATGAGTCTCTTTTTATAGTTTATTCAAGAGAGATCTGTTTTAATGGTGTTACTGTTCTCAAAATATTTTTTTATATCTAGTCTTTACCTCTCTTGTAGTTTATTTATTTCCTTATTTCCTTTTCTCACTTGGCTATTTTTTCCCTTTTGGGGCCTTTGGCCTTATAGCATCATGCTTTTCTAACTAGGATTGTAGCTTCGTTACTAATATTAATAATAATGATAATAATAATAATAATAATGATGATGGTATTAATAATAATAATAATAATAATAATAATAATAATAATAATAATAATAATAATAATAGTAATAATAATCGAGTTTTTTCATCAAGAGTGCTCGTGGTGCATTTAAAATGACCACATTATGATTATGAAATTTTCATTTATTCTTTTACTCTCAATCAATTTCGATACAATAAATGCATTTATTGTGGGTTGCTAGTTTTAAATAGAATTTGTGCAATAATCAACGCTTAGTCATTTTTCCCGGGAGACAAATTTTCCAAAATAGTTATGAAAATTTGTTCATCCTTGCAAATCTGAATAATTCATTACAGGCGGTCTGCTAATGCCTCGTAGCTTTACATTTATTCATCGTGCATACATAATTTTGACGATGACTGTAGGTGATCAGTTTGAATCAGCCAGGGTTGTGGTGGCCGATGTGGTAACGTCCCTGACTGGTGAACGCTAGACTGGGGAACGCTAGACTGGGGTTCAAGTCTCGCTCAAACTCTTTATTATTATTATTATTATTATTATTATTATTATTATTATTATTACTAGTTAAGCTACAACCCTAGTTGGAAAAGCAAGATGCTAATAACCCAAGGGCCCCAACAGGGAAAAATAGTTCCTTTGGTCGCTGCAATCTCACCATCTTTGTGAGCTAAGGATGGGGGGTTTGTGAGAGCCTATAAGTCTATCTGGTGAGTCATCAGCAGCCAATGCCTGGCCTTCCTTTGTCCTAGCTTGGGTGAAAGGGGATTTGGGCGGAATATATGTATATATGGTCAGTCTCTTGGGCATTGTCCTGCTTGCTAGGTGCTAGGATAAAGTCACTGCCCCTTGCCTGTGCCATTCATGAGTGGCCTTTAAACCCTAATAGTAGATGTGCGTTTTTCTTTATAACGATGTAGTCTTGGTCCTAATTAATTAATTAATTAATTTAACAAAATATTAATTTGCAGTGTTCTTGGCTTCCATTCATTCTTGTAAAGTTATTGTAGATATTGAAGACTTTGATATATTTATCAATCTTCGTAAAAAATAGTATTAATCATTTACCTCCTTTTTATTTTTACAAGATTTTTATATGCAGAGAATCACCCTTTCTAGGAACTCTGCTTTCTTTAGTGTCTCACTTTGTAGTCTAAATTATTTAATATTTTACTCTGGGAATGTATATTAAACTCGGTAACAAGATGTTTTTGTTACTCATTGTTTCCCTGTCTATTTCACAGAAATCTGTACAATAGAGTTATTTTTAACAACCCCCAACTTTTTTCATCTTAACAACTCTTCGGTTTTAATTCATATTTCCCTTCGAACTGTAATAGTCGTAACACAAAATTTCATATCTTCACAGATCTATCTGTTAGTATAGTCAATCTGTGGATGGACCGAGAGCAAATTGCAATCGAATTTCTTTTACTCTTTATAGTCTAAAACCTTCAGAAAAATAATTAGGAAAATTATGTGTGGGGACTATTTCAAAAAGACACTTCTAAACAAGGAACATTTAAAAAACTCCCTACTTACTTTCATGAAAGCTTTATCATAAAACAAACTAAAGAAGATAATAATCCATTCAAAGACGAGAACTAAGACTTTATCATATAATCTTTATAACATCATTACTCAAAAGGTCGATTATAGCCTATAAGATAGAGATGACTGGCGAAATCTAACCGAGGCCCTTTGCGTCAATAGGCGCAGGAGGAGATGATGATGAGGTATACATGCTAAGTTATCAGCAGCCATTTCCAGGCCACCCATGGTTGTAGATTGGGTGGATAGGGGCTTGGGCGCTAATCATACTGTATGTAAATATGGTCGGACTCAAGGACTTTGCCTCTGCCGTTCATGAGCGACCTTTGAACCTTGATAAGAAAACAATATATGAAAGTTACTTCAGCCAAGGCTTGAAATGTAAAGAAAACACAATCCTTCTTCCTTATCGAAAAGGTTATTAAATATTTAGAAGGTATATTTCACGAAGTTAAACAATTCATAATGAGTCTTTGAATGATTTATCTTCCTCAATACTATTTTCTTCCTATCAAAACACTCAAATCCTTGTATTATTGAAAGCAAAACTCAGAACAAACTTCCTGTGAATGATCAATTCCAATTTCTAAAACAGAAGTGCATCATATGAAATATCACTGTAGTTCAATACGTACAAATTACATTCTCTCTGTACCCTCTGTGCTATTTTAGTTCTGCCTTAAAGAAGTGGAAAGTGGTATTTGTTATGAAAGCCCGGCCTTTGAAACCTACAGCATCCTCTGGAGCTGGTGTCTGGTACTTGATGCCAGGTGTGAGAGCAGCAATGATTCTCATGTCATAGAAAGTATTGAACCCATCCAGTGTTCTAATATTGTGATCAACACTGCCCGGCTTATAATTATGAACGTTAGCACGACGCGTCTGATACTAATCAAATAATCTATTGGCGTCTCTCTCTCTCTCTCTCTCTCTCTCTCTCTCTCTCTCTCTCTCTCTCTCTCTCTCTCTCTCTAGATATCGTTTGATCTTCTGCTGAGTCCTTTTTTTGCATACCCAGATATCAGCTCGCCTTAAGATCGTCTCTTTTTCCAAGCTGTTTTCACCAAACCTACATTTTGGATTTTGCTGTAGTTTGTGTTATTAAAATTATATTTAACTTGCTATTTTTCCCTGTATATATATATATATATATATATATATATATATATATATATATATATATATATATATATATATATATATACATATACATACATACATACACACAAACACACACCACACATACACACATAGTGCGTGCATATGATAGATACGTGTTTTTTATACTTTTTAAATATGGTCAGTCTCTAGGGCATTACAATGTCATTGTCTCTTGCCTCTGCCATTCAAACCTTTAAACCTTTAAATAGTGCATTAACTGCAGCATCAGTGGAAGTAACAGCATGAAGTTTCATACATTTAACTACTTATCATATTCTGACTCGGTGAACAAGGGAGAAAATTTGCCAGAACTTCATGTCTTGAACGCACTGAATTCTTAATCATGGCTACCAAGCTAAGGGGCAACATTTTGTCCAAACATTTAAAGCGACATGGAATAATTTATTTTTTTTCAATAAGTTGCTATTTTATTTTAGGCTATTTAAAAAATTGTTTGTCTTTACATGTAGTTGTGTTATAAACTAAGTTTCAGTCAATCATTATTAGGTAATTTATTCTCTCAGAATTTTTACATAAAGGTGGTCTTTAAAAAAAAAAAAAAAAAAAATTCATTAAAAGAACAAAACATAAGGTCTAGCCGGAAATGTCCTCGACCTACACATGAAAAATCAGAAATGTAGTCTTTATATTTTTCCCTGCTCCATTTAGATATGCATATTTTACATTTTTTGTCATTCATTATTATATGTATTGTATTACCTTTTTTCCTAGCTGTAATACTCTTAGTCTTTTTAGACCATATGGTCTCTATGAAAATACTGATTATTTTAGTCTTTTCTAAATTATTCCTGTTCCATTTTCTCATGAATTTCACTGAATTGGGTACAAAAGTATAAGTTTTGTTTTACTGGAGTTATGTCTCCTTTTTTTTTTTTTTTTTTTTTTTTTTTTTTTTTTTTTTTTTTTTTTTTTTTTTTATACAAAATAGATGATCTTTTCTCAGTTTTTTTTTTCTTTTGCAAAAACCTGCTTTTGAATTTTTGTACGTATAGTCCTGAATATATACGTTACTTATTTATGTATTTAAAGTTGTAATCCTTTGGCGTTAAACAATCTGAAACGAGAACAAATCTTTTTCTGTGGAAAAAATACATTGGTTTTTTATGAAGAGACTGTCAAAATGTGTTGTTATTAATGATATTATTATTATTATTATTATTGTTACTATTATTATTATTATTTTGATTATTAATATTATTATGATTGTGATTATTATTATTATTATTATTATTATTATTATTATTATTATTATTATTATTATTATTATTGTTGTTGTGGTTGTTGTTGTTGTTGTTGTTGTTGTTGTTGCGATAAAATGTGGTTTTCAGACAACAGTTCAACACCAAAAAGTACAGCCGATAGTTGCCCAAATATGAACTAACAACTAATAACCGGAGAACTGTCAAAAATATTCAGCCAATAACTCTTACTTATTATTTTTCATGTTTTCAGATAAATTGATTTTTTCAGCTCTCTTGTTAATCTTGATATATTACTCTTTGATCACTTTAATCTTTGATTTAATAAAAATGAATCCCCTTAAAGATATATCCCTTATATGATAAAGAACAAGTGTCTGTATATATATATATATATATATATATATATATATATATATATATATATATATATATATATATATATATATATATATATATATATATATATATATATGAGTGTGTGTGTGTGTGTGTGTGCGCGCGCGCGCGTGCGTGTGTTTCTTTCCGGTCATGCTGAGAAGGAGAGGAAACAGTCCTGCCCTGATGAGAAGTGGTACCCCGAGAGGTACACTCATCAACCACACTCTCCCACTAATTGCCGAACCAGCGGGTTGTAGTTTGGAAAGGGTGACGAGGTGGGTAGGGTTTGAATTTGTGTGTGCATATCTATATAAATATCAGACGTAATTTTAGACGACTCGGGTGCACTAGGGATAAATAAATAGGCAGAAGGGAATTAGTAACTAGGTAAATGAGGTGAAACTATTTTGAAACGAGAAAATTGACATTTAAAAAACAAAAAAGTAACCATGTAAATGGAATGGCGAGAGAGACAACTGGACAGATGTAAATCCCGGGTTTTAAGGGGTCGCTTGGTGGACCTCCCTTCGATTAGACTTCTGTGATTGGAAGTGAATCTTTTTCTATTCACTTCAACCGATGTATCTATGTAGTTGCTGCTGCTTACTGTTTGAAGGAGTTAGTCAGATGTTCAGCTCCATTTAATTATATTTCTAATTGTTCTCTGATGGAAGTTCCAGAATGGTTGTGGTAGGCCGATGTGGTAACGTCCTTGACTGTTGAACGCCAGACTGGGGTTCGAGTCCCGCTCAAACTCGTTAGTTCCTTTGGTCGCTGCAACCTCACCATCCTTGTGAGCTACGGAGGGGGGGGGGCCTATAGGTCTATCTGCTGAGTTATAAGCATCCATTACCTGACCCTCCTTAGTCCTAACTTGGGTGGAGAAGGGGGACTTTATTCTGTCATTCATGAGCGACCTTTGAACCTTTAGATATGGTCCATTGCACTTTGACACCTACGTGTATGAGGACATACTGGTGACCAAATCGTCCTTCTCATTGGCTGATGAAGACTTGGCTGAACTTGACTGCACTGTTAGAAAAAAACTTAATTTTTATCGGAAATTCTCCCTAGAAATATACGGTTCTCAACCGTATTTCAGTGAAGTACAGGCGACTCTAACTTTACATTACTATTTTACTATCCTTTACGGGTTGGTGACCCGTAATATCAAATTTACTATCTTTTACGGGTTGTTGACCGTAATATCACTATTTTACGTCAATATAACCGTTTTTAAACATGTAAAAATCCTGGAATGAATTTTGCCAGACTTTTGCCGTTTTTTTTTTTTAAAGCAAATTTTCAAGTGTGGTCTCACACCTCAGCTACATACTATGAAAGTTCACCTCGGTTCAGTGGGGAAGACCGCTTAAACTCAGAGAAATTTGATGGGAATTTATTTATCCAAAGATGGTAAGACCAAAGAATACATGTATTTTGAACAGATGGTACACTGTTAAAAAAACGTAATTTTAATAGGAAATTCTCCTTAAGAATATACTGTTGTAAGCCTTATTTTTGTAAAATACAGTCGACATTAGTTTTTACCCTACTTTTTTATTAACTTTTACGTATTGGTGACCGTACTATCACTCCTTAACGTCAGTATATCCGTTTTAAAACTGTAAATGCCTGGCAACATTTATTCCAAGATTTTTATTGTTTTTACGGCATTTTTTTTACAGTGTAAACAGTATACTTGAAAATTTTTATTAAAAAACTATAAATATCTGGCAACATTTATGCCAGAATTTTTACCGTTTTAAAAACGGGTATATTGACGTAAAGGAGTGATGTTTCGGTCATCAACCCGTAAAAGATAGTAAATTTGATATTACCCATAAAAGATAGTAAATTTGATATTTTCCTAGTGCAACAAATTGTGATCAAACCATGGACATTAGAAATGGTATTGCAATGCTTGAGGGTACACTCGGGCACACTATTTTTTCTTATTTTCCTAACTCTTTTTTTGTGATAGCTTTTATAGTTTATTTAGGAGATATTTATTTTAATTCTGTAGCTGTTCTTAAAATAATTTATTTTTCTTTATTCCCTTCCCTCATTGGGCTATTTTCCCCTTTGGAGCCCCTGGGCTTTAGAGCATCCTGCTTTTCCAACTAGCCTGGTAGCTTAGCAAGTGGTAATAATAATAATAATAATAATAATAATAATAATAATAATAATGATAATAATAATAATAATACCACTGAGATTATCTAAAAACGTCAAATGATGTTACTTCAATATGAGTAAGACCTTTAAAACGTCACATGACGTGTGAAACAACAGACAAAGTAAGACAGCTTAAAAAATGCAGTAAGTTCCAATTTTTTTATGACCTCTATTCCAGCCAGACTTTGAAATGATTCCCAGCAATATTGACATACATGACAAGATTAAGCCCTTCCTCTTATTTTGTAACCTCAGCCCTTAAATGGATTAGTCCAGCAAAATTGAATTCCCCTAGGCTTTTTTTGACAGCTTGAACTGAATGCATGGACGATTTTGACCTCGATCCGTTTGCAAAATTCTGTTCCAAGGGATGTCACTTAATCGACGTGTCATTTTTGTGTAAACAACTGAACAGGGTTTTTCGTATCAAATTTCATTGTCGTTGGCAATGAAGGTCTCACTTCTGATCTGGGTATAATTCTTAGAACTCGTTCTGTTTTTTAAAAGTCTTAAAGGCCGCTCATGAATTGAAAGGCATGGGACAGTGACGTTTTCCCTATCGATCTGGACAATGTCCTAGAGACTGACCATATATCATATGATCAGCGCCCAAGCCACTTCTCCACCCAAGCTAGGACTAGGGAGGGCCAGCCAGGCAATGGCTGCTGATGACTCAGCAGATAGACCTATAGGCTCCCCCTCCAACCTTAGCTCACTAATCACTAACGAGACTGAGTGGGAATCGAACCCCTGTCTGGCGAACACCAGGCAGAGACGTTACCAATCAGGCCACAGCCACCCCCGTACTTAACCTCTTAAACTCTTATTTTTTATCTAAGTTGTCTTAATTCTGCAGTTTTGTGGATATATGTTTATTTCTTGGATTTATTATAATATATACTTGAGCATTAAATGATACTCGGGTACCGCATGTGTTTCTTACACACTCATACACTGTAATGCTATTGAGTTTTTTATCTCTCCCTCTCTCTCCCTTACTGATAATAGAAAAACCTGTTTAAGCTTGCCATCGCATGTTTCATATTGTTTGAATTTTTGTGACATTGTTGCTCTCAACTCCTTGTATAAGCTCGGTATCTGTTGAATAAAACTCACTTGTATTCACCTCGCCTGTCTGTTAGCACCCAACACCAATACTGCCACCGGATTCCCAGATGTGATATTTCGACCTCAATATTTTTCATAATAATCAATTCTATTCTTAATATGGAAAGCCATAAAAGTCTTAAAAGGAGCCTATTTACATGCGTATCATAAGAAATATTATTGGTAAACATTTTTTGTAGGTAATTCTCTGCATCTTGGGTCTAATCTACCTTTATTTTTGGTGAAAAATTGAAAATACTCAAATACTTCAACTGAGAGGAAATGTTTCCACCATTTCCAATCATTACTAAACTGTTAGAAGAAAACCATAATTTTGATCGTAAATTCTCTGTAAAAATATACTGTTCTCAACCGTATTTCAGTAAAATTACAGCCGACCGTAATTTTACCTTATTATGTTATTATCTTTTACGGGTTGGTGACCGTAGTATAACTCCTTTACGTCAATATATCCGTTTTTAAAATGGTAAAAATCCTGGAATAAATTTTGCCAGAAATTTACCGGTTTTTGTTTAAAGCAAATTTTCAAGTGTATCCTGCACCTTGTTTTGAGCACAATTTTTAATCCAGAAATTTCAAGGCATGGGAGCAGTTTTCTTCGATATCAAGACTTATACACACAATCATTCCTCAGATTCCCCTGTTCAAATTGAACAGCCATCCTGATATGCATTAGTTTGTGTGGAAAAGGATGCTGTTAAAAACAGCACTCATAACCCTTTCACCCCCAAAGGACGTACTGGTACGTTCTTGCAAAACACTGTTAATTACCTGTTTTTATATATTTTTGATAATTTTATGAGAAACTTCAGGCATTTTCCAAAAGAATGGGACCAACCTGACCTCTCTAGGACAAAAATTAAGCCTGTTAGAGCAATTTAAAGAAAATATATAGCAAAATGTGCTCGAAATTTAACCTTATGGTGGGGGTAAAACTCATCAGCAGCCATTGCCTGGCCCTCCTTGGTCCTAGTTTGGGCGCTGATCATATGTACACTGTATATGGTCAGTCTATAGAGCATTGTCCTGCTTGCTAGGGCAATGTCACTGTCCCTTGCCTCAGCTATTCATTAGTAACCTTTAAACCTTTAAACCTTTACGTAAATGTAAATTCCTTTAAAATATTTTAACGGGTTTCATATATTAAATCATAATTTCCATTTACTGCGACTGGTGATGAAATTTCTTATAACTGAAGCAAATCCAATGAAAAAAGTTAATATTTTACTCTGTTTAAATTCCGTAAAAGTCGACTGTTTTCATTATAAAGTATCCAGGCCTCAGCATAATGAAATGTTCATGCGGAATACATAAATGGTCAATGATAAAATGGTAAAATCATCATGAAGTTTTCATCAATAGTATTTTGTGACGTGTTACAATATTCATGTGCGGCGCTTTGAATAATGAAAATAGGAGACTACGTCGCGCTGTTGACATTGAAATGGCATCTCGCTTGCATTTACAAACACCGTTTGAATTATGTAATTATGATATTGTGTTTGATATCATCAGCACAAAGAGAGAGAGAGAGAGAGAGAGAGAGAGAGAGAGAGAGAGCAAATACCGTTTGAATTATGTAATTATGCTAGTGTTTGATATTATCAGCCGAGAGAGAGAGAGAGAGAGAGAGAGAAGAGAGAGAGAGAGAGAGAGAGAGAGAGAGGAATCACCGTTTGAATGAGGTAAATTATGATGTGTTTGATATTATCAGCACAAAGAGAGAGAGAGAGAGAGAGAGAGAGAGAGAGAGAGAGACCGTTTGAATTTTGTAATTATGATATTGTGTTTGATATTATCAGCACAAAGAGAGAGAGAGAGAGAGAGAGAGAGAGAGAGAGAGAGAGGAAACACCGTTTGAATTATGTTATTATGATATTGTGTTTGATATTATCAGCACAAAGAGAGAGAGAGAGAGAGAGAGAGAGAGAGAGAGACCGTTTGAATTTTGTAATTATGATATTGTGTTTGATATTATCAGCACAAAGAGAGAGAGAGAGAGAGAGAGAGAGAGAGAGAGAGAGAGACCGTTTGAATTATGTAATTATGATATTGTTTTTGATATCAGCACAAAGAGAGAGAGAGAGAGAGAGAGAGAGAGAGAGGAAACACCGTTTGAATTATGTAATTATGATATTGTGTTTGATATTATCAGCACAGAGAGAGAGAGAGAGAGAGAGAGAGAGAGAGAGAGAGACCGTTTAAATTTTGTAATTATGATATTGTGTTTGATATTATCAGCACAAAGAGAGAGAGAGAGAGAGAGAGAGAGAGAGAGACCGTTTGAATTTTGTAATTATGATATTGTGTTTGATATTATCAGCACAAAGAGAGAGAGAGAGAGAGAGAGAGAGAGAGAGGAAACACCGTTTGAATTATGTAATTATGATATTGTTTTTTGATATCAGCACAAAGAGAGAGAGAGAGAGAGAGAGAGAGAGAGAGAGGAAACACCCGTTTGAATTTGTAATTATGATATTGTGTTTGATATTATCAGCACAAAGAGAGAGAGAGAGAGAGAGAGAGAGAGAGAGAGGAAACACCGTTTGAATTATGTTATTATGATATTGTGTTTGATATTATCAGCACAAAGAGAGAGGAGAGAGAGAGAGAGAGAGAGAGAGAGAGAGGAAACACCGTTTGGATTATGTAATTATGATATTGTGTTTGATATTATCAGCACAAAGAGAGAGAGAGAGAGAGAGAGAGAGAGAGAGAGAGAGGAAACACCGTTTGAATTATGTAATTATGATATTGTGTTTGATATTATCAGCACAAAGAGAGAGAGAGAGAGAGAGAGAGAGAGAGAGAGAGAGTGAGAGAGAGAGAGAGAGAGAGAGAGAGGAAACACCGTTTGAATTATGTAATTATGATATTGTGTTTGATATTATCAGCACACACACAAAGAGAGAGAGAGAGAGAGAGAGAGAGAGAGGAAACACCGTTTGAATTATGTTATTATGATATTGTTTTTGATATTATCAGCACAAAGAGAGAGAGAGAGAGAGAGAGAGAGAGAGAGAGAGAGAGAGGAAACACCGTTTGAATATTTTGTAATTATGATATTGTGTTTGATATTATCAGCAGAGAGAGAGAGAGAGAGGAGAGAGAGAGAGAGAGAGAGCAAATACCGTTTGAATGATGTAATTATGATAATGTGTTTGATATTATCAGCACACACACACGGGGAGAGAGAGAGAGAGAGAGAGAGAGAGAGAGAGAGAGAGAGCAAATACCGTTTGAATGATGTAATTATGATATTGTGTTTAATATTATCAGCACACACACACGGACGAGAGAGAGAGAGAGAGAGAGAGAGAGAGAGAGAGATTAAACATCGTTTGAATAATGTAATGAAATTAAGTTTGATATCTGCAGAGGTATAAGCCCAATGGCTCCAACAGAGAAAAATATCCCAGTGAGCCTTACTTACCTTATTGCCTTATTTTTTGTTTGGGTTCCCCCAGGTCCCTCAGTGTGAGGCACCTCGTATATCCACCAGAGAGTTGCTAATACATCTTCCGGTGTATTTTGCATCTTCCAGTCTTGGATGGTCTGGGATGCA
Source organism: Palaemon carinicauda (assembly GCF_036898095.1). NCBI lineage: Eukaryota > Metazoa > Arthropoda > Malacostraca > Decapoda > Palaemonidae > Palaemon > Palaemon carinicauda. Next base: position 132,756,501 of record NC_090735.1, on the reverse strand, counting down.
TCTTAGGTATTTATCGAGCTGCTTTTTAAACGCATCTACGCTCACTCCTGATATGTTTCTTAGATGAGCTGGCAGCACATTAAATAGTCGCTGCATTATCGATGCTGGTGCGTAGTGGATTAATGTCCTGTGCGCCTTTCTCAGTTTACCTGGAATGCTTTTTGGTACTATTAATCTACCTCGGCTTGCTCTTTCTGATACTTTAAGCTCCATGATGTTTTCAGCAATTCCTTCTATTTGCTTCCATGCTTGTATTATCATGTAGCGTTCTCTTCTCCTTTCTAGACTGTATAGTTTTAAAAATTGCAGTCTTTCCCAGTAATCAAGGTCCTTAACTTCTTCTATTCTAGCAGTATAGGACCTTTGTACACTCTCTATTTGCGCAATATCCTTTTGGTAGTGTGGGTACCATATCACATTGCAGTACTCGAGTGTACTACGCACATAAGTTTTGTAAAGCATAATCATGTGTTCAGCTTTTCTTGTTTTAAAGTGTCTGAATAACATTCCCATTTTTGCTTTACATTTAGCCAACAGTGTTGCTATTTGGTCGTTGCATAACATATTCCTATTTAAAATTACACCAAGGTCTTTAATTGCTTCCTTGTTTGTGATTGTCTCATTATTAGGTCCCTTGTATGCATACACCATTCCTTCTCTGTTTCCATAATTTATTGATTCGAATTTATCGGAGTTAAATATCATCCTATTTATCTCCGCCCATTCATATATTTTGTTTAGATCTCTTTGTAGTGAGTTCCTATCTTCATCACAAGTAATTTCTCTACTTATTCTTGTGTCATCGGCGAAACTTCTCACTACGGAGTTTTCAACATCACAGTCTATGTCTGAGATCATAATAACAAATAGCAGTGCAGCTAATACCGTACCTTGGGGCACACCAGATATTACCTGGGCTTCATCTGATTTCTCGTCATTTGCAACCACTATCTGTTTTCTGTTTTGCAGGAATTCTTTTACCCCATTTTCCTATCTTTCCCACAATATTATGCTTTCTCATTTTTTTCTCCAATATGTTATGGTCTACCTTGTCAAAGGCTTTTGCAAAATCTAGATAGATCACATCTGTGTCTTTTTCATTTATCATATTATTGTATATGTTTTCATAGTGAGCTATCAGTTGGGTCTGTGTACTTTTTCCAGGTACGAAACCGTGTTGACCCATATTAAACAAATTATTTTTGACCAAATGGTTCATTATTTTCTTTTTTATTACCCTCTCATACACTTTCATAATATGTGATGTTAGACTAACAGGTCTATAATTGCTTGCCTCTAGTCTTGATCCACTTTTGAAGATAGGGGTTATATAAGCTAATTTATGTTTAACATATATCTTGCTCATATCTATACTCTGTCTTAGCAGTATTGCAAGTGGCTTCGCGATAGTGTTTGCAGTTTTTTTTAACAAAATCGCTGGAACTCCATCTGATCCGGCTGCCGATCCATTTTTAATTTCGTTTATAGCCGTGACAATATCTGCTTCATTAATATCTATATCCGTTAGATATTCAACATTTTCTTCTCTCATTTCTGTTTCATTATTCTCATTCGCAATTCTTGGCGTGAACTCACTCTTATATTTTTCTGCTAATATGTTGCATATTTCCTTTTTTTCATTCGTTAGCCGTCCTTCAATCTTAGAGGGCCTATTTCTATTCTCCTTTTATTCATCTTTTTTTGCATAGGAGTAAAGTACTTTGGGGTTTCTTTTTATATTTTGAAGTGTCCTGTCTTCTAAGTCCCGTTTTTCATTTTCTTTCGACTGTATAATCTTTTGTTCGGCCTTTTCTATCTTACATTTTATTTCCCTCATTTTCCACACATTTTTTTCTTTTGCAAGATTTTTCTTCCACTTTTTAATTTTCTGAAATAAGATCCTTCTGTCTCTTGGTAATGCACGTCTTTTGTTTATTGTTTTTTTTTCGGTACATATTTTTCAACAATTTTCTCCAGTATTTTGTACAGTATATCCGTATTTACCTGTATATTATCACTTATAAATACATTTTTCCATTCTTTATTCAGTTCTTCATTTATTTCTGACCATTTTATATTCTTACTGTAAAAGTTATATTTTCCATATCCTTCCCAAAGTTTTGTGCTTTTATTAATTCTGTGATCACTTGCTTTGGAATGAACTATCAATTCTATGACATTGTGGTCTGAAATTCCCGTGTTATACACTATTATTTCTTTAACATAATTCCCCTCATTCACAAATACTAGATCTAGGACATTTTCCTTTCTTGTTGGAATGTGGTTTATTTGTTGCATATTATGTTCTAATAGCATATCTTGAAGCTTTTCAAATTGCCTCTTATCTTCTGCGCTACTATTACTCTCTTTTTTATATGTATACATGCAACCACTTTCTTCTATCCGTTCTTTCCAATCCACGAAAGGAAAGTTAAAATCTCCGGATAGGAGTATATTCCAGTCTTTATGGTTTCTACATATATCATCTATTTTTTCTATATTATGTCAAACTCCTTAGTATTTGGGGGTCTGTAAACTACAATATTCACTAGTTTTTCAAATTCAAATTCTACCGCAATCAATTCACATTCTGTGTTGCTGTATTTTTCACAGACTTTTCCTTGATTTATGTCTCTTCCATATATTGCGGTTCCCCCTTGATTCCTATTTTTTCTGTCTGATCTATAAGTTTGGAAACCCTTTATCTGGTCATCACTGCCAGTCTCTTGGGAATACCATGTTTCACTTATATTTAATATATCTATTTTTTCAATTTGGGTTAGTTCTTCTAGGAACTCTATTTTCCTTTTAGAGTTACTCGTGACTAAACCCTGTGCATTCATCACTATTATGGTTTGTGTCTCATTTCCATTATTTAATATTGGTAATAATATGGATTCTCCCATGCTTCCTTCCTGTTCTGATATGATGTTCTTTTCTTCATTTCTCGGAATTCTGCCATTAAAAATCCAACTTTTCCATAATATTTGTTCTTTCGCCCTTCATACTTATTTTTGTGTGTAAACCTGCAATTATCTCCATATCTGCACCAACCCCTGGCATTATATATGCATTCTTGGTAGTTGGGCTCTATTTGTGGAGCTTTAGGTTTGAAAGGCCTTTTTTGGTGCATAGTGCGGTATATATATTGGTGTGCTACTGTCTTAAGCACACATTTGAGTATGAGTTGTTTTCAGATGTATTTAGATGGTTTATTGAACACATCTTGGTGGTTTTTAAGTTTTATTGTATATAAACAACTGAGTTAAACATCTCCATCACTGGAGGAAGCTGTGTTGGTCCACATGACCAATTCTGGTGAAGTTTAGATAAGAACTGAACAAATTACTGATATCCCAAAAATCGTTACACTTGCTTTAATTTGGATAAGTGACGGAATCGGAAGACACCTGCATCCGGTGACGTCACAAACTTTGCACACGAAGAGTTAATGTGTTGACACTAAGAAAGAATGACAACTTAGCATCTTACATCCTGTACACAATTTGAGTTGACCATAGCAAATCTCACGGCCAGCTCTTCCAACCAACATGACATATTACGTCATTTGTTTTAAACATGTAATATTACTATTCTAATCATTACATATGCTCGGCCAGCTATCTCAATTTTTTTTTTTTTACAAAAATTTAACAACAAGCCGAAACATGGTTATTAGGTGTGACTGGACATACGTATCATTCATTGTCCAAACTAGCTATATCCAACTGAGGACGAATGTCCAAATAGGCACATCAAAACTAACAACAATAACGCATACAAAAAAGATATTACCAAAGCAAAAAGAAAAATGCATGATAAAACCAAGATCATATATATGGTACATTGCTAGCAAATGATTACATGGTACCAAGAAACAAAACAAATTCTGACTTACAAATGATTCGGTAACTTGATAAAGAATAATTGTTACCTTTGTCAGAAACAAGATACTCAATATTCAGTGCACAAATACGAATTCCTGGTACGTACACGTACCCACGGTTTCGTACATATATATATATATATATTTATATATAGGGCTGATACATTTTATTAGATGCCCATAGATTCTGTTATATATCTTATATTTTTTTCTTTTTTTTTTTTTTCTCTTTTCTTTTTTAACATTCCGGCTGATATATTTTTATTAGATGCCGAGAGAAAAAATGATTTATATCCTTTTTTATTTTATTTATTTTTTTAAATGTTATTTTAAATGTATTTTTTAACAATGCAAATGTAGAGAATTTCTTTAATTACATATTACTAGCGTACTAGTCAGCTTTTCATACAAACATCATCCTGACAAATTACTCCCTTAGCGAATGAGGTGGCCACTCATACAGCTTTGAATTGTATCAGGTAAGGGGTATTGTCAGGGCTATTCAACTCGTTCCTTTGTAGCTGCTTGCTGTGCCGTAACCTACGCCAAACAAGGATGTTCACGGCGATAAAAATTAACGCCGTTCCAAATAAACCTGCTAGTAATATAGGGTTGAAGAATCTCTGTGTAAGTCGGCGACAGGTGGTCCTTTTCGGTAAGTTTCATTAAGTGTTTCGCCACACTTCCTTTATAGGGGAGAGGAAGTGCGGGCGTTGTAGAGGTCCACGTGAAGTTCGCGAAGTAAGCACGTTCTCTGATGATTGTCCGTAGGCCAGTCACCATGGAATTCGGGGAAGTCCCGATACAGCCATCTGCTGCGACGAAGATGTGGTTGTAGGATGTGGATCCGTCAGGGCATGATATATTGAAGCCGTCCTTGTCGTATCGTATCCACGAGCCATTATTTAGTCTGCAATTGAATTCTTTATTGTCAAAGGGATAAAGCCTATCCAGACAATTTTCACTTGTATGGGAGAGAGCACCGTCTAGCACTATACCTAACTCGCATGAATCCATCAAGTTTTTACGGAATTCAAATGAGTCAGCTGTACATATTTTTCTATCCATTGCGTCTGAACAGTGAGTTAATTGATTTAAGTCTTTAATGACCGTATATGTTTCCTTGTCTGGGGAAATCAATACGTGTCCTGTCAAACTGGATATTACTGGATTTGAGTGATTCGTCATGAAAGTCGGAAATGGTGATATCCTGTAAGATTGCCAGGCATCAGAAGAATCAAAGGGAATTGTAATCCTAACCTTGTTATTATCTACGTTTACTGTAATTAGGCTGTAATAAAATTCTAACCTATGTTCGTCTAACAAAGGAACATAGCCTAGTTTATCCCTAGTGTTCTCCAGAACTAATTTTAAGTAACGTATAGGCAACAAATGGGGCGACAATACACCTTTAGTTGCTAACGTGATAGCTTCTACATAATCCTTGGATTTCTCAATGAAATGTGCAATTCTGTTATGTATGTGATCTATCTTTGAATCATAATACGTTAATGTTGCTAACAAATCCTGTACTTCCTTAATTTGAACGATATTATCTGAATGTTCATTTAACAAATCCATAATTTTATTGATTGAAGCTAACTGATCCCTTAGTTCTGACATAATCAATTCATCTTTATGAGTCAAGAACTCAATTTTCTTATTTTGATTACTAATTTTAAGACGATTGGAAAGTCCTAAACCTAAACTTGCAACAGACCCAAAGATGCTTAATGCAGCATAAATGAACGGATTCCGTCTTTCTTTTTGTTCGTGTCCTACAGTCCACATCAAAAGGTCATAAGCCAAAGATCCTGTCTCTCCAGTCTTATTTTTTAAGTCATCAGATAGCATCTCTGCAACTTTAAATGTTGATCCAAGCAAACTCTTAGTAGTCAAATGAAAATGTCTCCTATGCAACTCATCCAATGATGCAGAAAACCTTGAAATGGCGGTTCTTAAGCTAGTGACATCATTCTCTTGAAGAAAAATTGCTTGCATATGCACTTCGACAATTACGTTGGTTGATGTAATAAAAATGTCTTCTTGTCTTTCAACTATATTGCCATATTTAAAGTATATATTCTTAGTCTTAGAACTCATCCCATACGAAAAAAATGTCTGAGCGAACAATATCACTCCCAACAACAAAAAATTCATCTTGGAAACCTGTAACGAGAAAAAATATATGTAATTACTCCTGTATTAAAAAGAAAACTTTTTAGTTACAAAAATTTTTCCTCACTTCTTTTTAATTTCTTATGTGAGACAATGGTACTATTCTCTCATCCGTGGGTTGG
>NC_090735.1:132734595-132749815 GCF_036898095.1 Palaemon carinicauda | reverse complement strand
GAGTTCCTATCTTCATCACAAGTAATTTCTCTACTTATTCTTGTGTCATCGGCGAAACTTCTCACTACGGAGTTTTCAACATCACAGTCTATGTCTGAGATCATAATAACAAATAGCAGTGCAGCTAATACCGTACCTTGGGGCACACCAGATATTACCTGGGCTTCATCTGATTTCTCGTCATTTGCAACCACTATCTGTTTTCTGTTTTGCAGGAATTCTTTTACCCATTTTCCTATCTTTCCCACAATATTATGCTTTCTCATTTTTTTCTCCAATATGTTATGGTCTACCTTGTCAAAGGCTTTTGCAAAATCTAGATAGATCACATCTGTGTCTTTTTCATTTATCATATTATTGTATATGTTTTCATAGTGAGCTATCAGTTGGGTCTGTGTACTTTTTCCAGGTACGAACCGTGTTGACCCATATTAAACAAATTATTTTTGACCAAATGGTTCATTATTTTCTTTTTTATTACCCTCTCATACACTTTCATAATATGTGATGTTAGACTAACAGGTCTATAATTGCTTGCCTCTAGTCTTGATCCACTTTTGAAGATAGGGGTTATATAAGCTAATTTATGTTTAACATATATCTTGCTCATATCTATACTCTGTCTTAGCAGTATTGCAAGTGGCTTCGCGATAGTGTTTGCAGTTTTTTTTAACAAAATCGCTGGAACTCCATCTGATCCGGCTGCCGATCCATTTTTAATTTCGTTTATAGCCGTGACAATATCTGCTTCATTAATATCTATATCCGTTAGATATTCAACATTTTCTTCTCTCATTTCTGTTTCATTATTCTCATTCGCAATTCTTGGCGTGAACTCACTCTTATATTTTTCTGCTAATATGTTGCATATTTCCTTTTTTTCATTCGTTAGCCGTCCTTCAATTCTTAGAGGGCCTATTTCTATTCTCCTTTTATTCATCTTTTTTGCATAGGAGTAAAGTACTTTGGGGTTTCTTTTTATATTTTGAAGTGTCCTGTCTTCTAAGTCCCGTTTTTTCATTTCTTTCGACTGTATAATCTTTTGTTCGGCCTTTTCTATCTTACATTTTATTTCCCTCATTTTCCACACATTTTTTTCTTTTGCAAGATTTTTCTTCCACTTTTTAATTTTCTGAAATAAGATCCTTCTGTCTCTTGGTATGCACGTCTTTTGTTTATTGTTTTTTTTTCGGTACATATTTTTCAACAATTTTCTCCAGTATTTTGTACAGTATATCCGTATTTACCTGTATATTATCACTTATAAATACATTTTTCCATTCTTTATTCAGTTCTTCATTTATTTCTGACCATTTTATATTCTTACTGTAAAAGTTATATTTTCCATATCCTTCCCAAAGTTTTGTGCTTTTATTAATTCTGTGATCACTTGCTTTGGAATGAACTATCAATTCTATGACATTGTGGTCTGAAATTCCCGTGTTATACACTATTATTTCTTTAACATAATTCACCTCATTCACAAATACTAGATCTAGGACATTTTCCTTTCTTGTTGGAATGTGTTTATTTGTTGCATATTATGTTCTAATAGCATATCTTGAAGCTTTTCAAATTGCCTCTTATCTTCTGCGCTACTATTACTCTCTTTTTTATATGTATACATGCAACCACTTTCTTCTATCCGTTCTTTCCAATCCACGAAAGGAAAGTTAAAATCTCCGGATAGGAGTATATTCCAGTCTTTATGGTTTCTACATATATCATCTATTTTTTCTATTATTATGTCAAACTCCTTAGTATTTGGGGGTCTGTAAACTACAATATTCACTAGTTTTTCAAATTCAAATTCTACCGCAATCAATTCACATTCTGTGTTGCTGTATTTTTCACAGACTTTTCCTTGATTTATGTCTCTTCCATATATTGCGGTTCCCCCTTGATTCCTATTTTTTCTGTCTGATCTATAAGTTTGGAAACCCTTTATCTGGTCATCACTGCCAGTCTCTTGGGAATACCATGTTTCACTTATATTTAATATATCTATTTTTTCAATTTGGGTTAGTTCTTCTAGGAACTCTATTTTCCTTTTAGAGTTACTCGTGACTAAACCCTGTGCATTCATCACTATTATGGTTTGTGTCTCATTTCCATTATTTAATATTGGTAATAATATGGATTCTCCCATGCTTCCTTCCTGTTCTGATATGATGTTCTTTTCTTCATTTCTCGGAATTCTGCCATTAAAAAATCCAACTTTTCCATAATATTTGTTCTTTCGCCTTCATACTTATTTTTGTGTGTAAACCTGCAATTATCTCCATATCTGCACCAACCCCTGGCATTATATATGCATTCTTGGTAGTTGGGCTCTATTTGTGGAGCTTTAGGTTGAAAGGCCTTTTTTGGTGCATAGTGCGGTATATATATTGGTGTGCTACTGTCTTAAGCACACATTTGAGTATGAGTTGTTTTCAGATGTATTTAGATGGTTTATTGAACACATCTTGGTGGTTTTTAAGTTTTATTGTATATAAACAACTGAGTTAAACATCTCCATCACTGGAGGAAGCTGTGTTGGTCCACATGACCAATTCTGGTGAAGTTTAGATAAGAACTGAACAAATTACTGATATCCCAAAAATCGTACACTTGCTTTAATTTGGATAAGTGACGGAATCGGAAGACACCTGCATCCGGTGACGTCACAAACTTTCACACGAAGAGTTAATGTGTTGACACTAAGAAAGAATGACAACTTAGCATCTTACATCCTGTACACAATTTGAGTTGACCATAGCAAATCTCACGGCCAGCTCTTCCAACCAACATGACATATTACGTCATTTGTTTTAAACATGTAATATTACTATTCTAATCATTACATATGCTCGGCCAGCTATCTCAATTTTTTTTTTTTTACAAAAATTTAACAACAAGCCGAAACATGGTTATTAGGTGTGACTGGACATACGTATCATTCATTGTCCAAACTAGCTATATCCAACTGAGGACGAATGTCCAAATAGGCACATCAAAACTAACAACAATAACGCATACAAAAAAGATATTACCAAAGCAAAAAGAAAAATGCATGATAAAACCAAGATCATATATATGGTACATTGCTAGCAAATGATTACATGGTACCAAGAAACAAAACAAATTCTGACTTACAAATGATTCGGTAACTTGATAAAGAATAATTGTTACCTTTGTCAGAAACAAGATACTCAATATTCAGTGCACAAATACGAATTCCTGGTACGTACACGTACCACGGTTTCGTACATATATATATATATATATTTATATATAGGGCTGATACATTTTATTAGATGCCCATAGATTCTGTTATATATCTTATATTTTTTTCTTTTTTTTTTTTTTCTCTTTTCTTTTTTAACATTCCGGCTGATATATTTTTATTAGATGCCGAGAGAAAAAATGATTTATATCCTTTTTTATTTTATTTATTTTTTTAAATGTTATTTTAAATGTATTTTTTAACAATGCAAATGTAGAGAATTTCTTTAATTACATATTACTAGCGTACTAGTCAGCTTTTCATACAAACATCATCCTGACAAATTACTCCCTTAGCGAATGAGGTGGCCACTCATACAGCTTTGAATTGTATCAGGTAAGGGGTATTGTCAGGGCTATTCAACTCGTTCCTTTGTAGCTGCTTGCTGTGCCGTAACCTACGCCAAACAAGGATGTTCACGGCGATAAAAATTAACGCCGTTCCAAATAAACCTGCTAGTAATATAGGTTGAAGAATCTCTGTGTAAGTCGGCGACAGGTGGTCCTTTTCGGTAAGTTTCATTAAGTGTTTCGCCACACTTCCTTTATAGGGGAGAGGAAGTGCGGGCGTTGTAGAGGTCCACGTGAAGTTCGCGAAGTAAGCACGTTCTCTGATGATTGTCCGTAGGCCAGTCACCATGGAATTCGGGGAAGTCCCGATACAGCCATCTGCTGCGACGAAGATGTGGTTGTAGGATGTGGATCCGTCAGGGCATGATATATTGAAGCCGTCCTTGTCGTATCGTATCCACGAGCCATTATTTAGTCTGCAATTGAATTCTTTATTGTCAAAGGGATAAAGCCTATCCAGACAATTTTCACTTGTATGGGAGAGAGCACCGTCTAGCACTATACCTAACTCGCATGAATCCATCAAGTTTTTACGGAATTCAAATGAGTCAGCTGTACATATTTTTCTATCCATTGCGTCTGAACAGTGAGTTAATTGATTTAAGTCTTTAATGACCGTATATGTTTCCTTGTCTGGGGAAATCAATACGTGTCCTGTCAAACTGGATATTACTGGATTTGAGTGATTCGTCATGAAAGTCGGAAATGGTGATATCCTGTAAGATTGCCAGGCATCAGAAGAATCAAAGGGAATTGTAATCCTAACCTTGTTATTATCTACGTTTACTGTAATTAGGCTGTAATAAAATTCTAACCTATGTTCGTCTAACAAAGGAACATAGCCTAGTTTATCCCTAGTGTTCTCCAGAACTAATTTTAAGTAACGTATAGGCAACAAATGGGGCGACAATACACCTTTAGTTGCTAACGTGATAGCTTCTACATAATCCTTGGATTTCTCAATGAAATGTGCAATTCTGTTATGTATGTGATCTATCTTTGAATCATAATACGTTAATGTTGCTAACAAATCCTGTACTTCCATAATTTGAACGATATTATCTGAATGTTCATTTAACAAATCCATAATTTTATTGATTGAAGCTAACTGATCCCTTAGTTCTGACATAATCAATTCATCTTTATGAGTCAAGAACTCAATTTTCTTATTTTGATTACTAATTTTAAGACGATTGGAAAGTCCTAAACCTAAACTTGCAACAGACCCAAAGATGCTTAATGCAGCATAAATGAACGGATTCCGTCTTTCTTTTTGTTCGTGTCCTACAGTCCACATCAAAAGGTCATAAGCCAAAGATCCTGTCTCTCCAGTCTTATTTTTTAAGTCATCAGATAGCATCTCTGCAACTTTAAATGTTGATCCAAGCAAACTCTTAGTAGTCAAATGAAAATGTCTCCTATGCAACTCATCCAATGATGCAGAAAACCTTGAAATGGCGGTTCTTAAGCTAGTGACATCATTCTCTTGAAGAAAAATTGCTTGCATATGCACTTCGACAATTACGTTGGTTGATGTAATAAAAATGTCTTCTTGTCTTTCAACTATATTGCCATATTTAAAGTATATATTCTTAGTCTTAGAACTCATCCCATACGAAAAAAATGTCTGAGCGAACAATATCACTCCCAACAACAAAAAATTCATCTTGGAAACCTGTAACGAGAAAAAATATATGTAATTACTCCTGTATTAAAAAGAAAACTTTTTAGTTACAAAAATTTTTCCTCACTTCTTTTTAATTTCTTATGTGAGACAATGGTACTATTCTCTCATCCGTGGGTTGGGCTACGTTTTGAATTCGAAACCTATTGGCCGTTAATGTTTCCAAAATGTTAAATGGGCCTTCAAACTTAGGTGTTAGTTTATAGTTGAGCCCTTTTCTGACATTGATTTGAATATAGATGTTATCACCCACGGTATATGTTTTAGTTGGTTTCGCTATTTTATCATGATTCCTTTTCATTATGATTTGTGATTCTTCTAAATTCTTTCGAAGGATATCATATCGACTTATACTTGCATTTATACATTCTTTTAAAGGATTTGATAGATTAGTTGTAGGCGTTAATACATGGAAAGGTGTTCTAACTGGGGTACCATACAATGCTTCATGCGGTGACATTTTAATTGATATATGATATGAATGATTCAGAGTACTCAGTGCCGCCGGTATTGCAATATCCCAGTTGGGGTCTGATCCCCCTAGTGTTACCCTCAATATATTTAATATCTTCCTATTTGCTCTTTCCACTAGCCCATTCGACTCTGGGTGATATATCATGGTATTGATCTTCTTTATTTTGAGGAATTCACACAATGAGATAAGAAAGTGATTATTAAATTCACCACCCGAGTCTGAGATTATCATGTGTGGAATTCCATGTTTACAAATGTAACACTCGTAAAACTTCCTAGCGCATTCAATCGCAGTTTTAGTTTTAAGCGCTATTAGTTCTGTATATCGAGTTAAAGCATCTATAATCACTAAGAGGTGCTTATTCCCTCTGTCTGACTCGTAAAATCCTGTTAACAAATCTAAATGTATTCTTTCAAAGGGTTGATTGGGAACAGGATAAGCTCCTAAGCTAACAGGTGTTTTCGTATGCCCTTTGTTTTCCTGACATGTGCGACAATTAGCTATGTGTCTTTTTATATCTGTAAGCATTGTATGCCAATAAAACAATGATTTGGCTTTCTGTGACATTAATGAGAACCCAGGGTGTCCATGTAATGGATTTGAATGCAACCAATTCAGGACAGTGGAAACAAGTGAGTTTGGTACTACTACCTGGTCGTTAGTTACATGTGGTGTATTGCGGGTTTTCCTTGTCACAGTTCTACACAGAATATTATCTTTGATTACATAATTCTGCTGCTTATACTTTATATATTCTTTTTCTTTATGATTGCCTTTCAAAGCATTTATAATTGTTTCTATTTTCTGATCTTTTATTTGCTCAGTCTGTAACAATTCAGCACTCCAGCCTAAATCTTCTTGTTCAGATATTGTTTTTACAATAGGCATGGATGTTGATATATCTATTAATTCAGCTAAAGACTCCGTACAAGATGACACGGGGTTGCGTGATAATGCATCCGCAATGATATTTGCTTTCCCAGGTAAATACCCGATTCTTGCGCCAAAATCTTGAATGATTAAATGCCACCGAGTTCGTTTAGGGCTGTGATTGAAGCCTTTAAAGAACTCTGTTAGTGGTTTATGGTCAGTAAGAACCTTAACGGGATAACCGTAAATTATGAACTTAAAATGCACTAGCGAATTAACAATAGCTAGTCCTTCCTTGTCTATTACTGCATATTTACTTTCGGAAGTTCTCAATTTTCGAGAATAGAAAGCTATCGGGAAAAACTGTTTATCATATTGCTGAAGCAATACCCCTCCCACTCCTAAGTCTGAGGCGTCTGTTGCAATGAAGAATTCCTTACCGAAGTCAGGAAATTTTAAGATAGGAGAACTACACAGTTCATCTTTCAAAGTATTAAACGCCTGTTGATGTTGCTCAGACCATATGAAATCTACGCCCTTCTTCGTAAGATCAGTTAAAGGAGCGGCTATTATTGAATAGTTGCGTATAAAACGCCTGTAATATCCACTACAACCCAGAAATTGCTGTATTCCCTTGACATTAGTAGGTATGGGAAAATTACGTATAGCCGACACCTTATCATGGACTACTTTAAGACCTTGGCTTGACACCATGAAACCCAAATATATCAATTCTGTTTTGAAAAATTCACACTTACTAATCTTTACCCTTAAGTTATGTTGTCTTAATCTCTGTAGTACTAGTTCTAACTTACGTAGATGTTCCTCTAAGGTGTTGGAAAAGATTACAAGATCATCCATATAGGCATGCAATATATCCCCTAACAAGTCTCCAAACACTATGTTAATCATTCTTGTAAATGTTATAGGAGCACAACGTAAACCAAAAGGCATCCGTAAAAATTCATAATGTCCCCTGGCTATGCTGAAGGCTGTGTATGGGATACTATCTTCTTCTAATGATATCTGGTGAAAGCCTTTAAGTAAGTCCAAACTGGTAAAATATTTATTCTGACCTAACAAAGACAAAATATCGTCAGTACATGGCACTGGGAATCGATCAGGGATCGTTTCCTCGTTTAGACGACGAAAGTCGACGCAGATACGCCATGTTCGATCTTTTTTCGGTACAACTATTAAAGGAAAATTATAAGGGCTATTTGATTTTCTAATGACTCCTTCCTCTAACATTTTACCTACTTCATCATTTATTTCATTCTGGAATTTCATAGGGAGTCTGTACGAGGGTACATATATAATTTTCTGTTTGTCTTTTAACCTTATTTGATGCTCGATCACATCTGTTTTCCCTAAGGATCCATCCGTAGTGGAAAAGACATCTGTATATTTATTTAAAAGTTCAAAAATTTTCTGCTGAATTTCTTCGTCTTGAATGTCCTTACTGATTTTATTTTTAATAGATCGTAAAAGGGATTCATCCGCAACTGATTGAGAGTGATTGATTTCAGCAACGGTAAGAATACGATGTTTATAAACTTCTACATCCAAGATATGTTGATTTTTGTGAATTACTAAAGTGTTATTTAAATGATTACAGACTTCGATATTACATTGCTGATGTGAGCCTACTGTATAAATAGCTTGTGTGACAGACAATCCGTTGGTTTTCAAAGTATCGGAAAGGATTAATATTTCAGATCCCGGTAGTGTTTTCTTTATTTGCACTATTAAATTCGAAGGTATGTTTGGTTCGATATATTGCGTGCAAGATGATATTACGGGTGAACGAGAATTCTGCTGGGTCGCGTGTATTATTTCTTTATTAGTGAGACAAGTTATTGGTTCTTCAACGTACGTTACGATTACATTTGTCGTCTCCTTTTTATCCAAAACTGACTTTAAAGTATTAGAAGACTTATAGAATTTCCCTTTGATATACACGCCGTGCTTTGCAGGAGCTAAGATAATGTTTTGATTTCCCATAGATGGGTATACTATAATTACAGCTGGATACATATTAATGTTTTTCACAACAACAAATGTATCGGCAAACGTGCGATTACCGACTCTGAACTGAATATGAGTTATGCCTATGACGTTTAATTCATTATTTCCTATACCTGAAAGTCTAATTCCTGATTTTTCAATCGGAAAGTTCGAAAACAACAAATGATGCGTCTTCAAATCCATAATATTACGTGGACTACCAGAGTCAAAAAATAACGTAAAGGATTTGTGTTCTAAATTTACAGCATATAAGGTTGGCCGTAACTCATTTTGGCTTATTATTGTATGAATTCGTTGCAAATCTACGGGAGCATGCACTGTTTTACTTAATTCGGCCGTGTGTTTCATAGGAAAATCTATTGTCTCACAATTATCTGATAAAACATTAAATTGATTATTCAATACTATTGATGTTGACATAAATGACCTTGACCCAACATCACTCTCTTCCCCTCTAGAGTTAACTATGTGGTATTTGCTTTGCTCTGCACATTCTGAAAATTAGGCTGACTTTGCGAGGTCTGGTTTGACGGCCCAGGCTCAGCGATATTTGAAGAAGTGTTTGTTTGTTTCGGACTCTGAACTGCATTGACATTTTGTTGTTTCTTCTTATTGTTAAAATGAGGATTTTTCTTTTTATTTCCATATGGAACTGACTGTGGAATTGACTGTGTATTTCTAGGATATTGTTGTGTCTTACGCGCGTAACATTGACTATAAGAATGTGATCCTGTGTTGTGAACTGAACAAAATTTCGTTCTACAGTCTGCGCTTATGTGACCTTGACGTTTGCAGTTGTAACACGTCACTCCCGCTACTGGATTATTAATTACGTTCACTGTTTGTGGTTTTGTTTCATTCTTAGCAAAAACTTGAGTTAACACGGGATCGAGATCTGGACACTTGGACATGTGCTTCTTTATCTGTTTATAGACATCCAATTCCGTACTTGCAGGCATTAACTTCTTATCAAAGCACCGCACTAAAGCTTCAGGCAACATAAGTGTCATGCAAGTTAAATACATTAATCGTAAAAAATCTTTCACGGAGATATTATCGTTAGTAACCCAAGTGGAATTACCTAAAATGTCCTGATATTCGTTAAGCCTATCAGCTATGAGAGCTGCTCTCTCAACAACATTAAGCCGATTCATAGTGGCTTGATTAAGTGTATTTCGTAACGTTAACACTACATCCAAAGCTTCCTCACCACCATAGATCGCGCGTAACCTAACTTTGAAATCATCCCAAGTAACTGCTTCCTGAAATGAAACACCTCTTAAATACGCACTCGCATCCCCCTTAGAAAAATCTATAAAACTTTTAGCTTCTTGTAATTGTACAAAAGGATCTACGATTTGTTTGGCATTTAAATGGGCATCAACGGATGAAATCCATGACTCCACATTTTGTGGCAAGAACCCGTTGACACGGCCTTGAAAAGGAAGGATTGCTGACCTGGCATTTACAAGCGTCACAATTGGAGGAGGATTAGCCTGGCCTACACCACTAGGTCCAGGGGTAGGGCTGACAGGAGGAGCCATGACTGCTGTATTCTTTTTTTTTCTATCTCTTTGACCCCTTTCAATCCTATCAAAATATCTATATGAGTACAGACGCCCACTGCGTAAACGCATATGTATAATAAAATTCCCCCAACAATGTTACTAATCCCACCGCTGCCACCATTTATTGGTGTGCTACTGTCTTAAGCACACATTTGAGTATGAGTTGTTTTCAGATGTATTTAGATGGTTTATTGAACACATCTTGGTGGTTTTTAAGTTTTATTGTATATAAACAACTGAGTTAAACATCTCCATCACTGGAGGAAGCTGTGTTGGTCCACATGACCAATTCTGGTGAAGTTTAGATAAGAACTGAACAAATTACTGATATCCCAAAAATCGTACACTTGCTTTAATTTGGATAAGTGACGGAATCGGAAGACACCTGCATCCGGTGACGTCACAAACTTTCACACGAAGAGTTAATGTGTTGACACTAAGAAAGAATGACAACTTAGCATCTTACATCCTGTACACAATTTGAGTTGACCATAGCAAATCTCACGGCCAGCTCTTCCAACCAACATGACATATTACGTCATTTGTTTTAAACATGTAATATTACTATTCTAATCATTACATATACGCTGTCTGCTTTTTTGTTTCTTTTTTTGTTTCATTTTTGTTTTTCTTTTCAGTTTGCTGAGTTTTCTTACTCTCATTCATAGTTGCAGGATGCATATATGGACATTTTTTGTTGAAACTGCATTCTTTTCCTTCTTTTAGGGTTTTGCATATTTTTGGATGGAGATCTCTGCATTCGTCTCCATATCCGTCTAAATACGCACATTTACCATATATTTCATAATTATGGCATATCTTTGGATGCTTGTAGTAGCATCTTTCGCCAAATTTGCAATTCCCTCTTTTCAGCCTATTACAGACTATATCTTTCTTTTCTTTTTTTTCTTGTTCTTGCTCTTCCCTAAAAGTATGTAGGTCCGGGTAGAGTCTCTTGGGTCTATTATTTGTTTCCATCTGATAATTTATTTCTTCATAAGTATGTTGTTGGATGGCATCATAAGTTATATCAATGATTTCCTCTGCATCCTTACACATGTCTTGTTCATTTTTCTTCTTCTTCTTCTTCTTCTTCTTCTTCTTCTTCTTCTTCTTCTTCTTCTTCTTCTTCTTCTTCTTCTTCTTCTTCTTCTTCTTCTTCTTCTTCTTCTTCTTCTTCTTCTTCTTCTTCTTCTTCTTCTTCTTCTTCTTCAACTAATTGCAGCTTTAGTCTCGACTTAATTATATTTTCTATCCAGACTAAGCATGTTGAGCAGAATACCTATGTGTCTCTATTTTTTATTTTTTGCTGTATTTCAGCACATGTGGGGTGTGTTGGAACATTACAGGCATTACATTTTCTAATCAGTTGTTGAGGATTATTAATGGAATACCATATCTTACATGTATTACACCATTTTGGCATTCTTTTTCCCAATGCATCAATCAGCATATTTACCATATTGGACTTGTTATTGTTCTTTGATGGAATGTGTTGATTGATGTAGACTTTCTTTATAAGTCTCTTTAACACTTGGATTTTCTTTGGAATTTCTTCAATTATTTTACTGATGTTTTCCGCAGATTTGTTCCAGTCTATTGGATCATATTGTTTCAATATGTCTGCGAATATTTTTCCGTCACACTGGTTGGAGTTGTTAGTGACATCTGTCGTCAATCGGTCGAGCTCCTGTTTCGCCAACTCATGAAATTTGCCTTTGCTGACTCCAGCGATATCTCTCCACGAGTTGCCTGTGTTATACAATGCCATCTTGGTCAGATTTTTATTAATTCACAAGATAACTATCCTATGCCGACGATTTATCTCACTTTTCTGCCCTCAAACTAATCACCGACTATTCACGAAAACTTGTAGCTATATTTCACTCGATAGCCTTTTTGTTATCCGCGTTAAATCAGGATATTTTTAGGGACGCACAAGTGTTCACTTCACCGGCATACAAATACAACTCAGAGAGGAAATAAATAAACGATATGAGAAATAATGAAAAATTAAAATAAAATCTTTTAAAAACATTAACATTAAAACAGATATTTGATATATAAACTATAAAAGGAAATGTATTTCATCTCATTATGTCTTTATTTTTTTTAATTCACGTGTTTTAGCAATCATTCGAGATATGGTGCAGTACTATAATAAATTTTTTTTGATGAGGCGCATTTGTGCTGACTCGGAGCGGTGCCCTTTTAGCTCGGAAAAAGTTTCCTGCTACTTGATTGGTTACAATTATCTTGTCCAACCAATCAGCTGTAAGAAACGTTTCCGAGCTAAAATGGTACCCCTGCGAGTCGGTGTAAATTTGCCTCAATAAAAAGAATTGACTATAGTATAACTTAGTTCCTACCAGTAATATGTGAAGTTCATGATAAGATTTGGTAAGTAATTTCTGTCCATATGTGGACATGTTAAAGAACTCACCTTGTGGTTTTCTTCGATAAATGGATTTATGATAATAAACGTCTTTATTATTATTATTATTATTATTATTATTATTATTGTTATTATTGTTTTTATTATTATTTTTATTATTATTATTATTATTATTATTATTATTACTAAATAAGCTACAACCCTAGTTGGAAAAGCAAGATGCCATAAGCACAAGGGCTTCAACAGGGAAAAATAGCCCAGTGAGGAAAGGAAATAAACGATATAAGAAATAATGAAAAATTTAGATAAAGTATTTTAAAAAACATTAACATTAAAACAGATATTTGATACATAAACTATAAAAGGAAATGTATTTCATCTCATTAAATCTTTATTTATTTTTTTTTTTTTAATTTATGTGTTTTACCAATCATTCGAGATATGCAGATATGCAGCAGTACGCGGCAGTACATATATCTGATATAACAAAATATCTGTCTTGTCAACATTCCAGTTTTCCAGGAACCCAGCAGTCAAACTTTCTGAAAGCTAGCCCTCCCTTCCTTTGCAAATAGTACCCTGGATTTCATTCCTTTTTTTCTTTTGTTTTTTCTCCTTCTAAAAGAGGAGGGTGTGGAGTTCATTTGCGGTTTGTTTCAAGGGGCAACGCTATTGTTTATATATGTGTGTGTGTATATATATATATATATATATATATATATATATATATATATATATATATATATATATATATATATATATATATATATATGTATATTTTGTTTATGTATATATATGTATATATATGTGTGTATATATACTGTATATACATATGTATATATAGCGGAAAAAATGGGGAGTGGTCGACATATGTAAATATAAAATCAATATGTAATGACCACGATCATATCATTAAACCTTGCATTTTTAAGTGAAAAGGTAGAGATGGAAAAAATGCATTTTAAATATTTAATAAATTTAAATTTAAATGGTTAGACATTTATGAATACATAATTTAAAATTATATAAATTTCACTGTAGCAGCTGGTGGTGGAATGACGTAAACGAGTCTTCGAAATGCACTATATAAGAGATTTTAAGGTTCACAACTGCGAGGGCTTAACCTTCTTCCTTTCACTCATCCGCTAAAAAATACAAAGTAAAGGCGAATCAACCACGGGAAAAATCAGAACAATAAATACAACACTAATCAAAATATGAATTACTGTAATCGCCTGACTAAAATCTACAATTTTCATATAAATCAAAATCTTGAAATCAACGAATCACCGAAAACAGCAATTAACTAATCACGAAATCACTCACGTAAATATTTGCTCAAATCACCACTAAATCACAACAGCTCTCAAATTATCAGTAAAACAACTAGCAAATTTATCGAGTTGTCAAATACTTAAATAAATTTATAGACTGCATAGAAATCACAGGTTCAATCTAGTAAGAATTTAATTAATTAAAATACTTAAAATTATTCTCAAAACACTGGCATATAGAATATGTAACGCAAGAACAAGCATTAAAGCCCCTTATGCTTACCCTGTTGCGATAACAGTTCTGGCGAGTGTGGAAAAAAATCATTCAACAGACGATCATCGCTAAGCAGCGTCCGGATCCCATCCTCGATGAATTAGTGTGCAATTATTTCCATGGTAGAGGAAAAATCCATAATAGTTAATCCAGCGTGTGTATACATCCTAAAATCCACTTGAATAATGGAAGAGAGGGAAAGAGAGCTCCTCCTCACTCCCGTGTAAGGTTGCTGAAGACTGGTTTTGTGTGAAAAAACTTCACAACGACGTTAACGGCAGGCAGATATAACTGGATTAACTACTGTATAGTAGTTACTATCTAAAAGCAAAGGGGCAATTAGCGACACTTCTGTATGCCAAATGTATCAATACTTAAATATTCAAATTAATAATTTGAAGTTTTTTCAATCTGCCCCCCGCGGATTTAAATTTAAATTTCTATACAAGACCAGATTGAGCTAGCTGCTTATTCTTCTCAGAACAAACCAAAGCAGCCCCCCGTTGAATTCTTGCAATATTGTCATTAGAAACAACATTAGAATCACTCTGAGGTACAAAATTTAAATCTAACTGATCAATATGAGAATCACTTAACCCATCACCTTTAACCAAAAGAATAACAGACGATATATCCCTAAAAACAACACTTTTATTACCCTTGACCAATTGTACTTGAACAGTCTCACCAAGAGAATTATAAATAACATCAAGAACTCTAGCTAAAGGGTAATTGGGAGCCTTAACCATTGAATCTTTTATCAAGACTATGTCACCTTTTGATATTTTAACGTGCTCCCTAGGGTAATATTTACCTTTGTATTTAGTTGCCTGATCTTGCAATCCAAATAAAAATTCATTGTGATAACTATTACGCAATTTCTCTTTAATATGAATTAAACGCCGAAAGTCCTTACCCAAGTCAGAAGAGTCATAATCATCAAGTTGACCTTCGTGATATATACATTCCATAACCTGTGTATCATATCCAAATTTCAAAAACTCTGGTGATAGCACCTGAAAATCATCATTCAC
>NC_090735.1:132719595-132722095 GCF_036898095.1 Palaemon carinicauda | reverse complement strand
TTCATGAGGATGCCCTGTTACTCGTCTCATCTTCAGGCTGGAGCTGAATTGATTGCAGGCAGGCTGGCTCTATATATGCTGTTCAAACCGGTTAGTCAGGTCGGCCGCTTAATTCTCATAGGTCCTCGCAGGCATAGTATCTATCGGTCTAGAACGGAGCTTCTTTCTCGCTTTGGTTAAGGTGCTCTCCTGGAAAGGGGTTCATCTCAGTGAAGATCACGGTTGTCGAGGCTGGGAAGAATTCGAAATCTGAGGAAGCCCAGACGAGTCTTCTGGTGTGGCACGCTGAACAGAGGTCGGGGTCAGTCAAGCTGTTCTGCCACTCATATTTCGAATTCTGAATGTTATAGGTGCCTGCTGATTGGCTGAAACCACTCAACTGGAGAGTTTTGGTCATAGGCAGGCTGTTGGGTCGCTGCTCGGTGTCGTCCTTCATCAGTGTTTTCATAATCTGTTTTAAGAATGGTAGGTCTTCGAGCAGTAATGCTACAACAGGAAGGGAGGAGGGAAACATATCTTGGGTAGTATTAAACCTTGGCTTCTCCAGCTGATAAGTAGGGCCTCCAGGATCCTCAGCCTTCTGTCGTCCCACAGCATTGCCAATGATCTTGATATTGTTAATTATGTCATCATGCCGGAGTTCCTATATTTTTATGGCACCTTGTTGCACGTGACAGGGGCAACATTTTTGATAGTCACATCAGGACATCAGACTGGGCATTGATAGGAGTAGACGACGTTGGACCTCGTCAAAAAGTCATGCACGGGAGGGTCATGTTATTCTTCACAATTAAAGATCCTGTTTGTGTGTGTTTTGGTTTATATATATATATATATATATATATATATATATATATATATATATATATATATATATATATATATATATATATGTTTGTGTATATGAATGTATATATACGTGAATGTCAGTTGTTTTTAGTTATTTTTCATAATTAAAGATATTGTCTGTGTGTATATATATGTATATGTATTTATGTATATGTATATATGTATTATATATATATATATATATATATATATATATATATATATATATATATATATGTGTGTGTGTGTGTGTGTGTGTGTGTGTGTGTATGTGTATGGTGTGTTTGTAAGTTTGTGTATATGAATGTCTATATACCGGTATGCATATGTATATACGTGAATGTATGTGTTGTTTTTAGTTTTTGATTACATAATGATCATTTTACTAGTGAAAATTTACATTCAACTTCTCTTTTTCTATTTATGGGGTGTGGAATATGTACGCGGAAGGTGTTTTAAAAAAAAAAATCATCATGTTTGACTAATGATTTTTATACAAATCATTTATCGGAGAAATATGTAAAGGGGGAGAGAAATTCTTTTCATTAATGAGAGGTAAAATCGAAATAGAATAAAAGGGAGAAATCATACAGTATTCCCTCTCGAATATAATGGCCAGAAGCCCAAGTGTTGGCTTTGATGCAGAGGTGGATTTTTACGTAAAACAAAAAATAGATTTATTTTAAGTTGAATAGTATGTGACGAGACAGGTACAACCCGACGAATTGTGATTGGCAGCGAATATTTTTGTTGAACAGGCTGACATAAATCTCTCTTTATAGTTTATATATTATGAAAGATCTATTTTAAGGTTGTTACTGTTATTAAAATGTTTTATTTTGATTGTTCATCACTTCTCTTGTAGTTTATTTATTTAATTATTTCCTTTCCTCACTGGGCTATTTTTTCCCTGGTGGGAGCCTTTGGGCTTATGACATCCTGCTTTTTCTAACTAGGGTTGTAACTTAACTAGTAGTAATAACAATAATTATCATCATTATTATTATTTTTTTTTTTTTAATTATTGTTAATTATTAAGTATTATTATTATTATTATTATTATTATTATTATTATTATTATTATTATTATTATTATTATTATTATTATTATAGAAGACTGCTTTACCGACCTCACAATGTTGGAATTCTGAAAGAATATCGACAGGTCGACAGAGAACGTTAACACATGATCTGTCTGGTCGGAGATGAAAGTCGTAGACCGAGACGAAGACTATTCGCAATATTTCGGCCAAAATTCGGGAACAAGAAAAGGGTTGACTTGCACGTGACCGATTCCTCTCCGACCACCCTGCTGAAATTGGGAAAATTACCCCCTCTCTCTCTCTCTCTCTCTCTCTCTCTCTCTCTCTCTCTCTCTCTCTCTCCTCTCTCTCTCTCTCATCTCTCGAGTTGGATGGTCAGATGTCGGGTATTTTTGCCCTTGCATTTACAACCCTATGATATAGGTTATTTTACTTTTGTAATAAAGATGTTTGTGTATAAATTGTACTATTAATATATATATACAATATATATATATATATACTATATATATTTATATAAACATTTTGGAGTAGGGAGACGCGTTCTGTTTTTTCATTCATTTTATTTGCGCCGACGTTTCGTATCACCTTGATACATTTTCCAGGCTGAAACGATTACAAATCAATTG
>NC_090735.1:132716095-132719095 GCF_036898095.1 Palaemon carinicauda | reverse complement strand
TCCTGGAAAGGGGTTCGTCTCAGTGAAGCTCACGGTTGTCGAGGCTGGAAGAATTTGAAATCAGAGCAAGCCCAGACTAGTCTTCTGGTGCGGCTCGCTGATTGGCAGGGGCGCTACCTGAGCAGAGGTCGGGGTCAGTCAAGCTGTTCTGCCACTCATATTTCGAATTCTGAATGTTACAGGTGCCTGCTGATTGGCTGAAACACTCACCTGGAGAGTCTTGGTAATAAGCAGGCTGCTGGGTCGCTGATTGGTGTCATGTTCATCAGTGTTGTCACAATCTGTTTTAAGAATGCTAGGTCGTTGAGCAGTAATGATACAGCAGGAAGGGAAGAGGAACATTACTTGGGTAGTGTTGAACCTTGGCTTCTCCTGCTGGATAAGTAGGGCCTCCAGGATCCTCAGCCTTCTGTCGTCCGGAGCGTTGCCAATGATCTTGATATTGTTGATTATGTCATCATGCCGGAGTTCCTATATTTTGATGGCACATTCTTGCACGCGGAAGGACAATATTTTTGGTTTTCACATCAGGACATCAGACTATGCATTGATAGGAATAGACAACATTGGACCTCGTTAAAAAGAAATGCACGGGAGGGCCAAGTTATTCTTCACAATTAAAGATCCTGTTTGTGTGTGTATATATATATATATATGTATATATATATATATATATATATATATTTATATATATATATATATATATATATAATGTTTGTGTATATGAATGTATATATACGTGAATGTCTGTGTTGTTTTTAGTTATTTTTCATAATTAAAGATCTTGTCTTTGTGTGTATATATATATATATATATGTGTGTGTGTGTGTGTGTGTAAGTCTGTTTATATGAATGTATATATACCGGTATGCATATTTATATACGTGAATGTCTGTGTTGTTTTTAGTTTTTTGATTACATAACATTAATTTTACTAGTGAAAATTTACATTCAACTTCTCTTTTTCTATTTATGGGGTGTGGAATATGTACGTGGAAGGTGTTTTAAAAAATCATCATAAGTTTGACTAATGATTTTTATACAAATCATTTATCGGAGAGAGATATGAAGGGGAGAGAAAAACTTTCATTATTGAGAGGTAAAATCGAAATAAAATAAAAGGGAGAATCATACAGTATTCCCTCTCGAATATAATGGCCAGAAACCCAAGTGTTGGCTTGGATGCAGAGGTGGGTTTTTACGTAAAACTAAAAATAATTTTTTTAAAATCGAATAGTATGTGACGAGACATCGGTACCACCGACGAATTGTGATTGGCAGCGAATATTTTTCTTGAACAGGCTGACGTAAATCTCTCTTTATAGTTTATATATTATGAAAGATCTATTTTAAGGTTGTTACTGTTATTGAAATGTTTTATTTTAATTGTTCATCACTTCTCTTGCAGTTTATTTATTTTCTTATTTCATTTCCTCACTGGGCTATTTTTCCCTGGCGGAGCCTTTGGGTTTATGGCATCCTGCTTTCTAATTAGGGTGGTAAATTAGCTAGTAATAATAACAATAATAATAATTGTCATTATTATTATTATTATTATTATTATTATTGATTATTAATTATTAATATTATTGTTATTAATATTATTACTATTATTATTATTATTATTATTAATTATTATTATTATTATTATTATTATTATTATTAGATAATAGAAGACTGCTTTACCTCACACCATTTGGATTCTGAAAAAAATATCCACAGGTCGACAGAGAACGTTAACATACGATCTGTCTGGTCGGAGATGAAAGTCGTAGACCGAGACGAAGACCATTCGCATTATTTCGGCCAAAATTCGGGAACAAGAAAAGGGTTGACTTGCACGTGACCGATTCCTCTCCGACCACCTGCTGAAATTGGGAAAATTGCCTCTCTCTCTCTCTCTCTCTCTCTCTCTCTCTCTCTCTCTCTCTCTCTCTCCATTTTCGGAGGCGGATGGTCAGATGTCTTGTATCTGTGTCCCTGCATTTACCTTAGGAAATAGGTTATATTGCTTTTGATAATAAAAATTTTTGTGTAGAAATTGTATATTCATATATATGTGTATTTATAAAGAGCTATTTTCTGGATATATATATATATATATTATACATACATATATATATATATATATATTTATATATATTTATATATAGATATATATATATATATATATATTTATATATAGATGTATATATATATATATATATACACATATATATTCATATATATAAATATATATATATATATATATATGTATATATATCTATATATATAAATATATATACACACATATATATATATATATTCATATATATAAATATATATATCTATATATATATATATATATATTAGATATATATATTTACATACACATGTATGTAATCTCCTGTCAACCTAAGTCGAATTGGCAGACGTACGGTTTTTCTCTGTCTCTCACGGGGGAGAGGGACCAGTCATACCCTAGTAAAAGGGGTTTTAGTAAAGAAAAGGGGAGGAGATGGAATGGGCTGAAAATGGGTGTGCTTGTGCGTGTATGTGCATATCTATCTAGGTATTTAACTGTAATTTTTGACGGATCGCGTACACTAGTGTGTGTGTGTGTATATATATATATATATATACATATATTTATATAAATATATATATATATATATATATATATAAATATATATATATATATATATATAGTGTGTATAATATATAGTGTGTATATATATATATATATGGTACTTGAGCATGTTACGTTTACAATGAATAGACAATGTCTTAGTGGCGTCCAAAAATCGATAATAGTTTCTTTCAGGATAAGAGTATAAAATACATTTACGTTGGAATGACACTTTAATATAAAGGTTGTGGTGGTGAAAATTTGATACAAAAATATTTGGAAACTCAGAAATTGATTAACAAAAATTTGATAAGTGAAAACTCTAGATACTTTGAAATATAATGGTGAAAATTTAAGATCAATTGGTAAAAACATAAAATATTTTTCTAAAT
>NC_090735.1:132696095-132708595 GCF_036898095.1 Palaemon carinicauda | reverse complement strand
AAGGTCTTCCAGTGTCTTGGGCTAAGAGTTTTATAGTTTGAAGGTACACTCAGGCACACTATTCTATTCGCCTCTCTCTCTCTCTCTCTCTCTCCTCTCTCTCTCTCTCCCTCTCTCATGTATAGGAGGTATTTTGATTTAGATTTTAACTGCAATTAACATAATTGTATTTTAATAGATATATAGAATATGCCCTAAGTGAATTATCAACTTACTTTTGTGGTTTATGAAGATGTAAAACATTTCAGTATTCATTGATTATACAGTTTACTAACAAACAACGTTATCTTAATTTCAATTAATAGAAAAAAAATTTAACAACCATGAAATTTTTAATCGATCTCAATTTTAAAAAATGTTAAGGTGAAAGTCAATAATCCTACGATTAAAATCATTCTAAAGCTTTACAGAGAATCTGGAAGGGGTGGGGGGGGGTGGGGAGGGGAATTATAAAGTTTACTAACAAACAACATTGAATCTTAGTTTCAATTAATAAAAAAAAAAAGTTAACAACCATGAAATTTTTAATCGATCTCAATTTTAAAAATGTTAAGGTAAAAGTCAATAATCCTACGATTAAAATTATCCTAAAGCTTTACAGAGAATCTGGAAAGGGGTGGGGGGGTGGGGAGGGGAATTATAAAGTTTACTAACAAACAACATTGAATCTTAGTTTCAATTAATAAAAAAAAAAAGTTAACAACCATGAAATTTTTAATCGATCTCAATTTTAAAAATGTTAAGGTAAAAGTCAATAATCCTACGATTAAAATTATCCTAAAGCTTTACAGAGAATCTGGAAAGGGGTGGGGGGGGTGGGGAGGGGAATTATAAAGTTTACTAACAAACAACATTGAATCTTAGTTTCAATTAATAAAAAAAAAAGTTAACAACCATGAAATTTTTAATCGATCTCAATTTTAAAAATGTTAAGGTAAAACAAAATAATCCTACGATTAAAATTATCCTAAAGCTTTACAGAGAATCTGGAAAGGGGTGGGGGGGTGGGGAGGGGAATTATAAAGTTTACTAACAAACAACATTGAATCTTAGTTTCAATTAATAAAAAAAAAAAGTTAACAACCATGAAACTTTTAATCGATCTCAATTTTGAAAAAGGTTAAGGAAAAGTCAATAATCACACGATTGAAATTATCCTAAAGCTTTACAGAGAATCTGGAAGGGGGTGGGGGGGGGGGAATTATAAAGTTTACTAACAAACAACATTGAATCTTAGTTTCAATTAATAAAAAAAAAAAGTTAACAACCATGAAATTTTTAATCGATCTCAATTTTAAAAATGTTAAGGTAAAAGTCAATAATCCTACGATTAAAATTATCCTAAAGCTTTACAGATTAATTATACATTTTACTAACAAACAACGTTATCTTAATTTCAATTAATAAAAAAAAAGTTAACAACCATGAAATTTTTAATCGATTTCAATTTTGAAAAATGTCAAGGTAAAAGTCAATAATCCTACGATTGAAATTATCCTAAAGCCTTACAGAGAATCTGGAAAGGGGGGGGGGGGGGGGAAGGGGGCTTGAATGACCTAAAACAACGGCCATTTCAGGTTTCATGAAAGTTCAAATCGACACGTGCCTACTCAGAAATGCCTTCTCGCTGCCATCTGAAAATTTCAGTTCTTCCTGGCGCCACCCCTGAGATCAGTGTTGGGTTTACACGTTACCAAGTAGTGAAGTATCTTCTACCAATATTACTTTAATTATTATTATTATTATTATTATTATTATTGTTATTATTATTATTATTATTATTTATGACTTATCATTATTATTATTATTATTATTATTATACTATTTTTATAATTATTATTATTATTATTATTATTTTTATAATTATTATTATTATTATTATTATTATTATTATTATTGTTATACTATTTTTATAATTATGATTATTATTATTATTATTATTATTATTATTA
The DNA here is from genome assembly GCF_036898095.1 of Palaemon carinicauda. Classification (NCBI taxonomy): domain Eukaryota; kingdom Metazoa; phylum Arthropoda; class Malacostraca; order Decapoda; family Palaemonidae; genus Palaemon; species Palaemon carinicauda. The sequence continues at coordinate 132,706,643 of NC_090735.1, read as the reverse complement.
TTATTTTTATAATTATTATTATTATTATTATTATTGTTATACTATTTTTATAATTATTATTATTATTATTATTATTATAATTATTATTATTTTTATAATTATTATTATTATTATTATTATTATTATTATTATACTATTTTTATAATTATTATTATTATTATTATTATTATTATTATTATACTATTTTTATAATTATTATTATTATTATTAATGATTGCTTACAGCTCGCAAAGTCATGCTCATTACATTTAAGACCATATTGAAATAACAGAATTGCAAAGGTTTATTTCCTCTTAAAACTTTTAAGAAATATCATCAACAAACATCAACGTCTGTCAACCACTAGTGGCATTTTCAGTAGCATGCTGAAGAAATGCCAACACAAAAAAAAAAAAAAAAAAAAAAAATTAAAGTCTTAGCATTATAAATCATGGTCGTTTGAAGGACCGAAATGTTAAGGATGTGGTGTGGCGTGTCGTCTTGAACGAACTTCATGTTGGAGTTAGGTTTAAATGTCGCTCATGAATGGCAGAGGCAAGGGACAGTGACAATGCCCTGATAGGATAATACCCTAGACCAGTGGTTCCCAACCTGGGGGAAATTTCCCCATGGGGGGAAATTTGAAGCTACCAGGGGGGAAATAATTACACTACCTACTAACTAAAAAAAAATATCAGATGCCAAAACGAGCCCTTATATTGATACACTGGTGCACAAGAAGCAGCCTCCAACCTTCTCAGTAATTCAATTTTGAAGTAGAAGAATAAACAAAAGTCTTTTTATTTTGCTACTAGCCGCTCTCCATATACTGATAAACAAATAGTTACAGAGTAAAATGGATAGAGCAGTGTATCTGTATAATGGAAAAAATAAATTAGTAAGTCGTCACAGTGTGTTTCAACTACTCTTTCCCTCATACACATGAAGGGGGAAATCTGGAGGGTTGCACTGGGTGCAGGGGGGAAACGACAGGAAAAAAGGTTTGGGAACCACTTCCCTAGTCGTTTACAACGATCCCTGAAAGGTAAAATCACTGACTGCACTACCACTTGTACTTAGTGCATTCCCTCTACAATGTTTGTAACTCTCCTAGAGAATGACCATACATAGGATCAGCGCTCAAGCCACCTCTCCCCCCAAACTAGGACCAGGGAGGGGCAAGCAGTGCTTGCTGGTAACTGCAAGTAAACATATATCCGCCCCCAAACCCCTCCCCCATCCTTAGCTCACAAGGATGGTAATTTTGCAGACACTACAAGAAACTATCGAGTTTGAGCGAGATTTGATCTCCCGTCCTGCAGAACGCCAGGCAGGGACGTTTCCTATTGGCCACTACACCCCTGAAAGCGAGGTTATTATTATTATTATTATTACTTACTTACTTACTTACTTACTTACTTACTTACTAAGCTACAGCCCTAGTTGGGAAAGCAGGATGCTATAAGCCCAAGGGCCCCAACAGGGAAAATAGCCCTGTGAGGAAACGAAACAAGGGAAAAAATATTCTTAGAAGATTAACAACATTACAATAAATAATTCCTATATAAACTATAAAAACTTTAACAAAACAAGAGGAAGAGAAATACGATAGAATAGTGTGCCCGAGTGTACCCTTAAGCAAAAGAACTCTAACCCAAGACAGTGGAAGACCATGGTACAGAGGCTATGACACTAGCCAAGACTAGAGAACAATGGTTTGATTTTGGAGTGTCCTTCTCCTAGAAGAGCTGCTTACCATAGCTAAAGAGTCTCCTCTACCCTTACCAAGAGGAGAGTAGCCTGATACGTGAAACTGCAATGCATAATGCAGTATTCTATCAGTTCTGACACGAGTGTTTTTATATTCTTCCTTGTCTTTGTAGCAAATTAAAGGAAATTATTGATAGTAACGTTTAATGTGTTCTTTGTAAGATACCAAACGTTTACTTAACTGTACAACAAACCTTTGTTCGCTCTCATTTTTAATAGAATAAAGGGGAGTAAAAAATAGAAAGAAATTTTTGCCGTTAGAAAATCTGGTTTTTTCGTTTTATTCAATAAAAGTCTTTTACTGTGGATCGCCAGAAACGATGGAGAGTAATAAGTATTTTGATAAACTCATAAATTCCTTAAGAAGTATTTTGAAAAATTCCTTAAAGGGTATTTTGATAAATTCCTTAAGAAGTATTTTGATAAACTCCTTAAGAAGTATTTTGATAAACTCTTTAAGAAGTATTTGGATAAATTCTTTAAAGGGTATTTTGATAAATTCTTTAAAGGGTATTTGGATGAATTTCTTAAGAAGTATTTTGATAAATTCCATAAAGGGAATTTTGATGAATTTCTTAAGAAGTATTTTGATAAATTCCTTAAGAACTCTTTTGATAAATTCCTTAAAGGGCATTTTGACAAATTCCTTAAAGGGTATTTTGACAAATTCTTTGAGGGACCTTTTGATAAATTCTTTAAGAAGAATTTTGATAAATTTCTTAAGTATTTTGATGAATTCCTTTCATAAATTCCTATAAAGGGTATTTTAATAAATTCCTTAAAGGGTATTTTGACAAATTCCTTAAAGGGCCTTTTGATAAATCCCCTAAAAAGTATTTTGATGATATCCTTTTATAAATTCCTTAAGAAGATGTATTTTGATGATTTCCTTTGATAGATTCCATAAGAAGATGTATTTTGATGATATCCTTTGATAAATTCCCTAAAAAGTATTTTGATGATTTCCTTTGATAAATTCCCTAAAAAGTATTTTGATGATTTCCTTTGATAAATTCCCTAAAAAGTATTTTGATGATTTCCTTTGATAAATTCCTTAAGAAGATGTATTTTGATGAATTCCTTAACCTTTCATCTTTGATTTCCTCTTGAGAATCAGTCGCTTCATGTGATGGAGTCCTTGTGGCACAAGCAATATAATCTACAAAGCGACTGAGTCTCTTCATTTCGTATTGAAATACCGCCGGTGTTCAGTTTACCGACTTCCACCGAGACCTCAATTGTGAGATCACAATTTCCGGCGGTTTTGTCAATAAGCAGCTCATCGGAAGCCTACCTTATTCTCTTGCCGTGCCATAGAAAAACGAAATGGAGATGATCCTTTGAAACTATATAATAATACATTTCATTGACAAAAACATCTTTTTGTACCATCTGGTTTTTTTATGGCGTTGTAGCATTGTTAGGTTCTAGCAGAGAGCCGAGGTGGATAAGAGTGAGGTTTATTTAACAGATAACGATCTTATATACAAACAGTTGAGAGCAACAATGTCACAAATATTCGAACAATACGAATCATGCAATGGCAAGCCTAAGCAAGTTTATCTATTATCATTGTGGCAGCGAGGCTGATGGGTTCTAGCAGAGACGAGGTGACTGCAATTGAGGTTTATTCAACAGATAAATAGCTTATATACAAGCAGTTGAGAGCAAGAATATCACAAATATTCAAACTATAAAACATGCATTGGTAAGCTTAAACAGGTTTTGCTATTATCAGTGCGAGAGAGAGCCAGAGATAAAATACCATTAGCATTACAGTGTATACGCGTGTATGAAACACGTGCGGTACAGCGGATATATATGAAAGGAAGTTTCGTAGCTCTCTCTCTCTCTCTCTCTCTCTCTCTCTCTCTCTCTCTCTCTCTCTCTCTCTCTCTCTCTCTCTCTCTTTGTTTATCATCATTACATGCAATATGTACAAGTATACGGGTACTCTTGAACACAGTTTATGTTGGATTTTGCCGAATTTTCATAGCTCTCTCTCTCTCTCTCTCTCTCTCTCTCTCTCTCTCTCTCTCTCTCTCTCTCACATTCGATATGCATCGATATTAAACTGTCTTTTTATTCCCCACAGCATCATTATAAAAGAGATCTTTTTGTCCGTTTATTGAACAGATACGCTCGTGAAGTATATAAAAAAACTCGGTGAAGTGCGTAAGAATAGATTCATCTTCCTCGGCCACTTCAGTAGCCGAAGAGGCTCTCCCAAGTCATCATCTCTTGCAGAGTCCTAGTTTTTCGTCGGCTCTCCAGAGCTATGGCTTCTCACAGGGTTGTCATTTCTGATTTTGAGCTTCCAAGAGAACCCAGAAAAGCGCTAAATCCTTTCTTATGATATATCAACTATAAAACTGAAATTGTTTCAATATAGTCGAGTTGAGAAGAAGGCTCAGGAAGATATTCAGTTTATTTTATATACTATCAACTGGAAAAGCATTATATTTCGTGCTGGTGACAAATAAGGGTTGTGGTGGCCGATGTGGTAATGTCCCTGATTGGTGATCGCTAGACTGGGGTTCGAGTCCCACTCAAAGATGATAGTTTCTTTGGTCACTGCAACCTCGACATCCTTGTGAGCTAAGGATGGGGAGGGGGGAGCCTATAGATTCATCTGCTGAATCATCATCAGCAATTGCCTGGCCCTCCTTGGTCCTAGCTTGGATGGAAAAGGGACTTGTTTGCTGATCATATGTATATATGGTCAGTCTCTAGGGCAATGTCACTGTCCCTTGCCTCTGCTATTCATGAGCTGCCTTTAAACCTTTTAACTATCCCAGGTAGTAAAAACGTGCTAGATTCTCCAAAAAACGCGCCAAATCTAGCGTGAAAGTCGCCGAAATAGCAACACTGCTTGGCAACCCCCAGCTGGCTCTCCAAGAGCCATCATCTCTCAACTGAGCCATTTCCGTCTTGTTGACTCTCAAAAGCCACCCTCATACAGCGAATCAGCAGTCTAATGTCATCCGTCGAAGATCATCCTCTCTCGTGTACTTTTAGAGGATTTCTCCTATCTCATACTATACATCTACTCGTACTTTCAGGGAATTTTCATGTTATCCCTCCTTAATGCCCATCTTGGCTGGGGATTTTCATTGTTATGATCTTCATGCTTCAGGTCTCCGTTTCTTTTTTATCATATATCTATCTATTAAGTAGCGAGTTGGGAACAGTTTTATTATGATCAAGACACAAGAAGGTAGAAATATTCGACCATTAGTAAGATCGAAGCAAAGAAGGTAAAAATTGAGATACGATTTTTTTTTTTTTTTTTTTTTTTTTTTTTTTTTTTTTTTTAGTAGCAGGGATAGATGGTAATATGCCGATGAATGATGAGTTAGACGAGTTGAATAGTTTTGGCAGGAGAGTTGGAAAGAATGCCGAATTGGAACGGGAAAATCACTAGTTAAAAAAACAGCAATTATTGTTAAAAACACACTGCGATTATTTACCTGTCAACAGTTTTATAGTACCAAACTGTCAAAGTGCTTAAGTTTCATGTTTATAACTACTTGTTCCCATTTGGATGACAAAGTACAGTTGGCTTCATTAATTCCGATACACTTATTGCGAAGCTAAGGAGAAGTCGGTGTACCGGAATTAACGAAGCCAACTGTACAATCCGTCACCTCTTATTATGTGTTTGAGAACGAATGTGCGATTTCTGCCAAGTCATTTTATTGCATTGTAGAGACTACATTCACATTTTGCTGTATCCCGCTATTTTCCCTTTGTCAGTCTCCTCGTATGCCATTTTCCCTTTGTCAGTCTCCTCATATGGTATTTTCCCTTTGTCAGTCTCCTTGTGTGCTATTTTCCCTTTGTCAGTCTCCGTGTAAGCTATTTTCCTTTTGTCAGTTTCCTCGTATGTTACTTTTCCTTTGTCAGTCTCGTATGCTATTTTCCCTTTGTCAGTCTCCTTGTGTGCTATTTTCCCTTTGTCAGTCTCCTTGTGTGCTATTTTCATTTTGTCAATCTCCTCGTATGCTATTTTCACTTTGTCAGTCTCCTCGTGTGCTATTTTCACTTTGTCAGTCTCCTCGTGTGCTATTTTCCCTTTGTCAATCTCTTAATATGCCATTTTCCCTTTGCCAGTCTCCTCATATGGTATTTTCCCTTTGTCAGTCTCCTCGTATGCTATTTTCACTTTGTCAGTCTCTTTGTTTGCTATTTTCACTTTGTCAGTCTCCGTGTAAGCTATTTTCCTTTTGTCAGTCTCCTCGTATGTTATTTTTCCTTTGTCAGTCTCCTTGTGTGCTATTTTCCCTTTGTCAGTCTCCTTGTGTGCTATTTTCCCTTTGTCAGTCTCCTTGTGTGCTATTTTCCCTTTGTCAGTGTCCTTGTAAGCTATCTTCCTTTTGTCAGTTTCCTCGTATGTTATTTTTCCTTTGTCAGACTCCTTGTAAGCTATTTTCCTTTTGCCAGTCTCTCAATATGCTATTTTCCCTTTGTCAGTCTTCTCATATGCTATTTTCCCTTTGTCTGTCTCCTTGTGTGCTATTTTCCCTTTGTCATTCTCCTTGTGTGCTCTTTTCCCTTTGTCAGTCTCCATGTAAGCTATCTTCCTTTTGTCAGTTTTCTCGTGTGTTATTTTCCCTTTGTCAGTCTCCTCGTGTGCTATTTTCCCTTTGTCAATCTCTTAATATGCCATTTTCCCTTTGTCAGTCTCCTCATATGGTATTTTCCCTTTGTCAGTCTCCGTGTAAGCTATTTTCCTTTTGTCAGTCTCCGTGTAAGCTATTTTCCTTTTGTCAGTCTCCTTGTGTACTATTTTCCCTTTGTCAGTCTCCTTGTAAGCTATTTTCCTTTTGTCAGTTTCCTCGTATGTTATTTTTCCTTTGTCAGTCTCCTCGTATGTTATTTTTCCTTTATCAGTCTCGTATGCTATTTTCCCTTTGTCAGTCTCCTCATATGCTATTTTCCCTTTGTCAGTCTCCGTGTAAGCTATTTTTCCTTTGTCAGTCTCCTTGTAAGCTATCTTCCTTTTTGTCAGTTTCCTCGTATGTTATTTTCCTTTGTCAGTCTCCTCGTATGCTATTTTCCCTTTGTCAGTCTCCTTGTGTGCTATTTTCCCTTTGTCAGTCTCCGTGTAAGCTATTTTCCCTTTGTCAGTTTCCTCGTATGTTATTTTTCCTTTGTCAGTCTCCTTGTGTGCTATTTTCCCTTTGCCGGTCTCCTTGTAAGCTATTTTCCTTTTGTCAGTTTCCTCGTATGTTATTTTTCCTTTGTCAGTCTCCTCGTATGAAAATATAAAAGTCATATATTTTCCACAATAACCGTTTACAGAGACAAAGAGTTAATTTAGGGTTCATAAGTTATTCATATATTTATCTTTTAAACTTATGATATAAAAAATGAAGGACAAGTTCTGTGCAGCCGAAATCTTGTTTGAAGTTCATTTATATTTCATATCGGAGAATTCTCATTTTCTAATACATTTTACAACATGCATCTTTAGATCGAGAATATTTTGCCTCATCTCTCTCTCTCTCTCTCTCTCTCTCTCTCTCTCTCTCTCTCCTCTCTCTCTCTCTCTCTCTCTCTCTCTCTATGTATATATATATATATATATATATATATATATATATATATATATATATATATATATATATATATATATATATATATATATATATATATATTTCATTCAAATTTCATACCCTATATGAACACAGGCACATGCACATTCACTCAGACTCTCAAACACAAATACACACACACGTATATATATATATATATATATATATATATATATATATATATATATATATATATATATATATATATATATATTATTTCCAGTTCTATTCATTTGAAGAAATGATCCTTATTTGTAAGTTAACTAACTGAATAAAATAAAGTACTATGGTTCAATACACTACAGTTTGTTTGAGCAGTCACATTGGTGCAAAAAAAAATGGCCTTCCCTTGCTTAGAGTTTCTCAATTTCATTTTCAAATTTGAGTTCAGGTCTTAGTACTACATCTTTGGAGTAAACACTTCCGGCCATGAAAGATTCTTAGGACAAACAGTAATCATCAATGAAGAAGGATGGTGAGCGGTCTGACTCAATATGGCTTGGGCACTTTTGGGCAATAAATGACTGAAGCAGGGGACAGTAATAGTGCACAAGTTAACAGGACAATGCCGTAGACTAATGACTGAATATACATATGGTAATCGTTCGTTCGTTCCGATTGCTCTTCATTTGCAGACAAGCGGGGCTCTTTGCACAAGGCGCTAGCCCCCAGGAGTGCACACAGAGTATGCTCTTGGTACAAGCAACTGCTCTACGCTAGAAGTGTAACTGCATGAGCATATATTTTTCTCATTGGAACTGAACTTTTGATTTGAAAGGAATTCTTGTAGGCAGGCATACCAGCCCAGGACCCAGAAGGCAGGTACAGTTAGAATAAAAAAAAACGCAGACACTCGGGGAATGTTTCTTTAGATGGCTTTAGTGCAGGGCTGCCGTTTCGTGGAATTTCGTCTGCTACTGTAGAAATATTGTGACATCTGGCAACTGACTGTAGCATTTTTTTCTACATCCACAGTCCTTCACTTGAAGCATGAATCAATGCATGAATAGGAAGAAAAATATGAAAAAAATTATGGTTAAATATGTTGTTTTATGTAAATTCATCAAAATAATGCTAAATACTTGAAATCAGTGTAACTTTAGGTTTTAATATGACGTGGATAATTCCACGTCATGTAGAATAAAGATCTACATTTGAAATAAAACTTATTTCCCCTTGCCAGGAGTTTACTTTTTTAATATTACCGTTTATGTTATTAGGAGGAGTTACTGGTTTTGTAATATTCATCGGTTAAGGATAGTATATGGTTAAATAACTATTTAACTCTATATTTTACTCTCTACTTTACAATAGTTGATTGTGTATTGGAATTGCTGTTGTTTTTTTTCACCAATCATGAAGGGATAGAAAACGGAGGGAAATTTGATGTCACCAGCAGCTACGAATTTATGGCAGCTCTGTGTGATGGCAACACTCAGTATTCCACAGTGTTGTGTAGAAAAACGGCAGCGCTGCTCTAGTGTTCCCATGACAAAACAGACAAAGTGTTACTCTTCTTATTACTTCTACGAAAGGGGCGGAGCCTTCTCCAACTTTATCGAATCAAAGACAGCAAAGGGGGTGTTTTGTTAGTAAAAGGATTAAAATGTTACAAATCGAGTTGCCATATTTCATTCTGTTATCATATAACGTTTCGAATATATCCACTGCAAATACTGAATACACACACAGACTCACACACACACACACACACATATATATATATATATATATATATATATATATATATATATATGTGTGTGTGTGTATGTATGTATGTATGTATGTATGCATATATATATATATATATATATATATATATATATATATATATATATATATATATATATATATATATATATATGTCATGAATCCGCAAAATCATGTAGAAATTATTGGAGTGTCTTAGCTATCAATTCCTTCCGTTAACGGCTACATTAGATTATTTCGACATTAGTCTTGTTTAAGTCACTGATGGAAGAAATGGTAGTTTCAATTATGATTCGGTGTTGTAAAATATTAGTAAAAAAAAACAACATACATGAGTTATACCAGCCTAAAGGACATTCAGAGAGAGAGAGAGAGAGAGAGAGAGAGACTCGGCCTGAATACATCGTTTTTAATATATTTAGTTGCTTGGTCAAAATTCGCCCGTAACTTTTTGAGTTAGGTCGGTGACAAACAAACAGACAGGGGTGAAAACATGACTTCCTTGGTGGAGGTAATAATAATAATAATAATAATAATAATAATAATAATAATAATAATAATAATAATAATAATAATTGGGCCAAAAAGTAGGTTTTGAGAGAGTTTTTGGCGAGGTGAAATTGGCTCGCACAATGAGCCCTTTCATAATTTGGAATTGCAAGATATTTCAGTAAATTTATTTAACAGACGGGACGTAACCCACGCACAGTAATTAGTTCTTCTTACTTTCTAAATTCCAGGAATGTATCCATTTATCCAAACAAGCAGAAGTCTTGTAACCATTCAGAAACCACATATTACTTCCATTCTTGCCTGTTTGTCTTTCAACAATTCTAACTCTTAGTGAGGTAAAGATTCACTTCACAAACATCATGTCACTAAAGAATGGAACTTGTATTGTTTCTCAAGATGATACTTATTTTGAAATTGAAAGTTTTATGGAAAAGAGGATATAAACTGGATGCTAACTTTTATTATTTATTATGGGGAGAGAGAGAGAGAGAGAGAGAGAGGAGAGAGAGAGAGAGAGAGAGAGAGGAGAGAGAGAGAGAGAGAGAGATTAAGAAGATACTGAGAGGGTGGTAAGAGTGAGAAGGGATGAGAGAGTAGTAAGAGTCAAAGAAGATTGGAGGGCCAAGATGTTCATTCCATACCAGTTATGTTACAAATGATTTCTTTATGGTATTTATAAACATATATATACCGTGCCAGCAGGAACGGAGAAGCCTCACCGTACCAAGGGGAACGGGGGAGCCACGCCGTGCTAGCAGGAACGAGGGAGCGTCCCCCCCCCCCGGCCAGGCCGTCCCAGCGGGAAAGGGGGCCCCTCCGTGTCAACGGGAACAGGGAAGCCCAGCCGTCCCAGCGGGAACGGTCAGTAGCCACGCCTTCCCAGCAGGAACAGAAGAGCCCCCCCCCCGTGCCAGCAGGAGCAGGGGAGCACCGCCGTGCCAGCAGGAGCAGGGGGAGCACCGCCGTACCAGTAGGAGCA
>NC_090735.1:132677522-132685022 GCF_036898095.1 Palaemon carinicauda | reverse complement strand
GGCTTATTTGAATATGAAAAATACGTCTGAATGTGCAGAATTTATCACACAAACACACACACACGCACATATATATATATATATATATATGTATATATATATATATATATATATTTATATATATATACATATATATATATATATATATATACATATATATACATATATATATGTTACGGTCATTTTGAGGAATTGGTCATTTTCCAAACTGCCCGGTCATTTTGGGAAATCACCAAAATATCTGTCAGTATGCAAAATGCCCAAATAATTGTGGTCATTTTGGAAAATGACCAGAAGTTTAGTCATTTTGCAAAATGACTATTAGTATCGTTGGTCATTTTGTAAAGTTACCCCAATAGCTGCTGATCATGATGCAAAAAAAAAAAAAAAAAAAATAGTAACTTGAAATTGATTAGGAAAAGTCTAAGTGTCAGTTAGTTCTTACGGAAGTTCGGCCGAGGACGGAAATATTCGTGCTCCTCTCATCACTTATTTGTTGCAAGTATATTGTACACTGAAAAGCTTCACAATGGATCACTTGACCAAGATGATTATGCCTTCGAGCCCTACAGACTAAGACTTCCGAGGAGGTAGCTTTTCACCTGGTTGACATTTTCTGTGATAAAGGAGCCCCTCATATTCTTCACTCTGACAATGTGAGAGAATTTTCAAATAAGGTAATTAAAGAAGTTCTGGCTATGTGGCCAGAATGTAAGCTAGTTCATGGGAAACCAAGATATTCTCAATCACAGGGTTCCGTGGAACGAGCAAACAGAGATGTTAAAGCAATACTCGCTTGCTGGATGAAAGATAACAACACTACACAATGGTCAAATGGACTGCGCTTTGTTCAGTGGCAGAAAAACACGCGCTTCCATTCTGGAATTGGCAGGACACCTTATGAAGCCATATACGGAGAAAAGGCTTATCTTGGTATTTCTCCTGTCAACTTACCAGAAGAAATAATGCAAGGCATGGAGACAGAGGAGCCGCTTGCAGAAGCACTTTGTTTAGTAATGAAGAAGATCAAAATGTAGAACACAGGAGAGGTGCTGAAAGTTGTGCCATAAATTGCAACTCGTGTGGTCAAAACATTCCATGCCATCCTTCTGGTCAATGTTGTTCAACTGTAAATGACAATGTTGATTACCCTGTGCTCTGTTGCCTATGCAATAGAAATCATAGCATTCAGGCTGAACGAAGGGAATCGAAAATGCAACAAGAGAAGCAAGCTAAAAAAATGAAGGATAAATCAGTACAGCGTTTCAAGCCAGCCCTTGCAGGGGACACTGTCATGATTCCGATTCCACTTGTTGACCGTGGACGAACGGAGTTTGCGAATGCAAAGGCAATTATAACTGAGACAATGGATGGCGGAACTTACAAACTAGGGACAAAATATGGTTTACCTAAATTGGTGCACAGTCGGAATCAGTTCACTTTATGTGCTGAAAAATTTATGTCACTCAAAGAGGTACAAAGGATCGCGAAGTGAAGTCTGCGAGAGGTAGCTATTGCAGATTCGATGGGACATGGCCAGGGGATGAGTAAGTGTAGCTGTACCAAGTCATGTCGGAGCAGACGCTGTAAGTGCTTAAAAAACAGAGTACTGTATTGTGCAACAGCAGATGCAAATGCAGCAACTCTTGTTCAAACAAGTCAGATAATGCTAATTTTGATAATTGTTGAAATAATTTTCAAGTTCAGTTTTAGTTCTTTCAATATTCAAATATACTTGTAATGTGTAATGTAAGTTTTTAATGTAGAATAAATAAAACACACACCTTTATTGATACTTAGACTTCTCCTAATCAATTTTAAGTTACTATTTGTTTATTTTTGCATAATGACCAGCAGCTATTAGGGTAATTTTACAAAATGACCAACGATTACTAATAGTCATTTTGCAAAATAACCAAACTTCAGGTCATTTTCCAAAATGACCACAATTATTTGGGCATTTTGCATACTGACAGATATTTTGGTCATTTTCCAAAATGACCGGGCAGTTTGCAAAATGACCAATTCCTCAAAATGACCGTAACATATATATGTGTGTGTGTATATATATATATATATATATATATATATAATGTGTGTGTGAGTGTATGTGTGTATGAAATTTCCTTTGAGAAAAGATTCAATGTAGCCTACATTTCCGATAAGAATAATTTTGTTATTTGTAATGAAATTTCATTATCATAGCCGAACATAATGGCGAGGAAAGATTTAATACTGGTTCTAGGTCCCTTGCCTCTCTCGCTATTACCATAAGTCATGTAGGATGGATTACATTAATTATATTCAGGTGATCTTGAAATTGAGCTAAAACTCGCGCTCTCTCTCTCTCTCTCTCTCTCTCTCTCTGTAATTCCAGCAAATTGATCAAACAACAGTCGAGAAATTTCCTCTCTCTCTCTCTCTCTCTCTCTCTCTCTCTCTCTCTCTCTCAATAATTCTAGTAAGTTGATCAAACAATCAAGAAAGAATCTCTCTCTCTCTCTCCTCTCTCTCTCTCTCTCTGTAAAGCTTTCTGTCACTTTTTGTGGAGAGAGAGAGAGAGTTTTAGCTTATAATTATACTGAAATAAAACTCTCTCTCTCTCTCTCTCTCTCTCTCTCTCTCTCTGTAAAGCTTTCTGTCACTTTTTGTGGAGAGAGAGAGAGTTTTAGCTATAATTATACTGAGATAAAACTCTCTCTCTCTCTCTCTCTCTCTCTCTCTCTCTCTCTCAGTAATTCCAATAAGTTGATCAAACAACAGTCAAGAAATTCTCTCTCTCTCTCTCTCTCTCTCTCTCTCTCTCTCTCAGTAATTCCAATAAGTTGATCAAACAACAATCAAGAAATTCTCTCTCTCTCTCTCTCTCTCTCCTCTCTCTCTCTCTCTCTCAATAATTCTAGTGAGTTCATCAAACAATCAAGAAAGAATCTCTCTCTCTCTCTCTCTCTCCTCTCTCTCTCTCTCCTCAATAATTCTAGTGAGTTCATCAAACAATCAAGAAAGAATCTCTCTCTCTCTCTCTCTCTCTCTCTCTCTCTCTCTCTCTCAATAATTCTAGTAAGTTGATCAAACAATCAAGAAAGAATCTCTCTCTCTCTCTCTCTCTCTGTAAAGCTTCATGTCATTTTTTGTGAGAGAGAGAGAGAGAGAGGAGGAGAGGAGAGAGAGAGGAGAGAGTTTTAGCCCAGTTTCAAGATCACCTAAATATAATTATAGTGAGCTAAAACTCTCTCTCTCTCTCTCTCTCTCTCTCTCTCTCTCTCTCTCTCTCTCTACAAAAAAAGGACGGGAAGCCTTTTCCAAAAGAAAAAGGAAAATGAAAATCTGCCGGATGACGGTAGAACCGAAATAGCTACTGTCAGACGGAGTGGGGCCCATCATATTGCTCCGCATTCCGGATTTCGCAAACAATGGACAAAATCTAGTTGTTTTTTGCTTCGCAGTAGGAAGAAACATGTGAGATTTTTGTCATGTCTCGCTATTATTCTTCCCTGGTCGAAAAACAAAGGTCTCTCTACGTGAGCTGGTGCCGCTATTTTACTTCTGTTGTGACGTCTTCTGGATATTTCTAATGTCTTCTGAATATTTCTAAAGTCTTCCGGATATTTCTAGTTTTCCATATATTTCTAAAGTCTTCCGGATATTTCTAGTCTTCTTAATATTTCTAAAGTCCTTTTGGATATTTCTAAAGTCTTCTGGATATTTCTAGTCTTCTGGATATTTCTAAAGTCTTCCGGATATTTCTAGTCTTCTGGATATTTCTAGTCTTCTGGATATTTCTAGTCTTCCGGATATTTCTAGTCTTCTGGATATTTCTAAAGTCTTCCGGATATTCATAGTCTTTTGGATATTTCTAAAGTCTTCTGGATATTTCTAGTCTTCCGGATATTTCTAAAGTTTTCTGGATATTTGCAAAGTCTTCTGTATATTTATAAAATCTTCTAGATATTTCTAAAGTCTTCCAGATATTTATTTCTAGTCTTCCGGATATTCATAGTCTTTTGGATATTTCTAAAGTCTTCTGGATATTTCTAGTCTTCCGGATATTTCTAAAGTTTTCTGGATATTGTAAAGGCTTCTGTATATTTATAAAATCTTCCAGATATTTCTTAAGGTCTTCCAGATATTTATTTCTAGTCTTCCGGATATTTCTAAAGTCTTCCAGATATTTCTAAGGTCTTCCAGATATTTCTAAAGTCTTCCAGATATTTCTAAAGTCTTTCAGATATTTCTAATGACTTCCAGATATTTCTAAACCCTAACGATATTTCTAAAGTCTTCCAGATATTTCTAAAGCCTTCCAGATATTTTTAAAGTCTTCCAGATATTTCTAAAGTCTTCCATATATTTCTAATGTCTTCCAGATATTTATAAAGTCTAACGGATATTTCTAAAGTCTTCCAGATATTTCTAAAGCTTCAGGGATATTTATAAAGTCTTCCAGACATTTGTAAAGTCTTCTGGATATTTTTAAAGTCTTCCATATATTTCTAAAGTCTTCCGGATATATCTAAATTCTTCCAGATATTTTTAAAGTCTTCCGGATATTTCTAAAGTCTTCCAGATATTTCTAAAGTCTTCTAGATATTTCCAAAGTTTTCCAGATATTTCTAAAGTCTTCCAGATAATTCTAAAGTGTATGATATTTCTAAAGTCTGCCGGATATTTCTAAAGTCAAAGTCTTCAGATATTTCTAAAGTCTTTTGTATATTTTAAAGTCTTCCAGATATTTCTAAAGTCTTCCGGATATTTTTAAAGTGTTCCAGATATTTATAAATTTTCCAGGTATTTCTAAAGTGTTCCAGATATTTTAAATGTTTCCCCCACTCCAAACGCAAACAGCTATGCTGGTGAAGGGCGTGAAATATATAGAGCGGATTACTTACTTGTGCTTCAATGTTATATTTTGTACGAAAATAGGATAAAGGTTTTGCTAAAATGCTGACTAACTCCAATGGCCTTTCTAGTTATAAATTTGACTTTTAATTTTACTCTAAAAAGAGGCAAGTGAAATTGGCAAATCCTTATCTGAAATTGAGTAAATTGCTCTCCAAATACAGAAAATTTAAAGGTTTCCAGAACACGGTATTAAATTTTTTTATGATCCTCAGCTTGCCGCAGAGAGAGAGAGAGGAGAGGAGAGAGAGAGAGAGAGAGAGAGACATTGCTGTGGTTACAAGACTGCCAATGAGATAACCTTGGTCTATTGTTGTTGTTGCTGCTGTTGCTGTTGTTTTGTGCTGTCGGTAAATGGGTTACTAACATTTTTGACATTTGCGACAGCTATTAAATCATTCCCATGACGGTGTGACATCAAACGTGAATGGGTTAACTTGACATCCGGAATTTCCCATCAATTTTTCCCTGTGACCCAGTAACGAAACCGGTCTCCAATTGAAAAGGCACAATTTTTTTGGGAAAAGTTTTTATTTGTTTGAAGCGAAGGGAAATTTCATAAATTCTTTGCGTCTCTATTATGTAGCATGATTTCTTTAAAAGAAACTTCGCCCTGATATATGATTAAACTAGAATTCTGGGAGTGCAGACCCTCCGCCACGGCAGCTTATTTCTTGAAACCAGCGTGCCTTTCCAGGATCAATTAATCATTTCCAGCTCTTAATTAACAGTTTAAGATCCCTGATAGGTTCATTACCTTACGAATAAAATTGTGGCCGTATGGTTGATGACCGGAATTTGACCTTTTGCTTGACCTTGACCTTCGACCTTAACATGTATTAATTGGCTTTGATTTTCATACACCCGAATATGAACAAGTTTGAAATCTGTGACAATG
This sequence comes from Palaemon carinicauda, assembly GCF_036898095.1. Taxonomy (NCBI): domain Eukaryota; kingdom Metazoa; phylum Arthropoda; class Malacostraca; order Decapoda; family Palaemonidae; genus Palaemon; species Palaemon carinicauda. Next base: position 132,679,225 of record NC_090735.1, on the reverse strand, counting down.
ATATCCAAACTTTGGCTGATTACGTGAATTGGACATTTTGCTTGACTGTGACCTTGACCTTTAACCTTTGACCTTGACCTACCAAAATTAATAATTTCCAGCTACAGTATTTACATAATTTATTCCCTGCATGTTTCATTACTCTCGATTATAATTTTGGTCAGGAAGCTGTTCACAAAAACACACAAACAGGGTGCAAAACATACCTCCTTCCAACTTCGTTGGCGGAGGTAAAGATATTTTACTCATTATTTTTATAAATTTACTGATAGATTTTTGTCGCTTTACTCTGAAGTAAGCATATCCTTTAGTTAGTATTATGAAGTATGTTGAAAATATGTTACTTGACCTGTATACTGTTAATTCACTTTTTTGAGGTTAGGTTTTTTTCTTCTAGGCTCTAAACCCCCCCCCCCCCCATTTGCCTGTGGCCTTGCAGGACAGTCATTCTTTTATTGTTCGGTAATTGTAATTGTCATGTCTTTCTTGATTGATTGATTTGAGGTTTTTTGGCATCCTAACATCTAAGGTCATTGACGCCTATATCCTTTATCGTAAATAGAAAATAAACGAATACTTAATTAAAACCATAAAAGTAAGGATGTTATTTTATGAGTTAAATATCTTTCAGAAGACCTGCTTCTGAAATAAAGCTAAAAATACCACTACCATGGTAGGACTCATCATGTCCAAGAATCTCGGCAAGGATGAACCTCCCATCCTCACCTCAAGCCTCAAACAGATATTTATATCTCTCAATCTATATATGGTGGCATTTGTTAAGAAATGTCTCACTGTCAATTGTACCAAAACAGTCGTCGCAATACGGTTGATGTTGGCCAGCCAGCAAAAACTCATGTGTCATCCGAGTGTGTCCAATGCGGACACAACAAAAGGTATCCCTGACACTTGCACGACTTTTTGCCACGAATTTGTCGTGGCAAGTCGTGACATTTTGTGACACGAACTGGAAGATCAAAAAAAAAAAAAAAAAATTACCTCAGAATCACAGCTGATTTGTCCACATTGACACGAACTGGCACGACGAGTTCATGAGTTCACGCATAGTTTGCGCATAGTCTGCGCACTTCCCTCATCGTCCCGACGAGTTCACGAACAGTTCGCGCATAGTTCACGACCCGGTCACGAAATTTTGTCGTGACCAAAATTCTGAACATTTCAAAATTCTTCGTAAACCCGATGTCACGACGGGTTTTACGAACACTTCACGCCCAGTTCACGACTCGAGTCGTGACAATGCGTGCCACAAATTCGGTTATACCTCCAAGGGGATATATCATTACTAATTTCTCTCATTTCATTTTCCTGATGTGGCAATTAAGAATTCTTCGACCTCTAAATAAAAACTGTCTTTCCTTGATTCAATACTTCGCAGCATTTTAGAAGTTTTATATCTCTTCAAAAAGTTCCATTGCTTTTACTATTAATTCACCTCGCGAGTCTATTACATGTTAGACATACTTTTATTATCATACCTACAATACTTTTCGCTTTAACTGTGAAAAAATGCCATGAGAAACTTTATTGATATAATAGCTCAAGTTTTTAATTGACATTTACATCTGGTGTTCGTTGCATGTAATCAATTAATGATAACATTCATACAATTTTTTTTTTTTTTTTAAAGTAATAGACCCCTTGTCTCCCCTGTACATTGGCCTTTTATTTGTTTATTTCTATTC
>NC_090735.1:132667522-132675022 GCF_036898095.1 Palaemon carinicauda | reverse complement strand
TTAATTGTTACCAACTCAGAAATGACATTTAAATTTGGGTGGTGTGTAGCATACTGTACACAATAGGTACATTGCTAGATAAAGGATCGCTCTCTCTCTCTCTCTCTCTCTCTCTCTCTCTCTCTCTCTCTCATGATTATTGTATGAAGCAAGTCAGGTATGGTCCAGATATTATATAACCCAGATCCTTTGCGTCAATAGGCATAGGAGGAGATGATGATGATTATATATATATATATATATATATATATTATATATATATATACTATATATATATATACTATATACTATATAAATATATATATATATATATATATATATGCATGCTTGTATTTTTATAAGTTTATGTGCGTATGAGAAACCTGTGGGCAATTCGACTGATAAAATTACAAACTGTTAAGGTTTAATATGTAAATTTTACTTGAACTTAAAAATTAGTAGACTTTGATAATAATACAGCTTCTATTACTAAGTTTACACGTCCTTCACTCTTAATTGCGCAGTCAGTAACGAAATTGATGTAAAAGAAACTGAAAATAAAGTTATTTTAAGCATTTTGAAGTATGAAATAAAGTAAAAAAAAATAAAAAACGAAAAATAAGAAGTTAAATTTTATGCGATTGAATTTTCACGTAGATCAGTACCTAATAAAATAAATTTATGCAATAAGATTGTTGTAACTGATTTAAAACTAAATTTATACAAATAAATAAAGTATAAGAAAAAGAGCAATGAAAGATCTCGCTGAGAAGATACTCTCTCTCTCTCCCAAAACTTTTCCTGGCGCGCCGCGAAAAGTTGAGCAAAATGAATCTTCCAGTGGTTTTCTAAGGATGAATTGTTTGAAAATGTACTTTGCGTCGCACGAGACTCCCAAAAGAGTTAGGACACACCTGGGAAAGACGAGTATACGTTATTAGTGAATTGGCAGGTTCTCATTAGGGTCCTCCCTCAAAAAAAAAAAAAAAAAAAAAAAAAAAAAGCCTTAAAAGTTTGTTTCTCCCATTAAGTTTCAAGACTCGGGGAAAAATTACGAGTTCTTGCATGAGAAAATCTATGCTGAACAAAACAATGCTTGGTATTTTAAGATGAAGGGTTGCGGTGGCCGATGCGGTAACGTCCCTGAGTGGGGTTCGAGTCCCCGTTAGTTTCTTTGGTCGCTGCAACCTCACCATCCTTGTGAGCTAAGGATTGGGGGTGGGGTGGGGGTGGAGAGCTCATAGGTCTATCTGCTGAGTCATCTTGATAGCAGCCATTCGAGTCCCGCTCAAACTCGTTTGTTCCTTTGGTCGCTGCAACCTCACCATTCTTGTGAACTAAGAATGGGGATTTAGGAGAGCCCATAGGTCTATCTGCCGAGTCATCAGCAGCCATTGCCTGGCCCTTCTTGGTCCTACCTTGAGTGGAGAGGGGGCTAAGGTGCTGATCATAAGTTTTCAAGTTTTTATCGTTTATATATGAAAGATTTATTCTAATATTATTGTTCTTAAACTTCTCGTAGTTTTTCCTTGTTTTCTTTCCGTACTGGGATATTTTCCCTGTTGGAGCTCTTGGGCTTATAGCGTACTGCTTTTACAACTAGGGCTGTAGCTTAGCAAGTAATAATAATAATAATAATAATAATAATAATATAGTCAGTCTCTAGGGCATTGTCCTGCTTGATAGGGCAATATCACTGTCCCTTGCCTCCGCCATTCATGAGCGTCCTTTAAAACCTTTAATTGTTTTCTAAGTGGGGAAAGGGTTTGTGTATCGATATGGTCAACTGAGCTGTACTAGTCTGGGCTACCCATACTAGGTTGGTTTGATGTGAGTAATCAGAATAAAGTCTCCCACCATCACCGATCTACAGTGGCTAACGTGATGATGAAAATGGCTTAACGTCAGACATGCCTGGGGCCTTTGCCCTGCACAGGAATAGAAACGGCTGTATTTGTTGTGGTTGTTGTTTTCCACTCAGTAGGATAATATCTTTTATACTGTGCATTTTATTTCCGAATGTAACTAAGAACATGCGCTCTCCTCTTTCGATTTTAAAATAAGAAACTTCTCGAAATTGAGGGTTATTTCACCCAACCCATTGATATTTCTTGCCCCATTGTGACCGTTTTCTCCATAAGCATGTTTGAAGGTTTAAAGGCCGCTCATGAATGCCAGATGCAAGGGACAGTGACATTACCCTATCAAGCAGGACAATGCCCTAGAGACTGATCATACATACATATGATCAGCGCCAGGCTATGGCTACTGAGGACTCACCAGATAGACCTATATGCTCCCCCAAGCCTCATCCCTTCTTAGCTCACGGGCATGGTGAGATTGCAGCAACAAAAGAAACTAAGAGTTTGATCGGGACTCGAACCCCAGTCTGGCGTTCACCAGTCAGGGACGTTACCACATCGGCTACCACAACCCTCAGTTTTTTAATATAGGCATTTTTGGTTGAGATTGCCAGGCCTATGTCCATTTTGAGCTTACTGAATCCAGTCATAAAATACCTTTCGTCTCACGCGCAGGACATAAGTGTCTGATTATAATATACTTGTGGTATAGGACATCTATTCTTCGCCCTTTTGTCGTCGTCGTCCTCTCTCTCTCTCTCTCTCTCTCTCTCTCTCTCTCTCTCTCTTTGAAAGAGCACTTTCAATCCTGTGTGCCTCCTGATGGTGGAATGGGACGCCTTCCAGTGGCCTGGAATCTCATTGTGGAGACCTCATTAGCGGAGGACTAAGGTAGAGAGACGTGGAGAGAGCCTAACGCATCGTCTAGCTGGTATCTTCAGGATGAAAGCGATATCGGAACAGGGAGGGAATAAGCAAAGACTCCACTCTTCGTTTTTCCTCTCTTTTTCTCTCCTTCCTTCCTCCCTCCCCTACTCCCTGTTTATTCTGGGCTTCAAATGGGACGAGTTCCCCCCCCTCAAGACGTTCATTATCATTTATACGATCCATACGGTCTGAAGATGCAAGTGTTTCCCCCCCCCCCCCCTTTTCTATAATAGAAGAAGATCTAGAGTATTCATATGTACTATGTAAGCGCGCCTAGGCCCATATTTTGGTTTGTGTTGGCATTCCTTGCTGTATCCAACAATGTTTCTATGTAAATGCTCTCGGAGAAAAAGGAAAAAAACATCATTACAAATTGCCTTTACAGACAGATAGACAGACAGACAAACAGGAATATTTGAAAAAGAAAATAATCCAGGATTTTGCCAAGTACTGAGAGAAGTAATATATCAATGTGAAAAGTAATGAGATGTTGCATAATTCAAATAAAATACCTGAAAGGGAGTTATGAAATGAGTGAATTCATACATAGCTAGGAGTGGTAGCTTGTAAGATTGCATTAGAGTACTAACAGAAATAATATATATAAAGGACTTCCTTCTGAAGCATCAGCAGCATCAACTATAGACATTACTACTGTATAGTAGTAGTATTTGTTTGATATGATTGAAGCCTCATAATTTTAGTTGATCCTTAATGTCTTTGTTAGAAGATGGATAGAAGATCACTTTTGACGCTACAACTACGATATACGGACCAGATGCAACATATTTCTGAGCACTATAGGCCTAATTTTTTTTTTCTTTTTTTTACGAACATAAGACTAAAGAATGTATCACTAGATTAAATTTAATAGAAATAAATAAGTAACTTCATGGATGATAGATTTATGATCATTCTGATTAATTACCTAAAAGCAAAAATTCGCAAGTTGTAAACACCGCAAAATTACCTACGCAGAAATGCCAAATTACCTTTCTTATATCCTTTTCCCTTTGGAATCCTTCCTCGAGTCCTCGCCCAAGGGTTCATTAAATTATCCCCAAATATTTTTTAAAAAATATTTCCCGGACGCAAAATAAACCCCCCTTTCCTATTGCTTTCTTCACAACTCGCTGTCCAATTTCACCAACCTTCTCTTAGCTCCTTTTGTGGGCAGCAGTACTTTCCCCCAGGCCTTTCCTTTCATCTTTCATCGTTATTTTTCTCCTTTTTCTCTAAATATTTTTCTTCGGTTTTGGCACGGTTAAATTGCTATTTACGTTAATATTCCATAGCCATAAAATATTTTAAGATATTCGTTTCTGTCAAGATGGACGTATCTTTAATTGAATTGTTCATTACTTCTTATATCGTTTATTTATTTCCTCATTTCATTTCCTCACCGGGCCATTTTTCCATGGTGGAACCCTTGGGCTTATAGCATCCTGCTTTTCCAACTAGGGTTGTAGCTTAGCTAGTAATGATAATAATAATAATGATAATGATAATAGTAATAATAATATTTACTAATAATAGTAATAATAATAATAATGATAATAATAATAATAGTTGATAATAATAATAATAATAATAATAATAATAATAATAATAATAATAATAATAATAATAATAATAATAATAATAATAATAATAATTAATAAATGATAAATAATAATAATTGTACAATATGAAGTCCATTGCTGATCTACAAGCTCTGCATATAAAATAGTATTGAAAACATTGAAAATCAGAAGTTTTATCAATCATAATATTGATATTATCACGTATTCTGTCGTCTGTTTCCTATAATTTTTTGACTTACAAAAGCGGTTTAGGGTGGTATTTGCTTCCTTCAAGGCCATTGTTATTATTATTATTATTATTATTATTATTATTATTATTATTATTATTATTATTATTATTATTAGCCAAGCTACAACCCTAGTTGGAAAAGCAAGATGCTATAAGCCCAAGGACTCCAACAGGGAAGAATAGCCCAGTGAGGAAAGGAAATAAGAAAATGGATAAACGATATAAGAAGTAATGAACAATTAGAATAAAATATTTTAAAAACATTAACAGCATTAAAACAGATATTTCATATATAAACTATAAAAGGACTTATGTCAGCCTATTCAACATAAAAATATTGCGGCAAGTTTGAACTTTTGAAGTTCTACTGATGCAACTATCCTATTAGGGAGATCATTCCACAACTTGGTCACAGCTGGAATAAAACTTCTAGAATACTCAGTAGTATTGAGCTTCATGATGGAGAAGGTCTGACTATTAGAATCAACTGCATGCCTAGTATTATGGCCACCAAAACCTTCTTTCTGGCCATCATGCTTAAATAGCACACCTAACAATTGGTTCTACAATTACTCGGCATAGAATTGAATTAGATATATTTTTTCAAGTATTGATGTGAGACGGTATGGAATTAGCTACTTCAGCATCACTCGGGTATATAAAACTCTCTCTCTCTCTCTCTCTCTCTCTCTCTCTATATATATATATATATATATGTGTGTGTGTGTGTATATATATAATATATATATATATATGTATGTATATATATATATATATATATGTGTGTGTGTGTATATATATATATATATATATATGTATATATATATGTATATTTATATATATATATATATATATATGTATATATATTTTATATAATGTATATATGTGTGTATACATTGTATATATGTGTATATCGATGTATATTTATAAGTGTGTATGTATGTTTATATATATATATATAATTTATATATAAGTGTGTGAATATATATATATATATATATATATATATACACGCACTTACACATATACAAATTCACGTATACAAAACGCACCTTTAATGACACAGTGATGAAATCTGTATTCCAGAGTGAACGCGTCATGAAAAGGAGAAATGGGTAAAAAAATGTAGAAATTAGTGATTGATTGAAGGGGAGAGAATCAAGTTATCCGAGTTAGCTTCCCTTTCAGGTCCTATCTGAATTCGTTGACACATGCAAGATGTATCTGTAACTCTCTCTCTCTCCCTCCAACTTCCCGTAAATAGTACATAGAGTTTAAATACCCGAATTCAAGGTTGTTCGTGCCCGTTATAATTGAATTTGATTTTTTTAAGCATAAGTGTTTTGTAGCTCTGAGCCTCTGATTCAATTTTCAGAAGAGAGGTGACCTGTATATATTTTAAGAGGGAAATATTTAGTTTACAATTGTTCATTTTTCAAAGTGACATACATTTTTTTATGACCACAATAACTCACATTTCTACTCGGTATGGAATGATGAAGAAAGAATTTAGCGCACACTTCTTTTTTTTTTTTTTTTTTTTTTTTTTTTTTTTTTTTTTTAAGTGATATACATTTATCATGACCACAATAATTTACATTTTTATTGGAGACATGGAATGGACGTCAGTCAACCTCTAATGCGAAACGTTTATGCATGAAATCTTCAGTAAAAAAAAATGGATGTTGAAGTTGTTTATTGGCGATAAAACGAATCAATCGTCAAAGCTATTTCTTAAGAATTGACTTTAAGATTTAATGCAACGTCATTGGAGAAAAAAATGATAAATTTTTCAGACAAATAATTTAGTATTTCTATATCATATCCTGGTCTTTGAGTAAAAAAAAACGTATTTTCACCAAGCACTATAGTTTTATTTTTTAATTTTGTTTAGTCGTATTTGTATGGCAAATACTAATGGTCCCTCAATCATTATAGGTAATATGGGATTGGCGTAGATCTTGGATGGAGTATTGAAATAAATCTGAGATATTATTGATAGGAACCGTCAATAAACCTCAAGAATGTTTGAGTGTATCAAGAGAATATTGCACAAGTTGAAAGAAAAAGTCTTTGTCTTTAGAGAAGTACAAAACGTCCTTAACTTATAAGCATTTGGAGATACGAACATAGACCCAGATAAAATCATAAATCCAGATATTGTATAAAAAGTTCGTATAAATAAATACTGTACTAAAACATTATTATATTATGTAATCCAGTAAGCAAAATGACATTTGGAATAACCTGATATTTATTTCATATGGAACAGGAATATTTGTTGACTTTTTTTAGCTGAAAATTGTAGGCATGGGGTTCGGCTTAGGCCTCCCCTAGGCCTAAATTGAACAAAATTAAACTTAAAAACAGCTTTTTGGAACCTATTATGTTCGTTAGTTGATGGCCCTCTGGAAACATTTATTTAGTAAACGCCTTTAAATATAGCCTATGTATAATGTTAACCTATCCTCGGTTAGTTTGTATGTTTGTGTGTTATAGTAAGGGTGGGGTCCTCTCGTAAAAATTTATTTAGTAGTTTCCATGAATTTATTCATAGATACTGTCCATCTTAATCCTGAATTAAATCCAGAAAAAGTGCCATTATTTACAAAGGTATGCCAAGCCCCAATTTCCCTTTGATTAGAGACTAACTCCAAACAGATTATTCTGAAATCCCTTTTTATTCTTTCAATTCACGAATGCCGGCAGTTTGAAAGTCTTTCTCCGTCGCTTGCGCCTTTCATTTGACTGCGCACTAAAGTAATGACATTTGGGATTTTGTCTTTGTGAAGCTGAAGTTTATATTTTGTCTGCGCTTGGATTGAGAATTCGTTTGTGCTTGGATTGAGAATTCGTTTGTGTTTTGAAAATTCGTTTATGTATTGATTTAGAATTCGTCTGTGTTTAGATTGAGAATTCA
>NC_090735.1:132662522-132665022 GCF_036898095.1 Palaemon carinicauda | reverse complement strand
TATCTGGCTCTCCTTTGTCCTAGTTTGGGTGGAGAGGGGGCTTGTGCGCTGATCATATGTAATATGGCCAGTCTCTAAGGCATTGTCCTGCTTGCTAGGGCAATGTCACTGTCCCTTCCCTCTACCACTCATGAGCGGCCTTTAAACCTTTAAATAAGGGAGTTCTGAAGTTATCATGGTGATGAAACTAGGGTCTCTCTCTCTCTCTCTCTCTCTCTCTCTCTCTCTCTCTCTCTTATAATAAAATATCCAGAATCTACAGATCTTACGGGAGATATATTATATAATATATATATATATATATATATATATACTTTACTCTTTTTTTTATTTGTAAGAATTAAGAAGAAGTAGAATGCTAACATCCCCTGATGCCTTTTTTGGATCCTCCTTCTTAGGAGATAACGAACGTAATATGGAATTATACACAACAACTACATATTTCAAACAGAAATAAACATTGAATTAATTCTACCAGTCTCTTGTTTTTATCACGAAATCTTTCTATATTTTCTTCCGTTAATTTTCTTTCATTAATTTTTTCAGCATTTCGAAGAAAATTCTTTTACGAGTCTCTTCCTTTTCAAGATCAATGCTGTGATACGTATGTTATATATTAAAAGGCAAACCCTCATAATTCCATACATTATTTCAATCATTTATAAGTACGAAGGATTTTCGAGGAATGCTCTCCAACAGAGGGGGGACCAATGGCAATCAAAGGAATGTCAAAGAGCGGAAAATGTCATTTTCTCATTGGACGCTTTAACTAATTAACCATGGACAAGCGAGATCCATAAATAAGTAGCGCTTTGTAGCCTCCCAGATATATATTTACAACTCTGCAATTAAGACTCGTAAATATGGTGAATCGAGCTGTCGTGCGAAATGTGTTGCCGGAAGGAGACAGATGGATAGATACGGTGATATTTAATGGCTTTAATTCATGGCACTGTATTAGCCAGGCTAGTACAGTGGTAACGTATACTCGCCTTGCTTGAGGGTACACTCGGGCATACTATTCTGTCTTATTTTTCTTCCTCTTGTTTTGTTAAAGTTTTTATAGCTTATATAGGAAATATTTATTTTGGTAGTGTTGTTCTTAAAATATTTTATTTTTTCTTGTTTCCTTTCCTCACTGGGCTACTTTTTCCTGCTGGAGCCCTTGTGCTTATAGCATCTTTCTCTTCCAGTTAAGGTTGTAGCCTAGCTAGTAATAATAATGATAATAATAATAATTCGCATGGCAGGAAATCGATCCCAGTCATAGACCGTGAAATTAAACTGTTTCATGGAGCACCAGAGTTGGTGGGTTAGGCTTGTTCAGCTGACGTGCTGGTGAGTATCTATTTTGATAAAACTGGAACTGAAACAAGACACCTTTAGTAGGACTCATAATAATAAAACGAACACCATTTAAAAAAGAGGCAAATTGTCGTAGGTCCTTGCTGGTGTGTAAAGAGATTAATAAATGCATTATAAGATTCCTTATCTTCCTTGGTACAAGAATGGATTTTCTTCTATTTTGTTTTATTGATATATGTAGCTCTTGCTAACAGTTTCTTGTTGCTGAAAAAAAAAATTCTATTATTATTATTATTATTATTATTATTATTATTATTATTATTATTATTATTATTATTGTTATTATTATTATTATTATTATTATTATTGCTAGCTAAGCTACAACCCTAGTTGGAAAAGCAGGATGCTATAAGCCCAGGGGCTCCAGCAGAGAAAATAGCCCAGCGAGGAAAGGAAACAAGAGAGAATAAAATATTTCAAGAACAGTAACAGCATTAAAATAAATATTTTCTAAATCGTAATATAGTTTAGCAAGACTGTGGATCGCCCCTCAGGAAGTTAGAATAATTCAAATTCAGTGTACCCAGCCCCTTCTTAATTCCCTCACATTTGAACAAGAAATGGAGCGACAATATCCTCAGACATTTATTGTCTTTTTCGTTTTATTCTGTTGCCTGTATCCCGGTCAACCTTCCATCAGCCGTTGCATAAAAGATTGTCTTTTGCGTATACAGGAAATTTTCTTAAATAGTCATTGAGGAGAGCATATTATTTCGTTATTTTTTAGTATTTCTATATATATTAATAGCTTAAGCAATTATTTTTAAAACTGATTTTTTTTTTTTTTTTATTCACATGTTTTGAGGTGTAAATGTTTTCGTAACTATTCATTCCAGATATGCATCTCTTTCCATTTGAGTAATTTGCAATGCATGTACAGCAAGCAGCGCACATACAAATAAAGAAGAATGTTCTCTTAATGTTTTCTTCTACCCAGCATACGCAGTAACCACAACTTAACAGTAATCAGTTGAAATAATAAAAGCTGTTGAAGGTGTACTTGTTAGTTTGAACTAGATTGGTTTGCTGTGAGCCACCAGACTAAAGTCTCCACCAGTACCAATCCGAAGTGGTCAGAGTGGTAATGAAAATGGCAAAACCCCCAGACATGACTAAGAACGTGTCGGAGGCCTTT
>NC_090735.1:132645022-132652522 GCF_036898095.1 Palaemon carinicauda | reverse complement strand
CTTACCGTTTATATAAAAGTATACTGTACCTATTTTGACTTCTTTGTTGACACTAGATCCTTCTACAAGAGAGAATCTCTCTCTCTCTCTCTCTCTCTCTCTCTCTCTCTCTCTTTACCCACGTTCTTTCTTGTTGACAGATTCAGTCTTTATATCTTTCCTATCTGTACCATCTAATCCTGTATCATGGATAGAGTTTAAATAGGGAGTAGATTTCATAATATTAATTCATAGCATTACATAGATATGTAAAATCTCTAGAGCATCAAGTTTTATAGCTAGAACGGAACCTTCAAAGAAATATTGATGTTTGTATCGTTTTTCGTTCGTTTGATTTTAGGACTAATAGTCTTGAGAGAGAGAGAGAGAGAGAGAGAGAGAGAGAGAGAGAGAGAGTGAGTAGTAGTAGTTACAAGGATATTGGATGTAGCACGGACTTTTTAGTCCATCCGATGAGACAATAGTTGCCCTTGATAAGAGCTAATAAATTTAAACGTTTAGAAGTTTTAGGATTTTGTCTAACTTATTCTTAAACTTGTTTACCTTATTACTTGTAACTACATCCGCTGGAAGGCGAATATGTATTCTGTAATGCATCTAAGTGGGATTTCTAAAGGTTTTCTTTACAAGTTAACCATGTCAGTGGTGTGAACTGGTTTCATGATAATCACTATGTAATAGATAATTGGATTGATGTTAAGTAGGCAATAGATTTAGGTACTTAACGCCATCTATCATTTATAATTAACTGAACCAGGCAAATGTGAATAACATAAACAAAAGCATATATATATATATATATATATATATGTGTGTGTGTGTGTGTGTGTGTGTGTGCTGGGCTACAAAAGGCACTAGAAGAGTTGGACGCCCCAGGCCTACAGGGTTGAGGACTATGAATTGCGAAGTAGGAGATGATGAATGGATAAGTATTGAATTAAAAGCTCAAGATAGAGACGACTGGCGAAATCTAACCGAGGCCCATTTGTGTTAATAGGCCTAGGAGAAGATATATATATATATATATGTATATATATATATATATATGTGTGTGTGTGTGTGTGTGTTGTGTATATATATCAATATATATATATATATATATATATGTACATGTTAGTAGGATTCGTCCTACAGAGTGAAGAACTCATTAGTCTATATACATGTACACACACGCATATACTATATATATATATATATATATATATACCCAAAGAATTTCTGTATGTATTAGCAAAAGTCATAATAATGACAATCCAAAGTACTTAGGTTATAATCACCAGAAGACTTCCGTGGAAGACTCAAAGAGGACAGTACCCCATATTAAAGTAAATATGAAGTTTGAAAAAAAGCTCTACTTTCTCTTTCCCGTTATCAACCCCCTCCCCCCTTCCCCTCCCCCTCCCCCTCCCCCTCCCCCTCCCAAGCTCACCATACATCAATGAAATGGGCTTTAGCCAACAAAAATGGCTGTCATTCGTTACGCCTTTATCCCTAAAGTGCCACTTTTACGAGTTCACGTGTAATCCACACTGGAAAATCCCGGCACATTTATTTGATAACGCCACACTTCAAGTTTCATATTCCTCTGCCCTGAAGGGAATGGCTTAAGGCCTATGGCTTGTGATGTCCCACCTTGTAAAGGATTGTTACTACCCACCCCCTCCCCCCTCTCCCTGGGAACCTTTACTTGGTAGAATTATTAGATTACAAAAGGTGTTAAAGTGCTAAAATGTCGCTGAAGGAGAGCGAGTGACTAGGAGACGTCTTTAAGGACCGCTTTTGTGCGATACCTCTTCGATTTTTTCTTTCTCATCCCTTTTATCCTTTGCAGGATTTTTCTTCTATTTACGCTCTCTTGAAAGCAGATTAACTTATTTGAAAGCAACTGGGTATTGTTATTTTGTCGTGTGCTTCTGTTGATGTATAGTCTACTATTTTCAATAATTCCAAAGGGTTAGGGTGGCCTACTGGAAACGTCCCTGCCAGGCGATTTGCCGGAACGGGGTTCGAGTCCCACTCAAGCTCGATAGTTTCTTGTGAGCTAAGGACGTAGGGTTTGGGGAAGCCTATAGGTCTACCTGCTGAGTCATCAGCAAACCATTGTTCTCTAGTCTTGGGTAGTGCCATAGCCCCTGTGTCATGGTCTTCCACTGTCTTGGGTAGAGTTCTCTTCCTTGAGGATACTCGGGCACACTATTCTATCTTATTTCTCTTCCTCTTATTTTTTTGAAGTTTTTATAGGAGTTATTTATTTCAATGTTGTTAGTGTTCTAGAGAAGTTCACTCCAAAATCAAACCATTGTTCTCTAGCCGTGGGTAGTGCCATAACCTCTGTATCATTGTCTTCCACTGTCTTGGGATAGAGTTCTCTTGCTTGAGGGTACACTCGGGCTCGCTATTCTATCTTATTTCTCTTCCTCTTTTTTTTGTTAAAGTTTTTATAGTTTATATTGTAGATATTTATTTTAATATTGTTACTCTTCTTAAGATATTTTATTTTAACTACCTTCCTTTCCTCACCAATCGTGGAACACGATAATCCATTGGAGCCCTTTGGCTTATAATATCCTTCTCTTCCAACTTGGGTTATAGCCTAGCAAGTAATAATAATAATAATAATAATAATAATAATAATAATAATAATAATAATAATAATAGCAGTAGTGACTGAATCTAACCTTTCGGTATTTTCTTTATTCAATACTAAACAGGTCACTTTCGAAATGCAGTTGGCTGTGTTGTCTTTTATTCCAAAAAGGATCCGTAGCATTATTTCAAGTAAATATCATGACTTATGTTCGAGTGTATTTCAGATTTATAATAATACAGTTGTGGGCGAGGTTTTCAGACTTCTTTGGCCGGCTCGTTGTCATGACGCCTCCCATCTGAATAATTTTAAATCGTTGTATTCGGAAGCATCACGTTTATTACAACTTTGAGGAAATGTTCAAGTTTATCTCTGCGTTGGCATTGCACTCGCTTATGTTATTATTATTATTATTATTATTATTATTATTATTATTATTATTATTATTATTATTATTATTATTATTATTATTCTTGGTAGGAGACCCTCCTTCAAACAGGTGGAGTTAAATACTATGGCTGCATCGGCAGAATTCAATTTCTTGTCCAATTTCTCGATTCTTCGGACAATTCTTTTTTCAGGATTGCTACATTCAGCTAGCAAGTTGGCGAAGCTCATCAGGGTGAAGGATACAAATCAGGTTAAGGCTGGATGTAATTAATACAAGTACAAGTAATACTCGAAAATTACAACAGGTAAAGTCAGGAGTAGGTTGCGACGCGTTTCGGAACAGCTTGCTCCGTTTTCAGGCCAGAAGTGAGGCTCTGGCTTCTTCTTCTTGGGGTATTAAAGCCAACACTTGTTGTTGGCACGGGCCTTTCCCTTGGTTGGCCCGTAGGTTTGGCTCTGGCTAGATCTGGGTCCTTATGTATCCCGGCTCTGGTTCGTAGAGAGGGGCCTCGAATTTTGATTGGTCGAGCAGAGGTTGTAAGTTCGGGTGGCAGATGTACGACGAGCTCGGCTCGGCCGAAGAATCGAGAAATTGGACAATAAATTGAATGAATTCTACCGATGCAGCCATAGAATTTAACTCCACCTATTATTATTATTATTATTATTATTATTATTATTATTGTTGTTGTTGTTGTTGTTGTTGCTATTGTTGTTATTGTTATTGCTATTGTTATTATTATTGTTGTTGTTGTTATTATTGTTATTATTATTTGTATTGTTGTTGTTATTTTTATTGTTATTATTATTGTTGTTGATTTTGCTATTATTATTATTGTTATTATTATTATTATTATTATTATTATTATTATTATTATTATTATTGATGTTGTTGTTGTTATTATTGCTGCTGTTGTTGTTAATTGCTAAGCTACTACCCTAGTTGGAAAAGCAGGATGCGATAAGCCCAGGGGCCCCAACAAGGAAAACAGCCCAGCGAGGAAAGGAAATAAGGAATAATAAAATAATTTGAAAACAGTTGTCATGACGCCTCCCATCTGAATAATTTTAAAATCAATATTTCCTATATAAGCTATAAAAACTTTTAACTAAACAAGAGGAAGAGAAATTAGATAGAATAGTGTGTCAGAGTGTACCTTCAAGCAAGAGAGCATCTTAAATAGCCTTCACGTGTCAAACTAGCATCATGATTATATGGTTATTAAAAGTTATCAATAAAATCAATTCTTACATAATTTTTCTCTTAAGCTAACGTAATTTAGCCTTTTCTCTTCCTCTTAGTTTTTAATGGTTTTTATAGATTTATATATAAAAGATTTATTTTAGTATTGTTACTTTTCTAAAATTACTTTATTTAATTGTTCATCACTTCTCTCGTAGTTTATTGTTTTCCTTATTTCCTTTCCTCATTGGGCTATTTTCCCTGTTGGAGCCCTCAGGCTTATAGCATCTTGCTTTTTCAACTAGGGTTGTAGCTTTGCAAGCAACAACAACAACAACAACAATAATAATAATAATAATAATAATAATAATAATAATAATAATAATAATAATAATAATGATGCGTACATAGCGAAAACTGCATTCATAACTGAAAATTTAAATAATATTTCCGTTATGTGTTTCGTATCCCTTAATATAGAGAATCTCAGTCATTATTTTTATTGTCAGTATTTGACATCAGTTTTCCATTCGGTAAAATGTGAATAGAATTACTATTTCTCCCACGTAAACGTTTTCATAAGTAGAATGTAGATTTCTCCTTATCATTTTTGTCTCCACATTATTTTGAATTTTTATTATATTCACCCCCATTGAATTACCATAAGTATATCCTTCAGTATATGGATATAGATACAACGAAATTATCAATAATAGAATGCGGGTTTCAAAATCAGTTTCTTGTTTCACGATATCAATAAGAGCATCCGAACGTCATCTCCTACACACCTTGTTTTGAGTATCTGGATTAAGTGGTGTATTCTCAGGCGCCAAACTAAGATAACTGGAACCCTTCCATGACCATATAACCACTGTTTTCAATCCTTGCTCTGTGACTTAGCCCTCTACCGTGGCTTTTCGCAGTCTTGCATTTGAATATCTATGCTTGAAGGTACTCTCAAACACACTTTTTTTCCATGACCATATAACCACTGTTTTCAAACCTTGTTTGTGACTTAGCCCTCTACCAAGGCTTTTCTCAGTCTTGCATTTGAATTTCTATAGTTTTCTGTTTGTATATTTTCTTTTATTTTTCACGAGATCTGTTTTAATCCTTTCCTCTTAACTCCATTTTTCCTTGATCTTTGCAAATGGTTTCCTTTCTGTGCATTCTTGCCATTGCAGTACTTGTTTCTATATGTATATATGTATATATGTATGTAGTTATGTATGGATGTTGTGTGTGGATACGCTAATAAGTATGTATGGATTGATTTTGTGTGTGTGAATACGCAATGTATGTATATATGTATGTAGTTTTGTATGGATTTTGTGTGTGGATATGCAAATATGTATGTATGTATGGATTGATTTTGTGTGTGTGTGAATACACAATGTATGTGTATATATATATATATATATATATATATATATATATATATATATATATATACATATATATATATATATATATATATATATATATATAGTTATGTATGGATTTTGTGTGTGTAGATACGAAATATATGTATGTATGTATGGATTGATTTTGTGTGTGTGAATACGCAATGGATGTTTATATGTATGTAGTTATGTATGGATTTTGTGTGTGGATACGAAAAATATGTGTGTATGTGTGTATGGATTGATTTTGTGTGAATACGCAATGTATGGATATATGTATGTAGTTAGGTATGGATTGATTTTGTGTGTGTGAATACGCAATGTATGCATATATGTATGCATGTATGTATGGATTTTGTTTGTGTGAATACGCAATCATAATAACGTTCTCCTTGTATTAAATGTTATTTTATTTTTTGCGTATCAGAAAGTATAATGAGTTAGATATTGTAAATATCATCCAAATGTAATTCAAGACTAAGGATAAAGCATACACATACAAAGACTTATTTTCGGCTTTTTTTTTTAAATTACATTCAATGGTTAGCGATCTGCAGGACTGGGGTTCGAGTCTCGCTCAAGCTCGATAGTTTCTTGCAGTGTATGCAACCTCGCCATCCTTGTGAGCTAAGGATTAAAGGTTTTAAAGGCCGCTCATGAATGGCAGAGACAGTGGACAGTGATATTGCCCTATCAAGCAGGACAATGCTTTGGAGACTGACCATATTACATATGATCAGCGCCAAAGCCCCTCTCCACCCAAGTTAGGACCAGGGAGGGCCAGGCAATGGCTACTGATGACTCAGCAGATAGACCTATAGGCTCCCCCAAACCCCCCATCCTTAGCTCACAAGAATAGTGAGGTTGCAGCAACCAAAGGAACTAAGGAGTTTGAGCGGGACTTGAACCCCAGTCTAGCGTTCACCAATCAGGGATTTACCTATAGGCCTAGCTGCTGAGTCATCAGCAGCCATTGCCTGGCCGTCCCTGGTTCTAGCTTAAGTAGAGAAAGGGCTTGGGCGCTTATCATAATGCATTGTCTTGCTAGCTAGGGGATATTCACTGTCCCTTACCTCTACCATCTATTTGTGGCCTTTAAACCTTCAAAACTCTCAGCCGGATATTTGTAACAAACTTCGGTTTGCCCGTCTCAGCATGCCATAAACTCTTTGGTTTTCTAAGGAACTCGACTCACACAACTTTTATTTTATCACCCGGGCCAAGCACTCCCATTCCAAATGACGCTGCAATAAACTTTACGATCAAAATTATTCAAAAACCGAAGTCTTAAAGGACCCGCAAAAGGTATCGGTATTGAAAGTAACGTAGTTGATTTAAAATGACATTATATGTTGACAGATGCATAATGAATGTATATTATTATTATTATTATCATTATTATTATTATTATTACTACTTGCTAAGCTACAACCCTAGTTGGAAAAGCAGGATGCTATAAGCCCAGGGGCTCCAACAGGGAAAATAGCTCAGTGAGGAAAGGGAACAATGAAAAATTAAAATATTTTAAGAAAAGCAACAACATTAAAATAATTATCACTTTACAAACTATAAAAACTTTAAGAATACAAGAGGAAGAGGAATAAGATATAAGATAGAACAGTGTGCCCGAGTGTATCCTCAAGCAAGAGAACTCTAACCTAAGACAGTGGAAGACCATGGTACAGAGGCTATGGCGCTACCCAAGATTAGAGAACAATGGTTTGATTTTGGAGTGTCCTTCTCCTAGAAGAGCTGCTTACCATAGCTAAAGAGTCTCTTGCATAACAAAGCTACTACTGTAATTCATCCATGCATTTCGGTTAGCAACCAAATCTTGGCTGCATCCACCATCTCACTTTCTTAGTAATAACGGTCAGTATCATATCAGACAGTGTTGCTAGATATGGGGATTTATCCCTAGATTTGGGGATTTTCGG
>NC_090735.1:132632522-132640022 GCF_036898095.1 Palaemon carinicauda | reverse complement strand
CTGGAGTCTTAGAAAACGGTTCCCTTTTGTTTGGAGAATTCATTTGTTTGTTCCCCTTCAGTATTTTCCTTTGTCTCTTCCTATTCCAAAAAGGAAATTGTGAGCGGAATATATTTTCAAACCGTACAGGCCCCTAAAGTGACTCCCAAAAACATCGACATTACTTCCGTCCTTGTGCACTCCGGAGAAAACGGCCCAGAAAATTGCCCTATATATGTTGCTGGTAACTCAGCCTCGCCATTACAGAATGTTACCTCAAGGCAGGGTTGCCAGGTTTTTCTAAAGAGAAAAGGCCAACGTCTGATCAACTGCAGCTTTAAAAGGCCAACCTAATAGTAGAAAAAGGCCAAAATTTTAGCATTTAAGGCTAACCAATTTCAAAAAGGCCAAACTTTGGTATCTAGCACGAAAAATACCAAATTTGGAGTTTTTTTTACCCGAAAAAGGCAAACCTGGCAACTCTGCCTCAAGGTCCACAGCCGGGTAGACCACCCAGTTTTGGTAGCCCTTTTCTTATTTTTTTTTTCTCTCTCCTGTTTCGCAAAGAGAAGCATTTTATCCTAAACAACCAAAGAAGGAGACTTGCGGCCTGGCAGAATGTTCAAAGCGAGATACGTCTGGAAAAGAGGTTTAAGAAAAACCAATAAATAAATCGATAGGATTTCCAGAAAAGCTTCGATAGACCACGGGGCTGCTAAGTCATCGATTCAGGGCCCAATAAAGAGGGTAATAAAGATAGGGAGTGATAAAGGGGAAGGTGACAGAAGACTGTAAATATAGGCGATAGGGATAAAGATAATAGTGATGAATGGTATTGGCGATAGAATAATAGACCTTTTACTAGCACACTTACGCCAGAAATTAAAGATCAAAAGAAAGTCTTTATGTGGTCCTGAGGTCAGTTATTTATTATTATTATTATTATTATTATTATTGTTGTTGTTGTTGTAGTTGTTATTATTATCATTATTGTCATTATCATTATTATTATTAATAAGGTAATCCTTATCTCTACTATTGTTATGGTTACGCCTACCCTCATCTTTATTATTATTATTATTATTATTATTATTATTATTATTATTATTATTATTATTATTCCTTGCTAAGCTACAACCCTAGTTGGAAAAGCAGAATGCTTTGAGCCCAGAGCCCCGACAGGGAAAATAGCCAAGTGAGGAAAAGAAACAAGGTAAAACAAAATATTCCAAGTACAGCAACAACATTAAAATAATGTTGCTTTTTATGTATATTAAAACCGAATTTCATTATAACTGAAGACTGTTAGTCACATAAAAAGACAAGGGAGGAATAAATCACATATGTTGGCCATTTATCATTTTTTAGTACACTAAGGGTGTAGTTACTAACTTTTCTTGCGAGTAGAATATATTTCAACTTTAATTTTTAGTTTGAACATGAATTGCATTTATGAATTTGGGCAATATATCCGTAGCCGGGGGCGTGTTTAAAGGTTTAAAGGCCGCTCATGAATAGCAGGAGCAAAGGAAAGTGACATTGTCCTATCGAGCAGGACAATGCCCTAGAGACTGACCATATATACATGTGATCAACGCACAAGCCCCTCTCCACCCAAGCTATGACTTAGGAGGGCCAGGCAATGGCTGCTGATGACTCAGTAGATAGACCTATAGGCTCCCCCAAACCCCCCATCCCAAGGTCACAAGAATGGTAAGGTTGCAGCGACCAAAGAAACTAACGAGTTTGAGCTGGACTCGAACCCCAGTCTGGCGTTCAATAGTCAGGGACGTTACCACATCGGCCACCACAACCATTGATTCTTTCAAAAGAAGAGACTGTAAAGGAAAATTTTAATTTTGATGTACGTAGATGTCCCTTGCTTCGTAATGGGATTATTTTCCTGGATGCGCTAACTAGATATTGGTGAAATACAAATGCTGTTTTGAAGTAAAAAGTCTTCAGTCATTCGCATTATTTAACCATTTGTAGTACTAAGAGCAATTTTATGTGGAGTATCGTGTCGTAGATCATTGAAATGCTTTTCTTCCCAAAATTAGATTGGCGGCCATCCTTTGATCAGTGCTGATGATAAATTGAATTTCCTTTTATATGGGTCATGATAAAATCTTAATGGTCATTCTTTTGTAGTTATCATAATGAAGTAACAGGAACACCAATGGCTTTAGAATTTAATGTTTTTATTTCTAAAAAAAAAAAAAAAAAAAAAAAAAAAAAAAAAAAAAAAAAAAAAAAAAAAAAAAAAAAAACTCAATTATCAGTCTCTTGACAATTCTTCGTAACTTTATGATGACCTCAGTGGCATGCATATTTGAGCAAGCCTCAAAGCCTAGCTTTTTGTTCAATTTTATTATTGGATTTAATTAATCTAATTATGTAATCGATAAAGCGAAACTCGCTTTCTTCCTTGGTATTCAGAACAGAAATAAAAAGCTCGATATGTTAATGTTTCATATTTTATATTTTTCAAATATTTTCATTGATTTTTTTTTCAATAAGGAGAATCTTCACGATAAGAAAAGTTAGTAATTAATCATGGTAGTTTTTTAAAAAGCAATAATTACGAGCAATTTAACAAAGTCAAGACGAAATCGATAAAAACCATAAACGATACTTCAATTTCCAGTTCATTTTGAATGTCTTTATGACTTAAAACCTACAATAATTATACTCATTTTTTTTTTTAATGAGCGCATTTGCACAGACTCGCCGGGGTGCCCTTTTAGCTCGGAAAAAGTTTCCTGTTATCTGATTGGTCAGAATTATGTTGTCCAACCAATCAGCGATCAGGAAACTTTTCCGAGCTAAAAAGGCACCCTGGCGAGTCTGTGCAAATCTGCCTCACTAAAAAGAATTGACTATAGAAAGATGGCTGGCATTTATGCAGATCCTGCAAAAGCCTCAATGTGAATTATCTAATCTAATTTGGTTGCTGTTCATGAAATATTTAGTTTGTTCATTACTTCTCTCGTAGTTCATTTACCTGGTTTCCTTTTCTCACTGGGCTATGGGCTCCAACAATCCTAGTTCACTGCAAGTGACAGTCAGTGTTACCAGATGAGGTAGTCTAAATATCCCCAAATCTCAATGAAAAATCCCCAAACAACACAAAATTTCCCATTACCACATGTAAATGTCCTTCTGATCATGTAGGCTTTGCTAATATAGAAATTATTCACTATAGGTCTACTTCTCACAAGTGCAAGTAAACGAATTTCAACAATATAAAGTTTTATTCATTTTTGTTTCTTCATAGAAATTTGTACAGAATATCCCCATCAGACACCAAATATCCCCAAATCTAGGAATAAATTCCCAAATCTAGGGATAAATTTCCATTTGTGGCAACATTGGTGACAGTGGCTTGCTGAGAGTCAATTTAGTAAAATTTCAATTACAAGTTAATCTAGCACGTAATTCATTGCGGTATCAAGGGGTTTTTACATCATCCACTTGAATATGGGGGTCTTGCTCGTACTATACGAAGGGCTACATAAAAACAAAAGATAACTGGCTACATGAATAAATCCGTGTGCTCATATTAAATATGGAATTGCGTACCTGGTCCTGTATAATTAGTCATTGTGCTGAAATTACTTTGGCTGATGTTTGATTACACCTAGTTTTACTTACTTAGTTTTACTTTAATTGCTGCTTTTCTGGTCCTATACTGCTGGGGGAACGCTACTCTCTACAGGACCTTCACAGTCATTGTATCGTATGCATTCCAAGGGCATTCAGTATTGCACACAGCATATTGCTCGTTTATAATTATCAAATCTACATCATCTTAGCACTAAGTAAACAATCTTATTATTATTATTATTATTATTATTATTATTATTATTATTATTATTATTATTATTATTATTATTATTATTATTATTATCTACAACCCTAGCTGGAAGAGCAAGTTGCTATAAGCCCAAGGGCTCCAATAAGGAAAAACAGCCCAGTCTGGAAAGGAAATAAGGAAATAAATAAACAATATGAGAAAAAATTAACAATATATAAAATATTTTAAAAACAGTAACAACATTAAAACAGATATTTCATATATAAACTATAAAAAGGCTCACGTCAACCTCTTCAACATACAAACATAGCTCTAAGTTTGAACTTTTGAACTTCTACCGAATCAACTACCCGATTAGGAAGATCATTCCACAACTCGATCACAGCTGGAATAAAACTTCTAGAATACTATGTAGTATTAAGCCACATGATGGAGGCCTGACTATTAGAATTAACTGCATGCCTACTTTTACGAACAGGATGGAACTGTCCGGGAAGATCTAAATGTAAGGGATGATCAGAATTATGAAAAATCTTATCTGTACATTCGATAAATTCAGTAATCGCAAGTCACGTGATTTAGTCCTCCACGCCAAGGGAAGCTCACATTGGCCAGAGGAAAGGAGCTTCGATGCTACGAAAGTTTTATGAAGGTAAAACTAGTTTAATAAACGGTCAATAATAAGTAATACAGAGAATTAGATGTCGAGGTTAAGGTGAAGGATGATATGGAGAGAAGCTGTTTGTTGGAAGATGATGCCTTAGATAGAAGACATTGGAGAGGGCGCATCAAGCAACCGACCCCTTATTGTAGGGATAACAGTTTAAAGGCTTAAAGGCCGATCATGAATGGCAGAGGCAAGGGACAGTGACAATGCCCTTGCAAGCAGGACAATGCCCTAGAGACTGACCATATATCATATGATCAGCGCCCAAGCCCCCTCTCCACCTAATCTAAGACTAGGGAGGGCCAGGCAATGGCTGCTGATGACTCAGCAGATAGACCTATGGGCTCCCCCAAACCCCCCATCCTTAGCTCACAAGGATGGTAAGGTTGCAGACACTAAAGGAACCAACGAATCTGAGCGGGACTCGAACCCCCGTCTGGCGATCACCAGGCAGAGAAGTTACCAATCAGGCCACAAGATGAAGTACCACTCCCCCGCCTGAATTATTATGTGGAATAAAATTGATGGAAATAGACAATGCATTCGTTGAGTAAGGAACTAGACGAGATCTTCTCAACGGGGACACAAGTCCCCCCAAATGAATACATGGAGACGGCTTCCACAAGATACTAATTTGCAATTTATTCGCGTCTCAAAAATAGCAAATGAGGTGATTAAATGCCCTCATACACACAATCAAGCGACGTGATTGGGAACGAGCGAATGCTAACGATCCTGTGGGAGGAGGAACGTGTACCAGCAGGAAGGAATTCGAGTTAATTGCAGCAGTGGGGTTATAGAATGGCTGTTGTTGGTCTGTCTCGGCCTTCTGTTTTCACACGGAATTTGAGTGATGAGTGTATAGGATTTAAAACTTTGAGTAATGAATGTATAGGATTTAGAAATAATTGATGAGTGTATAGGATTTAGAAATAATTGATGAGTGTATAGGATTTAAAACTTTGAGTAATGAGTGTATAGGATTTAGAAATAATTGATGAGTGTATAGGATTTAGAAATAATTGATGAGTGTATAGGATTTAAAACTTTGAGTAATGAGTGTATAGGATTTAGAAATAATTGATGAGTGTATAGGATTTAAAATTTTGAGTGATGAGTGTATAGAATTTAAAACTTTTAGGGATGAGTTTATAGGGTTTAAAACTTTGAGTGATGAGTGTGTAGAACTTAAAACTTTGAGTGATGAGTTTATAGGATTTAAAACTTTTAGTGATGAGTTTATAGGATTTTAAACATTGAGTGATGAGTGTATAGGATTTAAAACTAAGTGATGAGTTTATAGGGTTTAAAACTTTGAGTGATGAGTTTATAGGATTTAAAACTTTTAGTGATGAGTGTATAGAATTTAAAACTTTGAGTGATGAGTGTATAGAATTTAAAACTTTGAGTGATGAGTGTATAGGATTTAAAACTTTGAGTGATGAGTTTATAGGATTTAAAACTTTGAGTGATGAGTGTATAGGATTTAAAACTTTGAGTGATGAGTTTATAGGATTTAAAACTTTGAGTGATGAGTGTATAGGATTTAAAATTTTGAGGGATGAGTGTATAGAATTTAAAACTTTGAGTAATGAGTGTATATGATTTAAAACTTTGAGTAATGAGTGTATAGTATTTAAAACTTTGAGTGATGAGTGTATAGGATTTAAAACTTTGAGTAATGAGTGTATAGGATTTAAAACTTTGAGTGATGAGTGTATAGGATTTAAAACTTTGAGTAATGAGTGTATAGGATTTAAAACTTTGAGTAATGAGTGTATAGGATTTAAAACTTTGAGTGATGAGTGTATAGGATTTAAAACTTCTGTTCAAAAGGTGTTCACGAGTCTATATGTTTGTAATTTAAAAACATAGATGAATATGTAAAGGTGAAATTGAGAGTGTATGTTAATTAGAAAGTTTATTCATGTAAATATATTATGATGTAGTATATACTGTACAATATTATAAATTGTAAAAACTGTAAATATATATTTCTTAATAAGGATAAAAAAATGTGTACAAAGGTACAACTCATGATGATTCATTGTGATTTCTTACATTATTTAAATTTCATGTTAGTAGAGTGACGTTCCTATTTTATTGGGATATTTTCAAGACTCAATATTTGCTCGCTAAATATTTTTTTTCCGTTCTATATTTCTTATACGTATCAACGAATGATAACCACGATGTTGGTTGGTTGTTTAAAACATCGATTTTATGTTAAATTCATAATTAATTTAATGAGATAATGTTAATTCATTGGAGAGATTTGTAGAAAATATTACGAGATTACTCTTTTTTGTCACTATTTTCCCTCTTGGGTATCTAATATATCATTCTTCAGTCTTTGGGATTCTGCAATATCATAATCATCATCATCTCCTTCTACGCTTATTGACGCAAAGGGCGTTGGTTAGATTTCGCCAGCCATCTCTGTCTTGAACTTTTAAATCAATACTTCTCCATTCAGCATCTCTCACTTCGCGCTTCATAGTCCTCAGAGATGTAGGCCTGGGTCTTCCAACTCTTCAGTGCCTCATGAAACCCAGCTGAACGTTTGGTGAACTAATCTCTCTTGGGGAGTGCGAAGAGCATGCCCAAACCATCTCCATCTACCCCTCACTATGATCTCATCCATATATGGCACTCAAGTAATCTCTCGGCAATTTGCATACGGGTAAAATTATATTACTTTTCCTTCTTTGCGTAATAAAAACGGGAGCTGCTGTGAAGAGGAGCTAGTGCTATGTAGCTTTAGTGTCCTTAAAGAATTCATATAATATGGATAATTTTGATACGATTATCCTCAAGTAAACATACCGAATCTTATACCTTTTTGTGGTTAGCCTCTGTTCTACCTCAATTTATTAAGTATCTTAAGGTTACGTAATAAAAGTCATCCACTTTAGTAGGCCTCTCTTAAGGAAGTCTTGATTTTTTTTTCAGCCTTCCTGTCGCCACATAGAGATTGAAACTAAGCAGTAACCAAAAGAGGGGCGGGAGGGGTATCAGTTTGACCTTATTGGTATTA
>NC_090735.1:132505022-132630022 GCF_036898095.1 Palaemon carinicauda | reverse complement strand
ACGCGAATGTCACTGAATACATTTTCACGGTCTCCTTGAATCTGTACATTACTTAGTTCTTCCCTGGCATCAGAAATTATATAATAAAATGTACGGGATTTGTGAAGTCAAGTATCCCAAGCTTTATAAAGGGGCAACAAATTTGAAGAATTCTGATTAAAGTTTGTATTTCGTTATCACTATGTACTTTTTAAAACTATTTCAGTGTTGTTGGTAACCTGTAGCTTAGAAATGGAACCTAAAAAAAAAAGGTATTTACCTATCAGAAGCAATGGGAGGTATTCATAAAAATGAAGGATATCATTGTAAGCATAAGGTAGAAGTACAAGGTAATTCTCTGAAGCAAAAAGTAGAAGTATAAGCAAATTTTTCTTTCTATATTCATAATGATTACCTTTTACTTGCGAGGATATCCTCCAAGCAGAAGTAAAAGGTTGACTCGTGTTTCGGGAGCGCTTAGTCACATGTTGGAACTTGTAAGATTTCATTTGTGCTATCAAGATAAAAAAGAGTTTAGTATTTATAATACGTATTTAATGCCCTGTTTTTACTTGTATTTAATTAAGTTTATGCATCAGAAAGAACACAGACGCCGCCGCGCCTTTCCCAAAGCCTCGCTGGCGACATCTATCCCCCACCCCTTGCATTAGAAGTTCTTTGACCTCTTTTTAGCTCCCACACCCCTTGCATTAGAAGTTCTTTGACCTCTTTTTAGCTCCCACACCCCTTGCATTAGAAGTTCTTTGACCTCTTTTTAGCTCCCACACCCCTTGCATTAGAAGTTCTTTTGACTTCCTTTTAGCTCCCTCGCCCCTTACATTAGAAGTTCTTTGACCTCTTTTTAGCTCCCACACCCCTTGCATTAGAAGTTCTTTGATCTCTTTTTAGCTCCCCACCCCTTGCATTAGAAGTTCTTTGACCTCTTTTTAGCTCCCCACCCCTTGCATTAGAAGTTCTTTGACCTCTTTTTAGCTTTCACACCCCTTGCATTAGAAGTTCTTTGACCTCTTTTTAGCTTTCACACCCCTTGCATTAGAAGTTCTTTGACCTCTTTTTAGCTCCCACACCCCTTGCATTAGAAATTCTTTGACCTCTTTTTAGCTCCCACACCCCTTGCATTAGAAATTCTTTGACCTCTTTTTAGCTCCCACACCCCTTGCATTAGAAGTTCTTTTGACTTCCTTTTAGCTCCCTCGCCCCTTGCATTAGAAGTTCTTTGACCTCTTTTTAGCTCCCACACCCCTTGCATTAGAAGTTCTTTGATCTCTTTTTAGCTCCCACACCCCTTGCATTAGAAGTTCTTTGACCTCTTTTTAGCTCCCACACCCCTTGCATTAGAAGTTCTTTGACCTCTTTTTAGCTCCCCACCCCTTGCATTAGAAGTTCTTTGACCTCTTTTTAGCTTTCACACCCCTTGCATTAGAAGTTCTTTGATCTCTTTTTAGCTCCCACACCCCTTGCATTAGAAGTTCTTTGACCTCTTTTTAGCTCCCACACCCCTTGCATTAGAAGTTCTTTGACCTCTTTTTAGCTCCCACACCCCTTGCATTAGAAATTCTTTGACCTCTTTTTAGCTCCCACACCCCTTGTATTAGAAGTTCTTTGACCTCTTTTTAGCTCCCACACCCCTTGCATTAGAAATTCTTTGACCTCTTTTTAGCTCCCCCGCCCCTTGCATTAGAAGTTCTTTGACCCTCTTTTTAGCTCCCACACCCCTTGCATTAGAAGTTCTTTGATCTATTTTTAGCTCCCACATCCCTTGCATTAGAAGTTCTTTGACCTCTTTTTAGCTCCCACACCCCTTGTATTAGAAATTCTTTGACCTCTTTTTAGCTCCCACACCGCTTGCATTAAAAATTCTTTGACCTCTTTTTAGCTCCCACACCCCTTGCATTAGAAGTTCTTTGACCTCTTTTTAGCTCCCACACCCCTTGCATTAGAAATTCTTTGACCTCTTTTTAGCTCCCCACCCCTTGCATTAGAAGTTCTTTGACCTCTTTTTAGCTCCCACACCCCTTGCATTAGAAGTTCTTTGACCTCTTTTTAGCTCCCACACCCCTTGCATTAGAAGTTCTTTGATCTCTTTTTAGCTCCCACACCCCTTGCATTAGAAGTTCTTTGACCTCTTTTTAGCTCCCACACCCCTTGCATTAGAAATTCTTTGATCTCTTTTTAGCTCCCACACCCCTTGCATTAGAAATTCTTTGACCTCTTTTTAGCTCCCACACCCCTTGCATTAGAAATTCTTTGACCTCTTTTTAGCTCCCACACCCCTTGCATTAGAAATTCTTTGACCTCTTTTTAGCTCCCACACCCCTTGCATTAGAAGTTCTTTGACCTCCTTTTAGCTCCCTCGCCCCTTGCATTAGAAGTTCTTTGACCTCTTTTTAGCTCCCACACCCCTTGCATTAGAAGTTCTTTGATCTATATTTAGCTCCCACACCCCTTGCATTAGAAGTTCTTTGACCTCTTTTTAGCTCCCACACCCCTTGCATTAAAAGTTCTTTGACCTCTTTTTAGCTCCCACACCCCTTGCATTAGAAATTCTTTGATATCTTTTTAGCTCCCACACCCCTTGCATTAGAAGTTCTTTGACCTCTTTTTAGCTCCCACGCCCCTTGCATTAGAAATTCTTTGATCTCTTTTTAGCTCCCACACCCCTTGCATTAGAAGTTCTTTGACCTCTTTTTAGCTCCCTCGCCCCTTGCATTAGAAGTTCTTTGACCTCTTTTTAGCTCCCACACCCCTTGCATCAGAAGTTCTTTGATCTCTTTTTAGCTCCCACACCCCTTGCATTAGAAGTTCTTTGACCTCTTTTTAGCTCCCACACCCCTTGCATTAGAAGTTCTTTGATCTCTTTTTAGCTCCCCCACCCCTTGCATTAGAAGTTCTTTGACCTCTTCTTAGCTCCCACACCCCTTGCATTAGAAGTTCTTTGACCTCTTTTTAGCTCCCACACCCCTTGCATTAGAAATTCTTTGATCTCTTTTTAGCTCCCACACCCCTTGCATTAGAAGTTCTTTGACCTCTTTTTAGCTCCCACACCCCTTGCATTAGAAATTCTTTGATCTCTTTTTAGCTCCCACACCCCTTGCATTAGAAGTTCTTTGACCTCTTTTTAGCTCCCACACCCCTTGCATTAGAAATTCTTTGACCTCTTTTTAGCTCCCACACCCCTTGCATTAGAAATTCTTTGACCTCTTTTTAGCTCCCACACCCCTTGCATTAGAAGTTCTTTGACCTCTTTTTAGCTCCCACACCCCTTGCATTAGAAATTCTTTGACCTCTTTTTAGCTCCCCCGCCCCTTGCATTAGAAGTTCTTTGACCTCTTTTTAGCTCCCACACCCCTTGCATTAGAAGTTCTTTGACCTCTTTTTAGCTCCCACACCCCTTGCATTAGAAGTTCATTTGACTTCCTTTTAGCTCCCTCGCCCCTTGCATTAGAAGTTCTTTGACCTCTTTTTAGCTCCTACACCCCTTGCATTAGAAGTTCTTTGATCTCTTTTTAGCTCCCACACCCCTTGCATTAGAAGTTCTTTGACCTCTTTTTAGCTCCCACACCCCTTGCATTAGAAATTCTTTGATCTCTTTTTAGCTCCCACACCCCTTGCATTAGAAGTTCTTTGACCTCTTTTTAGCTCCCACACCCCTTGCATTAGAAATTCTTTGACCTCTTTTTAGCTCCCACACCCCTTGCATTAGAAGTTCTTTGACCTCTTTTTAGCTCCCACACCACTTGCATTAGAAATTCTTTGACCTCTTTTTAGCCCCCACACCCCTTGCATTAGAAGTTCTTTGACCTCCTTTTAGCTCCCTCGCCCCTTGCATTAGAAGTTCTTTGACCTCTTTTTAGCTCCCACACCCCTTGCATTAGAAGTTCTTTGATCTATTTTTAGCTCCCACACCCCTTGCATTAGAAGTTCTTTGACCTCTTTTTAGCTCCCACACCCCTTGCATTAAAAGTTCTTTGACCTCTTTTTAGCTCCCCACCCCTTGCATTAGAAATTCTTTGATCTCTTTTTAGCTCCCACACCCCTTGCATTAGAAGTTCTTTGACCTCTTTTTAGCTCCTACGCCCCTTGCATTAGAAATTCTTTGATCTCTTTTTAGCTCCCACACCCCTTGCATTAGAAGTTCTTTGACCTCTTTTTAGCTCCCTCGCCCCTTGCATTAGAAGTTCTTTGACCTCTTTTTAGCTCCCACACCCCTTGCATCAGAAGTTCTTTGATCTCTTTTTAGCTCCCACACCCCTTGCATTAGAAGTTCTTTGACCTCTTTTTAGCTCCCACACCCCTTGCATTAGAAGTTCTTTGATCTCTTTTTATGTCCCCCACCCCTTGCATTAGAAATTCTTTGACCTCTTCTTAGCTCCCACACCCCTTGCATTAGAAGTTCTTTGACCTCTTTTTAGCTCCCACACCCCTTGCATTAGAAATTCTTTGATCTCTTTTTAGCTCCCACACCCCTTGCATTAGAAGTTCTTTGACCTCTTTTTAGCTCCCACACCCCTTGCATTAGAAATTCTTTGATCTCTTTTTAGCTCCCACACCCCTTGCATTAGAAGTTCTTTGACCTCTTTTTAGCTCCCACACCCCTTGCATTAGAAATTCTTTGATCTCTTTTTAGCTCCCACACCCCTTGCATTAGAAGTTCTTTGACCTCTTTTTAGCTCCCACACCCCTTGCATTAGAAATTCTTTGACCTCTTTTTAGCTCCCACACCCCTTACATTAGAAATTCTTTTATCTCTTTTTAGCTCCCACACCCCTTGCATTAGAAGTTTTTTTACCTCTTTTTAGCTCCCACACCCCTTACATTAGAAATTCTTTGATCTCTTTTTAGCTCTCACACCCCTTACATTAGAAGTTCTTTGACCTCTTTTAAGCTCCCACACCCCTTGCATTAGAAGTTCTTTGACCTCTTTTTAGCTCCCACACCCCTTGCATTAGAAGTTCTTTGACCTCTTTTTAGCTCCCACACCCCTTGCATTAGAAGTTCATTGACCTCTTTTTAGCTCCGCCACCCCATGCATTAGAAGTTTTTTGACCTCTTTTTAGCTCCCACACCCCTTGCATTAGAAGTTCTTTGACCTCTTTTTAGCTACCACACCCCTTGCATTAGAAATTCTTTGATCTTTTTTTAGCTCCCACACCCCTTGCATTAGAAGTTCTTTGACCTCTTTTTAGCTCCCACACCCCTTGCATTAGAAGTTCTTTGACCTCTTTTTAGCTCCCACACCCCTTGCATTAGAAATTCTTTGACCTCTTTTTAGCTCCCACACCCCTTGCATTAGAAGTTCTTTGACCTCTTTTTACCTCCCACACCCCTTGCATTAGAAATTCTTTGACCTCTTTTTAGCTCCCCCGCCCCTTGCATTAGAAGTTCTTTGACCTCTTTTTAGCTCCCACACCCCTTGCATTAGAAGTTCTTTGTTCTATTTTTAGCTCCCACACCCCTTGCATTAGAAGTTCTTTGACCTCTTTTTAGCTCCCACACCCCTTGCATTAGAAATTCTTTGACCTCTTTTTAGCTCCCACACCCCTTGCATTAGAAATTCTTTGACCTCTTTTTAGCTCCCACACCCCTTGCATTAGAAATTCTTTGACCTCTTTTTAGCTCCCCCGCCCCTTGCATTAGAAGTTCTTTGACCTCTTTTTAGCTCCCACACCCCTTGCATTAGAAGTTCTTTGACCTCTTTTTAGCTCCCACACCCCTTGCATTAGAAGTTCTTTTGACTTCCTTTTAGCTCCCTCGCCCCTTGCATTAGAAGTTCTTTGACCTCTTTTTAGCTCCCACACCCCTTGCATTAGAAGTTCTTTGATCTCTTTTTAGCTCCCACACCCCTTGCATTAGAAGTTCTTTGACCTCTTTTTAGCTCCCACACCCCTTGCATTAGAAATTCTTTGATCTCTTTTTAGCTCCCACACCCCTTGCATTAGAAGTTCTTTGACCTCTTTTTAGCTCCCACACCCCTTGCATTAGAAGTTCTTTGACCTCTTTTTAGCTCCCACACCCCTTGCATTAGAAGTTCTTTGACCTCTTTTTAGCTCCCACACCCCTTGCATTAGAAATTCTTTGACCTCTTTTTAGGTCCCACACCCCTTGCATTAGAAGTTCTTTGACCTCCTTGTAGCTCCCTCGCCCCTTGCATTAGAAGTTCTTTGACCTCTTTTTAGCTCCCACACCCCTTGCATTAGAAGTTCTTTGATCTATTTTTAGCTCCCACACCCCTTGCATTAGAAGTTCTTTGACCTCTTTTTAGCTCCCACACCCCTTGCATTAAAAGTTCTTTGACCTCTTTTTAGCTCCCCCACCCCTTGCATTAGAAATTCTTTGATCTTTTTTTAGCTCCCACACCCCTTGCATTAGAAGTTCTTTGACCTCTTTTTAGCTCCCACGCCCCTTGCATTAGAAATTCTTTGATCTCTTTTTAGCTCCCACACCCCTTGCATTAGAAGTTCTTTGACCTCTTTTTAGCTCCCTCGCCCCTTGCATTAGAAGTTCTTTGACCTCTTTTTAGCTCCCACACCCCTTGCATCAGAAGTTCTTTGATCTCTTTTTAGCTCCCACACCCCTTGCATTAGAAGTTCTTTGACCTCTTTTTAGCTCCCACACCCCTTGCATTAGAAGTTCTTTGATCTCTTTTTAGCTCCACCACCCCTTGCATTAGAAGTTCTTTGACCTCTTTTTAGCTCCCACACCCCTTGCATTAGAAGTTCTTTGACCTCTTTTTAGCTCCCACACCCCTTGCATTAGAAATTCTTTGATCTCTTTTTAGCTCCCACACCCCTTGCATTAGAAGTTCTTTGACCTCTTTTTAGCTCCCACACCCCTTGCATTAGAAATTCTTTGATCTCTTTTTAGCTCCCACACCCCTTGCATTAGAAGTTCTTTGACCTCTTTTTAGCTCCCACACCCCTTGCATTAGAAATTCTTTCACCTCTTTTTAGCTCCCACACCCCTTACATTAGAAATTCTTTGATCTCTTTTTAGCTCCCACACCCCTTGCATTAGAAGTTTTTTTACCTCTTTTTAGCTCCCACACCCCTTACATTAGAAATTTTTTGATCTCTTTTTAGCTCTCACACCCCTTGCATTAGAAGTTCTTTGACCTCTTTTAAGCTCCCACACCCCTTGCATTAGAAGTTCTTTGACCTCTTTTTAGCTCCCACACCCCTTGCATTAGAAGTTCTTTGACCTCTTTTTAGCTCCCACACCCCTTGCATTAGAAGTTCTTTGACCTCTTTTTAGCTCCGCCACCCCATGCATTAGAAGTTCTTTGACCTCTTTTTAGCTCCCACACCCCTTGCATCAGAAGTTCTTTGACCTCTTTTTAGCTACCACACCCCTTGCATTAGAAGTTCTTTGACCTCCTTTTAGCTCCCACACCCCTTGCATTAGAAGTTCTTTGACCTCTTTTTAGCTCCCACACCCCTTGCATTAGAAGTTCTTTGACCTCTTTTTAGCTCCCCACCCCTTGCATTAGAAGTTCTTTGACCTCTTTTTAGCTTTCACACCCCGTGCATTAGAAGTTCTTGATCTCTTTTTAGCTCCCCCACCCCTTGCATTGGAAATTGTTTTATCTCTTTTTAGCTCCCACACCCCTTGCATTAGAAGTTCTTTGACATCTTTTTAGCTCCCACACCCCTTGCATTAGAAGTTCTTTGACCTCTTTTTAGCTCCCACACCCCTTGCATTAGAAGTTTTTTGACCTCTTTTTAGCTTCCACACCCCTTGCAATAGAAGTTCTTTGACCTCTTTTTAGCTCCCCCACCCCTTGCATTAGAAATTCTTTGATCTCTTTTTAGCTCCCACACCCTTTGCATTAGGAGTTCTTTGACCTCTTTTTAGCTCCCACACCCCTTGCATTAGAAATTCTTTGACCTCTTTTTAGCTCCCACACCCCTTGCATTAGAAGTTCATTGACCTCTTTTTAGCTCCTCCACCCCTTGCATTAGAAGTTCTTTGACCTCTTTTTAGCTCCCCCACCCCTTGCATTAGAAGTTCTTTGACCTCTTTTTAGCTTCCACACCCCTTGCATTAGAAGTTCTTTGACCTCTTTTTAGCTCCCCCACCCCTTGCATTAGAAATACTTTGACCTCTTTTTAGCTCCCCAACCCCCTTGCATTAGATGTTCTCTGACCTCTTTTTAGCTCCCACGCCCCTTGCATTAGAAGTTCTTTGACCTCTTTTTAGCTCCCACACCCCTTGCATTAGAAGTTTTTTTACCTCTTTTTAGCTCCCCCACCCCTTGCATTAGAAGTTATTTGACCTCTTTTTAGCTCCCCAACCCCTTACATTAGAAGTTCTTTGACCTCTTTTTAGCTCCCACACCCCTTGCATTAGAAGTTCTTTGGCCTCATTTTAGCTCCCATACCCCTTGCATTAGAAGTTCTTTGACCTCTTTTTAGCTCTCACACCTCTAGCATTAGAGGTTCTTTGACCTCTTTTCAGCTCCCACACCTCTAGCATTAGAAGTTCTTTGACCTCTTTTTAGATCCCACACCTCTAGCATTAAAAATTCTTTGACCTCTTTTTAGCTCCCACACCTCTAGCATTAGAAGTGCTTTGACCTCTTTTTAGCTCCCACTTATCTAGCATTAGAAGTACTTTGACTTCTTTTTAGCTCCCACACCTCTAGCATTAGAAGTTCTTTGACCTCTTTTAGGTCCCACACCTCTAGCATTAGAAGTTTATTGACCTCTTTTTAGCTCCCACACCTCTAGCATTAGAAGTTCTTTGACCTCTTTTCAGCTCCCATACCTCAAGCATTAGAAGTTCTTGACTTCTTTCTAGCTCCCACACCTCTAGCATTAGAAATTCTTTGACTGCTTTTCAGCTCCCACACCTCTACCATTAGAAGTTCTTTGACCTCTTTTCAGCTCCCACACCTCTAGCATTAGAAGTTCTTTGACCTCTTTTCAGCTCCCTCACCTCAAGCATTAGAAATTCTTTGACCTCTCTTTATAGCTCCCACACCTCTAACATTAGAAGTTCATTTACCTCTTTTTAGCTCCCACACCTCTAGCATTAGAAGTTCTTTGACCTCTTTTCAGCTCCCACACCTCAAGCATTAGAAGTTCTTGACTTCTTTTTAGCTCCCACACCTCTAGCATTAGAAATTCTTTGACTGCTTTTTAGCTCCCACACCTCTACCATTAGAAGTTCTTTGACCTCTTTTCAGCTCCCACACCTCTAGCATTAGAAGTTCTTTGACCTCTTTTCAGCTCCCTCACCTCAAGCATTAGAAATTCTTTGACCTCTCTTTATAGCTCCCACACCTCTAACATTAGAAGTTCTTTGACCTCTCTCTTTAGCTCCCACACTTCTAGCATTAGAAGTTCTTTGACATATATTTCTAGGTTCCATACTTTTAGCATTAGAGGATCTATATTTTGAGGTGCCTTACTTCTAGCATTAGATGCACTCTATTTTTAGGTGTCTTACCTCTGGCATTAGAGGCTCCTCTTCGCTGTTCTCTCCTGTCTTCTAGTTTTCAAGATCTTCTTTCATTAGATTATCTTTTTCTTTCGAGATTTCATTGTCTCTTTTCCTTAGTTCGTCAGTGTCTTTCTAGATTTCAAAAGAGATTTCAGTGCCGCGAGTCCTCACTTCGTCAGATTCCTCAGGGAAATCGAAGGCATTTATTCTTTACCTATCTGGGCAATGAGTAAAGAGATGAATACTATCGATTTCTCCGCATACACTGTCATGCCAAAGTAAATTACGAGCAACATGATATATTTACCAATGTTGTGTGGATATGTCCTTACTTCAATGGCGAATTTTGGGACAATCCTGTTGAAGAACTACACGTCACTCACCGTTCAGTTGAACCATTCTGCCTCCATCCTCATTCCCCGCAATCCTTTTTTGCACCAATACAAAGCCTCGTACTTTTTCCGAGTCTCCTTCAATAAGACATCGTCGCAAAAGCCCAAGCAAAGGATCCTTCAAGGCGCATACATTATGATCTTCAAAGCTCAGCTTCCAACGGAAGATCCCGTGTCTTTCTATAGGTCGGGCGATATAAAACGAACGATCGGCAACTTCGGCAGCAACCAAAACACAAAATTCTTACCCGCAGATTCCTATTCCGCCAGAACGCAATCTCTGTGAGTTAAGTGAAATCCTTCTCCCAGTCATCAACTCATTTCCTCTTACTCCTATTGACGCACAATTCCTTGGTTAGATTTCGCCAGCTTCATACAGATCATGTGAGGTGTTGCAGGGTACGTTTGAAAAAAATGAAGATCAGGTCTTCAGAAGTCATTTGAAGCTCGGGGAGGAGTTGTTCAGGACTGCTCTTGGAAATTTCAGTTCTGGAGTCATTCAGAAATCCATGTTAAGTATACGGCTATGTCCTTTGAAAACCTTTGGAAATTCGGGAAAGTTTTCTTCCGAAACCGTTCTGAGATTCCATTCTGGAGGCATTCAGAATTCCATTCTAAGTCTATGGCTATTTCTTCTGAAGCCATTTGGAAATCCGAGAAGATTTTCTTCCGAATTCTTTTAGGACTCGCGAAAAATTCCATTCTTGTTTTATAATAATAATAATAATAATAATAATAATAATAATAATAATAATAATAATAATAATAATAATAATAATAATAAACTACGTGATTTGATTTATGGATTTGAGTTGAAAAGTTTTGAAGACGATAAACACTCAACTTTGCAGTTTGAAGGAAACTTTAAGATACCCGGACGAAAGGCGAAGGTTAATTGAGGTTTAAAGCAAACCGAATTGAAATAGTTGATTTCAACTAAATTATTTCAGGTTTGGGGTTTAGAACAATCTATTTCTGGTACGAATCGATATACAGTATATATATATATATATATATATATATATATATATATATATATATATATATATATATATATATATATATATATATACATATATATATATATATATATATATATATATATATATATATATATGTATATACATGCATGTATATAAGCTTTTGCAGTATATGAATATTGTGTATATATGTATATTTATAAGATGTATATATATACATATATATACACAGACATGTGTATATATATATATATATATATATATATATATATATATATATATATATATATATATATACATACATATGTATATATAATGTATACATACATATATATAAATACATATATATACATATATATAAAAACTATATTTATATATTATATGAATACAGTATATTTTCATGTACTGTACACACACACACACACACACACACATATATATATATATATATATATATATATATATATATATATATATATATATATATATATATATACATACATACATACATACATACATACATACATACATACATACATACTGTTTGTACATACACACATCCCTAAATACAGCAGCCTTCGTATTCTCCCAACTGTTTATACATGCAAAAGCAAATGTAAAATGCATATCACCAAGTTATGGCTTAACCTTGATATTTCATCGAGATTCCAGGTGTGGACAAGATATCTGTCCGCAAGCCACTGTACATTTTGTTCTTCAAAACGGAATAACATCTTGAAATCACGATCAAGTGTGGGTAAACGGGGCATGTATTGTTTAACATGCTTCACATCCACAAAATCTGCCATCGTGCTGAGAATCGGACAGAACAACCTTTCTCTTCGAACTGCAGTCTGCTACTGACCAGACTCAGCTTTTTCGAAGCATATGCTCTTTATATGAAGTAAAGGGTCTTCTTTGTGTATAACCATTTACTTTTATGTGATTATAAGGATATGCTTATGCTCTAAAAGTAGAAGCTTTTGCTTGAAATGTTTATGAATACAAGTAGAAGGATTTCCTTCATATTTTGCAAGTATAAGCATATCCTTTTCTTTATGAATACCGCCCAATGTACTTTTAGTATGATTCAACGATGCATTTTGTATGAGGGTCGTGTACTGGGAATGCCTAAACACCAGCCCCTTTTGAAACATTAAGGTTATTTCCCCCTTTTTTTTGCATATGTACAGTTGGACACAGAAATTCCTGGCACACCTCGGTCTGAGGTAGTGCACCTTTTCACACCCTTACTGCGCTGCTAGTTATTGTGTGTAGCCCCTGCTCGCCACCTCTCCCATCTCTCACTACACTATAATATAGCTGTATACTGTGCCAGGGTACACTTCTTCGAAGCCATGTGTACCAGGAGTTATGTGTTCAACTGTATGTATATCTTCGTTATCAACATGTACAATTGAAGATTCAAGAACCTGAAGCTGTAACCAACTGCTTATCTTCCTATGCGTTATATTTTCTGTTATCATAATAATATCACACGGGGGTTGTCCTACACGAAGATTTGCCAATTGTATTATTCTTGGTTGATATAAACTTTATAGTACTTTAAAAGTAAGCTTATAAAGTTAATCAATTTACAGGTAAGTTATAGTATTTTTAAAGCTTTGGGCGACCGTGTTGGCTTGCTATTTTGCATGGACTGCATTGATTTTGTAAACGTAAGATTGGTTGTAAAAACCAACTATTGGTCTTCTACGTCCATTCAGTAGGCAGCGGTGTAACTTACGACCCGAATTTTATTTATAACGTTAAATGATTTCACTTTGGGGTCGACATCATTTCTCTTGAAATTTACGAAAGTAAACTTTTCCGTAATTCTGTAAAAATTTCATGCCTGTTTCTCAGTACGATAATTTGGATTTGCATACGGATCTCATGTAGCTTTGAAATATAGAACACAAAGTGATACCACAATATTACAATGGATGTACTTTGCAACATGCTCTAAACTCTCTTTATGTGCAACCTCTAAATTTAATTGTTTTACACTGGTTTCAGTATTGCTAAATTCTCCAGTAGGACCAGTGCTTTGGGTCAGCTATATACTGTACTTGTATCTGCACTTCGGATGATATTTGGCTTCACGTGCAAACAGGTCATAACCTCTTATACGACGGAGAAGTAAATGTAGGCTTTTTGCATGCTATTTGTGTATAATGTCGTTTTTACTTACATTAACTATTTCCAATTGTAAATCGAAAATTTATACAAAAGCAAGAATTTTCCACTATCTTGGAGTAGAGTTCTCTTGCTTGAGTGTACATTCGGGCACACTATTCTATCTTATTCCTCTTCTTTTTTTTTTAATTTTTTTTTCAAGTTTATAGTTTATATATGAAAGATTTACTTTATTGTTGTTACTGTTCTTAAAGTATTTTATTTTAATTGTTAAGTATATTATACCAAGAAAATAATGACGTCTTTTAAAAGATGAAATTTTTTTTATTCTAATTGTTTTACTGGAATTTGCGTGTTTTATTATTCACATAGGCCTATGTATTACAAAGAATTATACATATGTTTTAATGAATTGTTGCTGTCTACTATTTACTTTAACTATAATATTTGTATTATCAGTCTTAATCATTGTCTATTACCTGGTTCATTAATGTTTTTAGAAAGTTTCGTCTTTTGAGATTTACTGAGGATTTAGTTAGACCCAACTTGTGAAGGTTTGAATGCTCAGTTTGCCCCTCCTCGCCTTACTCTTATATGTGACTTGAAGTTCGCACGTCTGATTTTATAATTCTTACTAAGCTTATAGGCCTAAAAATAAAATGAAGAAGAGACTGTGGAGAAATTTCACAAATCGTAACTTTATGCCCAGATAGACACCTTTCATAAATGACAAAATTTGATGCAAATATTTATTGTTGCTACCTGACATATAGCCATACCCTAGTATGTGTTACAGAAAAGACGACAGAGCCATATTATTATTATTATTATTATTATTATTATTATTATTATTATTATTCGAGATACGTTTCTATTGTAGAATCTGCACATTACAGCTTTGGGTGAATATGTCTGACCCTATTATAGACTTCCATTCGTGAAGTAAAATTAAATAATAGAGGTAGAATTAATTATAGTTTTAATAGCAAATATAACACACTACCTCGCTTATTTATTGATCATTATTTCTTCTCCCTGAATAAACCCCACGAGATATTGGACCTACAGTATATAGGCAGCTTTGACTATAACCTGAAATTTGGCTTATAATGATTTATTGCAAGTTTTGAAACCACGACCCCAACTAACTTTTGCTTTATACACAAAACGACACAAGCAAAATTAAATAATAACCTTGAATTCATAACCCAAATGCATAAATTGTTATTATTAGACAACAGGACTAAGCTTGAATTATTTTCCCTCTAGACGCCCTCTTTCCCACTCAGTTCCAGGAATCACGGTATTTAGAGGAATTCGGGCTACATTACCGTATTTATTTTTTGTTCTGAAATATTCTAGCACGATTTTTTTAACGATCCAATATTTTTCAATGATTGAATTTTTCATAGCAGTTGACCACCGTTGTTTCATACATACACATATCTCCTAACTGAAATATAAGGTTTATTACTAAGTGGCAACTTACGAACAACACTTGCCCAATGCAAAAATAAATAATTATGAGAGAGAGAGAGAGAGAGAGAGAGAGAGAGAGAGAGAGAGAGAGAGAGAGAGAGAGAATTCAACACCAGACCAAAGAAAGCCTGTTGTTGTTTTGCTGGATAACCGGGGGACGTCAGTGGCAGGATACTCTCTTTCTATCCTGCCTGTCTCGGAACCCCAAACCGAGAGGTAGTCCTGAATCGGAAGACACCCAAGAGGAAGGATCCTCAACGGAGTCGATTTCTTAGGGCTTGACCCGAATCAGGACTCTCGGAGAACCCGAGTCTCTTTACTTTAGGTTATCCAGGACGATACAGACATCACTGCCATTACTCATCGGAAAATATTCTCCATTTAAGAAGACTCAAACATTTTATGCAAAGTTTATAGATTTGTTGATAAATTCATAATTTCTGATAAAGGTTAATAATTAGGAATCTAGTTGCCTTTAACAATAATCATCATTATAGTTAATTATGAATTTTTTTTTTTTTTTTTTTTTTTTTTTTTTTTTTTTTTTTTTTTTTTTTTTTTTTTTTTTTTTAGCAAAT
Organism: Palaemon carinicauda; assembly: GCF_036898095.1. NCBI lineage: Eukaryota > Metazoa > Arthropoda > Malacostraca > Decapoda > Palaemonidae > Palaemon > Palaemon carinicauda. The sequence goes on along the minus strand of NC_090735.1, from coordinate 132,615,013 downwards.
AAATCATTTAGTTTTATGGCCGAGGGTAGGCACCCGCTGATGCTATTGCGAGAGTTATTGGGTACTGTGACGACCGCAAAATAGTACTATATCAGATTCCTCTCTGGTTAAGCTCATTTTTCCTTTGCTTAATTTTTGAGTCAACATAATATGAATCTCTCAATTAACTTTTAAAGGACAAAAGGATGTTCCTGCTGACTGTAATGTCAGATATGCCTACAATGCAACGTTTAAAATACGTATATGCAGAAGCTGTAATGTCATATAGGCCTACAATGCAACGTTTAAAACATATTGATGTATTGCAGAAGCCATGACTCCGTTTTCTCTCTTTACTCGGATGTTCGAATGGCATTTTTTAAAAAAATTACTCCTTTCATTATTGACTTTTTTCTTATTTTGTGAAAGAGCGATAAAGAGACCTGTTCTTGATCACTTTATTAAAATTTAAGACTTAGAGAGAGAGAGAGAGAGAGAGAGAGAGAGAGAGAGAGAGAGAGAGAGAGAGAGAGAGAGAGAGAGAGAGAGAATTTGCCTTCACTTAAATGAAAACTTACTATGCAGCAAATGTAAATTAAGGTAATCTACCTTTAGGAGATATGGTTATTGTGACAGAGACTAAAAGAATAATGGCATCTCGTCCGTGCGGGAATTTGACGCCACGAAGGAAATCGCCATCTCTTAACACTGACTTTCTTTCTTCATAATTTGGGTCATTTCTCGTAGCTCAGAGATAATGCCAAGGTCTTGATTAAGGTCTACAGATCTTGATTAAGTAAAGCTTTTATGTTTGAAACAGGAGGATCGTCGGTCCCGTGATGGTTGAGGAGGCTCTAGAGGTGGTGCTTTTGCTTTTGTATCCTCACTTGATCTACTGCAACCCCTGCTGGAGATAATGATAATAATAATAATATAAAAGTGAAAAAACAAAATTGAAATCTCGTCGACGTAGTCTAATCCTTGGTCCAAAACAGTTGAAAGCATTTAAAAGGAAAACATGTCTAGTTTTTTATGCTTTGATATAGGAGCATTTGAAGAACCTTCTTCAACCGAACGAGGTGGCAAAACAGTCCTACTTTAGGTCAGGCAGCTGACGCTTAACTGAATGTTGTAAGCTATTTTCTAATCTTTCTTTCTATTTAGGCGCTCTGCCTTGTTTCCTTATCTGTGGCTTTCGTCTAACTGATTTTATTCTTTAATTAGCGTATTTAAATTGTCCATAGATTCTTGAAACACTTGGGATTACCTCTGCTCCTCCTCTCACTCCGAGCAACTTGCACACAAGCAAATTACCTCCTCGATTTCAGGGACAAAATTGCTTATACAATTAGTTATCCCATATATGAATAATAAAATCACCTAATAATTATATGTTATTTCTACAGACGTATCATTCACATTCATTTCTGAAAATAAATAAAATTTTATAATTGAAAAAATCACATAGAATTTTCTAATATCGGTATATTATGAAATTATTTTGATCGGTATTTTGCATGTAGTTTTCAATGCATAGGTTTTACTCTAAAAAATTTCCATGTCTGTTATTTTTGTTATCAACCATCATCATTTTTAATAAAAGCTACATTTTATGCATAGCCTAAAACAATTCTAGTGGTCTTAGACCTCTTTCCAAGACTTCATTCCGTTCTTTGACCATAAACAACTGCCTTTCATGATGTAAGTTTAAGAGTAATTTTATTATTCCCATTAACCCTGAATTCGGTTGTGATGAAATGAGATATGACAACCTGTTTTGCTTTTCCAACCATATCCTTGATTCCTGGCCGTCCTCTGAAGTTCTCTTCATGTTCCAAAATGTTCTGTATTACTTTCTTTGCACAGGTCACAAACATCATCCCTGCAAGTTTATTTTGAGCAACTTTACCTTTGCTCTCATAATTAGAGATAGATTTGAAAATACCTATATTGGAAAGAAACTTTTGTTGGGCTATTTGTAAGTATGTGCGCATTGGGATGGAAGCCTACATGAAATGAGAGCATGTAATCTAGTGGTTCTAATCTTTTCTAATTCTCGACAGAGTCGACTCTTTATGATTATATATATATATATATATATATATATATATATATATATATATATATATATATATATATATATATACATACACATATATATATATATATATATATATATATATATATATATATATATATATATATATATATATATATATATATAATGTCAAGCAATAGATAGCCTGACATTATTACCAGGATAATGTCACACATACAATATATATATATATATATATATATATATATATATATATATATATATATATATATATATATATATATATATATCAATTAGCATATATATGTATATATATAAATATATATTATTATTATTATTATTATTATTATTATTATTATTATTATTAAATGCTAAGCTACAGCCCTAGTTGGAAAAGCAGGATGCTATAAGCCCAGTGGCCCCAACAGAGAAAACAGCCTAGTGAGGAAAGGAAACATGAAAAGTAAGAATAGTAACAACATTGAAATAAATATTTCCTATATAAGCTATAAAAACTAACAAAACAATAGGAAGAGAAACTAGATAGAACAGTGTGCCCGAGTGTACCCTCAAGCAAGAGAACTCTAACCCAACACAGTGGAAGACCATGGTACAGAGGCTATGGCACTACCCAAGATTAGAGAACAATGGTTTGAATTTGGAGTGTCCTTCTCCTAGAAGAGCTGCTTACCATAGCTAAAGTCTCTTCTACCCCTACCAAGAGGAAAGTAGCCACTGAACAATTACATTGTAGTATTTAACCCCTTGGCTGAAGAAGAATTGTTTGGTAATCTCATTGTTGTCAGGTGTATGAAGTCAGGGGAGAATCTGTAAAGAATAGGCCAGACTATTCGGTGTCTGTGTGGGCAAAGGGAAAGTGAACCGTAACCAGAGAGAAGGATCCAATATAGTACTGTCTGGCCAGTCAAAGGACTCCATAACTCTCTAGCGGTAGTATCGCAACGGGCGGCTGGTGCCCTGGCCAACTTACTACCTATATACTGTATATATATAGTTTGCCTAAGTATATTATACATAGAAAATAATGGCGTCATTTGAAAAATGAAATTATTTATTACCTGGTTCTTTAATATCTTTAGACAGTTTCGTCTTTTGAGATTTACTGAGGATTCAGTTAGACCCAACTTGTGAAGGTTTAAATGCTGTTTGCCCCCCCCCCCTTGCCTTATTGTTATATGGGACTTGAAGTTGACACTTCTGATTTTATAATTCTTATGAAGCCTATAGGCCTAGAATTAAAATGAAGAAGAGACTGTGGAGAAATTTCACAAATTGTAACTTTATGCCCAGATAGACACCTTTCCTAAATGACAAGATTTGATGCAAATATTTATTGTTGCTACCTGACATATAGCCATACCCTAGTATGTGTTAAAGACAAGACGACAGAGCCATATTATTATTATTATTATTTTTATTACTGTTGTTGTTGTTGTTGTTGTTATTATTCGAGATACGTTGTTTTTGTAGAATCTGCCCATTATAGGTGTGGGGGAATATGTCTGACCCGATTATAGCTTTCCGTTCGTAAATTAAAGTTGGATAATATAGGTAGATTTCATTGTATTTCTGATACCGAAGATAACACACCACTTCGCTTATTTGCTTATTCATTTATCATTATTACTTCTCCCTTGATAAACTCATCAAGAGATTAGACCTATATAGGCAGCGTTGACTGTTATCTAAGCTTTGGCTTGAAATAATTTATTGCAAGTTTCGAAACTACGACCCTAACTACCTTTTGCTTCATACACAAAACGACATAAGCAAAATCAAGTATTAACTTTGAATTGATAACCCAAATGCATAGATGGTTATTATTATTAGACAACAGGACTAAGCTTAGATTATTTTCCCTCTTTCCCACTCCGACTATCTACAGACAAAGTTCCAGGAATAGTCTCACGGAATCAAGGTGTTCAGAGGGATTCGTGTTTCATTAATGTATTGCTTTTTTTCTGAAATATTATTGTAGCACAATTGTTTTAACTATCTAATATTTTTTCAATAATAAAATTTTTCATAACATTTGAGCAACTTTGTGCATCCATACACATGTTTACAAAGTGAAATATAAGATTTATTACTAAGTGACAAGTTATGTTCAATGCTGTCCAATGCAATAATAAATAAATAGCAACAGTCTGGCTTCATACTGCAGACGGGAATCCCCCCCCCCCCCACGTGCCCTTTATTAGTAGAGGAAGAGAAGAAGGAAAATGATAAGAAAGGGTTACTAATGAGAGAGAGAGAGAGAGAGAGAGAGAGAGAGAGAGAGAGAGAGAGAGAGAATTCAACACCAGACCAAAGAAAGCCTGTTGTTGTTTTGCTGGATAACCGGGGGACGTCAGTGGCAGGATACTCTCTTTCTATCCTGCCTGTCTCGGAACCCCAAACCGAGAGGTAGTCCTGAATCGGAAGACACCTGAGAGGAAGGATCCTCAACGGAGTCGATTTCTTAGGGCTTGACCCGACCCAGGACTCTCGGAAAACCCGAGTCTCTTTACTTTAGGTTATCCAGGACGATACAGACATCACTGCCATTACTCATCGGAAAATATTCTCCATTTAAGAAGACTCAAATATTTTATGTAAAGTTTATAGATTTGTTGATAAATTCATATTTTTTTTATAAAGTTTGATAATTAAGAATTTAGTTTCCTTTCATAATAATCATCATTATAGCTATTTATGAATTTTGAATATTCTTTTAGCAAATAGATCAGTATTTTGATGGGCAATTGTAGGCAGCCATTGATACTATTGCGAAAGTTATTGGGTACTGTCAGATCCCTCTCTGGATAAAGCACATTTTCCCTTTACTTAATTTTCGAGTCAACATAATATGAATCTCTTTATTAACTTTTAAAGGACAAAACTGGATAACACTATTCCTATTTAAATATGATTTCAAGAAAATAGTTTACTTATAAAATCATTGATTGAAATTTTGTTTTAATGTACTGTACAAAAGAGGAAAATCAAATAAATAGATTCGAAGAGTAGACGCGAGAGGCCGACCCTGTTATACAATGGGGATAATGAGGTCGAAAGAAGCAGACAGTTACTTGAATTGCTAAACTCTTCTAGAGTCGATCCTTTGCAATGAGAGCATAGCTGTTAGGAACCTTGTTTTCAATTATGGCTCAGCAATAGCTTATTAGGAAGCAACGGGTTCTCTGGTGTGTTGCAAGAAGTCTTAAACGATTAAAACATATTATTTACAAGAACAATATCAAGTCGACCTTTCAGTGGTCGGAAGTTTAGTCTGAACACTGTGTCACTGAGATGTGCTTTAAAGATAAAAGACTTTTCACCCTCAAATTCAATACTCCGTATTTATTAGGCCTATAAACATTTCCATTCCTTAGCCTGAATATCCAGCCTAGAATTTCCATCGAACAGTTACAAATAGTTTCCAAGATTTCACTATAACTATTGTTTGTTCGTAATTATGACTGTCTAAGGTCCAAACAATATCAGTAGACCATGTTTGATACAATTCTTTGGAAACTTCAATTTTACATCATGTGATGTATGAAGTAGATGATGAATGGAGAAGTATTGATTTAAAAGCTCAAGATAGAGACGGCTAGCGAAATGTAACCGGGGCCGTTAGAGTCAATAGGCCTAGGAAAAGATGATGACCATATATATAATGAATTTTAATTCAAACTCTTTAAAATATTAAAATATTAAAACTGGTTAGTTTAATTCATGAAAAGTAACTCATCAAAATAGTTTCTCTTAATTATTTTTTTCCTTTGGAATCTGAAGTTGTCTAAATTTCTGGGAAATTGCGTAATCGTTTGTACACTGAAATAGATCATATTTGCTGCTACTGAAGAAACACAAGAGGAATATAAATGCTTGATTTTAGAATACTGTAGAGTTCTCTTGCTAGAGGGTACACTCGAGCAGAGTATTCTATCTTATTCCTCTTCGTCTTGTTTTTTTAAGTTTTTATAGTTTATATATGAAAGATTTACTTTAATGTTGTTACTTTTCTTCTATCTTATTCCTCTCCCTCTTGTTTTTATTTATGTTTTTGTAGTTTATATATGAAAGATTTACCTTAATGTTGTTACTGTTCTTAAAGTATTTTATTTTGATTGTTAATTACTTCTCGTATTTCCTTGTTTCCTTTCCTCACTGGGGTATTTTCCCTGTTGGGGCCCTCGGGCTTTTAGCATTCTGTTTTTCTAACTAGGTTTGTAACTTAGCAAGTAATATTAATTATAATAATAATATATTTTAAAAGAAACGGTGTATAATTATGTGGTTCGCTATTGTGTTGTTAGCCAATTGTCTCGACAGTCTTGCACAATTTCCTGCCTGGTTCAACTGTTCTGGCATTCTGTGGTTAAATTTGTGAGTACGTACTACAGTTTAACAGTTACTTTAGTCAGTAGGTCGTAGTCTTAGCGTGTGTGTTTGTGTGGTAAGCCGAGTGAAGGCAATTTACATCACTTGCGAGTATAGTGTATTGTCTACTGTGTCCGGCCCCCTACTTTCTTACTGGCGGAATTTGGTGCAAGTTTGGCCAACCTCCTGTTGGGTAAGGTACATAATTGTTTATACACACACACACACACACACACACACACACACACACACACACACACATGTGTATGTGTGAAAATTCATATCTTTGTTTTGTTTGGGTTAAATTATTTGCAGCGTGGTTAGAGAATTACTGGTAAATCATGTCTTATTTTGTTTAGGTTAAATTTTCTGTACCTTGTGTTTAGAAGGTTTATTGGTATTCTCACGTTGGAAAAGCAGGATGCTATAATCCCAGGGGCCCCAACAGGGAAAATAGCCTAGTGAGGAAACGAAACAGGGAAAATCAAATATTTTAAGAACAGTGACAACATTAGAAAATTTACCCATTAGAATAAATATTTCCTCTATAAACTATGAAAAAATTAATGAAATAAGAGGAAGAGAAATAAGATAGAAAAGTGTGCCTGAGCGTACCCTCAAGCAAGAGAACTCTAATCCAAGATAGTGGAAGACTATTGTACAGAGGCCATGGCACTACCCAAGACTAGAGAACAAGGGTTGGTCAGTGTTTTGGAGTGTCTTTCTCCAAGAAGAGCTGCTTACCATAGCTAAAAGTCTCTTCTACCCTTACCAAGAGGAAAGTAACTACATTGCAGTAGTTAACCCCTTGAGTGAAGAATTATTTGGTAATCTCAGTGTTGTCAGGTTTATGAGGACAGATGAGAATCTGTAAAGAGTAGGCCAGACTATTCCGTGTATGTGTAGGCAACCTACTACCTACTATAAAAAAAAAAAAATATAAGAAAAGAAAGCAGAGATGACCAAACTGAGGTTTGTGAATAATAATGGCAGAAGAGATTATATTGGGGACATTAACACTAATGACCCAGTAATAGTTATGAAAACAAGGTTAATTATGATAGAATTAAAAGACAGGAATGATAAGGATAGACTGTGTGTGTTGTGTAGGGAGGCAGAGGATACTACGGAGGATATGTTTTGCTCTAACGATTTAAGAAAATTTAGAAACAACGACAGAAAGAGGGAATTTAGAATCACCAACTAAAGATGTAGTCTGGTATATTAGAAAGGCCCTTAAGTTAGAAGTAAAAGTATGTAACTTCTGCTGTCTATGGAGGAGGTAACTAACGATAATGAATTTTCTGCAGATTGCAGCGCTTTGCATCTACTACGCTTCTTCTAGTGTTGTGGACAGAGCAACGAGGAACCTGGGACTAGTCGATCAATCTCAATCCAGGACCGAAAGTTTTAAGCTGTTTACTAGGGAGGCCACTGCTGTGGTTCGGCATCACAGTGAGGTTGGCCTTGCCTGGTTGATGTTCTGGTGAGTATCTATACTGGGTCGGTTGGACTGTAAGCGGAACAAATATTTATTTGATTAAACAATCACATTCTTGATTAATTCATTACATTGCTTAAATTTTACATTTCGTATTTGCTTAAAGTATTAGTTAGCAGTTGCATCAAATTTTCATTTTGGTAGTTTTGTGTTGTGTGTGTCAAGACTAAATATTCATCTTATAATTTATGGTAATAGAATAAACATGACTTTTAAGTTGAAATATCAAAGATGAGTTTTATATTTGTGTTACGTAAAACTGTGTCTGACATATGTTAATGCTCTTGACGGTCTAAAGTATCGAAAAGTCTATTGTTCCAATTAACGGATTTTGAGCGAAGCGAAAAATCTATTTTTGGGTGAGATAGCCATGTTGTCCTGATGGAAGTTCCTTCATTAGTAGCTTCCTAGGTTATATGTGACTACAGTGATATATCCCAGAGAATTTACCGAAGGTACCCAGAATTCTAACTCCTGGAGCGAATATCCCTTAAAATTCTAAGAAGGGATATCGCGTAAGGACGTAATGGCACACCTCATAGCAATCTGCACCCCAGATAGAGTTTACGTTCGAGGAGGTGTGGCAAAAATAAAAGGGGGGCCCTTCAAAGGCCATCCCCGTTCGCTACTACTATGAACAAACGTAAACAAAGGCCGATGTACTCTTAGTGCTCTGCAAAATAAGATAATTAGTGAGAAATTAACGTGAAAGAGTGTAAATTGTGAAAGTCAAACTGAGAGCGAAGTAACGAGTAATTCAAGCAATAACTCAAAGTCGGGACAAAATTGAAATAAGGTAAGATAATATCTTGTGTTCTCAGTCGAGGCAACTCACGTGGTCGGCATACCTGATTTAAAAAATACACGAGAAAACAACAGCAAAGAAAAAATTAATTAAATAATATGGCCGATAGAGTAGGATGCAAAACCACGTCTACTAGGGGTAGAATAATCAAAGTTGTGGGAAAAATGAAAGAAGCTAGCCTAGATAAGTCGGACGTGTCTATGATTAGTCTAGGGGACAACAGCCAGGACTCACAAGAAAGTAGACTTATAGACATAGGAGATAGCAGGAATATTATAGAAGGAAAGTCGGGGGAAGACGTAGAGCTGGATACAATAGTCACGTCCACACAAAAAGAGTGTAGTGATTCAGACCAATGTGCCAGCTGTACACAAGAGTTGGGCCCGGACGATGAAAGCGCAGAATGCGATAAATGCAAGGAGTGGTACTGCCTCCAGTGCATTAATTTAGCAACCACAACAAAAAGCCAAAAAAAAACTCTGATCAAAACGATCAAAATGACAGAAAAGATTGATGGGCTTTTCTGGTTTTGTGCAGGCTGCTCAGTAGAAACAAAACAATTCCTGATGGGAAAATGTGGTGACGGAAAAGACAAAAACAAAAAAGGAGAAAATTTAATGTCAGAGTCGCAAATGGGAAACCACATAAATTTGATGTCAAAATTGCTGGAAGATAACTGCTACAAAATCAGTTCACGAGATGCTGAAATAGAAATGCTTAAAAAAGAGTGTCGGAACTATAAAGATGAGCTAGAATTGTGCCTAGGTGAACTGGCTGACCACAAACGAACAATAGGGAACCAATGGTCCCTCATTGAGGACTTGAAGATCATCAACAGAAAATTAATAACAGAGGGCAAAGTAGAGGAGTTGGCAAATGAAAGGGAAACTAGTTTAGAAAGAACAGAGACGACAGAGGGGGAAAATTCAAATTCAGGTGAAAATAATTCAGTGGTAAATAATGAAGAAAGCAAAGATGAAACAAGTAACGATGGAAAAGAGAAAGAACAGAATGAGATTCCCTCAGAAAAACGGAAAGAAAAGACCCCCAAAATATGCTACTACTTTAGAAAGGGAATCTGTAAAAAAGGACGATCATGCGACTTCCTCCACAGGCGCAGCCAGGAAGGTGAAGATAACCCTCAGAGAAACGAGATGAGGAAGCATATTCAATGTAAGTTTTACAAAGAAGGCAGGTGTAGGTTAGGCAGGGAGTGCAAATATGGTCACTGGGAAAAGAAAATGGTCAACAGAATAAACTATAGGAAAGATGGATCGAAAATATGCAGAGATTATGTGAACGGTACCTGCAAAAGAGGCCATACATGCTCATTCAGGCACAACAATGTTGGATTCAAAGAAACCAGATCAAAATTTAGAGGAAACGAGGAGCAGTATGAACATATAAAGGGGGGAAAAGTAAGGAATCAAGTAAGCAACGGTCCAAGTAAAAAAAGGATGGAAAACCAATTAAATTTTTTAAATTCAAGAATGGAGGAAATGGGGAGATTGATACGAGAAATAAGGTACGAAAAATCATACAACCCGAGTCAACACAACTTGACGTGGGCAGAAAGGGCAGTGGGAAACCCCAACACAGCCTTAGGGATGGACTACATGATACCACAGGGTGGTCAAGGAAGAACAGGTCGTTGCCTGTAAAAATGGAAGAGAAAAGAAGAAATAAAAAGAGAAGAGGAAAAAAGAAAGCAAAATTTTACAAAGCTTTCAAACTCTATTACATTAACATAAGGGGCATAAAATCAAAAGTGGACTCGCTAGAGGAAATAATAGAAAAAGTTAAACCAACCGTTATTTGCATCACAGAAACACATCTGAAGGAGGAAGAAAATTTGAAGATAGCAGGTTATAGGGTCTTTAATAATAATAGAAAATCAAACGGAGGAGGAGTGTTGATTGCAATAAAAAATGAATTGCAAAATGTAACGGTGGAAATAAAAAGCGAAAATCAGGGTCACGAGTCTCAATGGGTAAAAATTGATAATGGGAAGACTAAAGTCAGATTAGGAGTAATCTATGCCCCACAAGAAAATAAAACAAAGTCAAGCCATTTAGAAAATATGTACAAGTCTATTAAAGACGAAATAATGATAGCAAATTGCAGAGAAGAAAAAGTAATTGTAATGGGAGACTTCAACTGTAAAGTAGGAAGCATAATAAAAAACAATAGTAATGAGATTACAAAATCAGGCAAAATGTTAAGAGATTTAGCAGAGGAGTCCAACATGATAATTGCAAATAGCAACCCGAAATGCAGAGGGACTTGGACGAGAATTGAAAAAGAGAAGAAATCAGTGATAGATTATGCTCTAGTTAGAGAAGAAGACGAAGAAGGCATTAGGAGCATGGTAATTGACGAAGAGAAATTGATAACACCCTACAGAATATCAAAAGAAATGGTGTATTCTGATCACTGTGCCATCCTACTCGAAATGAATTGGTTGACCCTAAACAAGAAAGAAAGAAAGGTAAGATATAAAATAGTCTGGAACCATCTAAAAGTCCATAAAGATAAAAAGGATCTCATAAAGATTGCCAAAGAAAAAGCTAATATAAGAATAAAATATTCAAAATGGCAAAAAAAAGTGCAAGAAATATTAAGAAAATGTAGTGTAAAAGAGACAAACAGAAAAAACAAGAGGTCCAAGGAATTAAGGAAATTAATGAAACTTAAAAGAACCTTAAAAAAGAATTGTATTAATGTTGGAAAGGAAAACAATGAGGTCAAGAGAAGAATGAAAGTACAGGAGAGCCTTGTTGACCTATACATACAAGAAGAAAAACAAAAAGAGGAAGGTTTAAGAATAATCAAGCAAGTAGAAGAAATCAAAGCAAAAGGAGGTATGAACAGCACAGCCTTCTGGGAATTCAAGAAGAAAGTGGATGGAAAAAATGCCAGTAAATGTACAGCAATCAGAGGAAAAGATGGAGAAATAATAGAGGATATTGAAGAAATAAAGAAAGAATATGAGAAATTCTACAGTGATTTATTTAAGCTAGAAAATCCCCTAAGTGAAGAAGAGACCCTGGCAGAAGAAATCAACAACATGTTTGATAAATGGCTGTCAGGAAGTGACAGAGTGAGATCCAGCAAGGAAGAAAAAATAACATATCAAGAAGTAGAAGCCATCATAAAAAGCCTGAAAGACAAATACACAATGGACAGGCAAGGATTGAACAATGTTATGATTAAAATGATGGGGAATGAGATAATAGAAAGCCTGAAGCTGATACTCACAGAAATTGACGAAAGCATATGTATCCCTAAAGAGTGGGAAGAGATGTGGATACTTTCAATCCACAAAAAGGGAAATAAAATGGAACTAGAAAATAAAAGAGGCTTATTTATTACAAGCATAATTAGTAAAATATACGAGAAAATAAGGATGAAAAAATATAAGGACAGATTCAAAGAAGAGATGAGTCGATTCCAGTGTGGAGGCATTGAAGGAAGATCTACGGCCGATCATCTGCTTACACTAAATGCAGTAATAGACTATAACGCCTATTTGGGAGGGTCGACATACGTATGGTTCTGTGATGCGTATAAGTGCTTTGATAAGCTAGATCTAAAGGACTGCATAAAAGAAATGGGAAAAATGATAGGATGGAAAGAAGCATTGATAGTTAAAAAAATGAATGAAAAAGGTAGAGCAGCCATCAACTGTCCAGCAGGTACAACAGAAGATATAACGATTGAAGGAAATGTTAGACAAGGAACTATATATGGACCCAAACTATGCAGTATAGCAACTGACAAAGTTAATAGCATTAGCAGAAAAAATATCACATTGATAAGAAATATTGAAATTGAATCACTTGTATATGTAGATGATATAATGTTTCCCTCAGGAAGGAAAGATGGTATCGAATGTGCCATAAGTAACTGCCATAGCCTAGAGACCCTAAAGAAGTTCACTATAAACACCAACCCCAAAAAATCGGGTGTATTAAGAATTAACAAAAGAAAGAAAGAGAAAGAGGTGGAGATTGAAACAAAAGTGAAGAACGGAAAAGTAAGTTTAGTTAAGGAATATAAGTATCTGGGTGAATGGTATACAGAGAAGGGAAACAAAGAATTGAGTATCAGTAAAAAAACCCAGAGGGTTGCATATATGACCCAAGAAATAAGAAAATATGGGGATACGAGAAAAGTTGGAAAGATGGCATTGGAAGTCAGAAAGAAAATATATGAAACAGTAGTTGTACCAACAATATTTGCCAACGTGGAGACCTGGAGTGTAATTAGGGACAAAGATATGAAAGATCTAGAAAACCTCCAATACAAGATAATAAGAAATATGTACGAACTACCTGCGAGTACTCCATATTGGGGCATACTTGCAGAAACAGGAATATGGCCGGTGTCCTGCAGAATAGAATATAAGAAGTTAATGCTCTTCCATAACATCATAAACTCCGAGGAAAAAAGATTAGTAAGAGAGATAATTGAGGATCAATTGAAGAACCCGTATGGGAAGTGCTGGAGCAAGAGCGTAGAAGAAATCTGCAGTAAATATGGGATGGAAGTGGAAGAAATAAGAAGTTGGGGGAAAAGGACCCTGAAAAAAGAAATCAAGAAAAGAATTATAGAAAAAATAGAAGAAACTATTGAAGAAAAAAAGAAAATAATGAAAAAATTAAGATTTATTAAAGGAAATGGCCCTATGCCTTATATCAGAGAAATGTATCTGGATAAGGCATCCCTTGTGATGAAAGCAAGATTAAATATGCTCAACTTAAAAGCAAATTTCAGGGGAAAATATGATGACAATTTGTGTGATTTATGCAAAAAGGAAGAAGACACCACCGAACATTTATTTTTATGCCCAAAGTTAGAACAGCTGAAGAATGTAGAAATAAGTTTAGGTATGCTAAAAAATCCTGGCAGGGATCTGGCTGCATTTATAGATAGGGCAATGAATATAAAAGAAGAGTTTAGGAAGCCCAAACTGATTACCACAACAGGTTGCCAAAACTGATGATAGCAAGGTGTTATCCTATCCAATTTCAAAGTATAAGGGAATAAAAGTAAAGATTGTGAACCACATTATATTAATTTATTTAAGGCACAGATGATACAAACTTAATAATAAGAATAAGCTTAGAAGCTTTGCACCTATCTATAAAGAGATAGAGTGCCCGCAAACTTATTTTGCGGAGTGAGCAATAAGGAACCAGGAACCAGGAACCAGGAACGATAGTGGCCATTCCTTGTAGCATTGAGCATAGGCTGTTACAGATACAGTACTACGGGAGGGAAACTGAAGATCTCTTCTACAGAAGAGATGGGTGGGTCCATCAGGACGACATGGCTATCTCACCCAAAAATAGATTTTTCGCTTCGCTCAAAATCCGTTTTTTGGGCTCAAGCCATGTCGTGCTGATGGAAGCATACCAGAGCATTAATGTATCTGTGGATTTTCCATCAGTGCCTAAACCTTATATCAACCTTTTCAATGGTCATACTGACCATATGAGACTTGTGACAATACCGTTATATGTCATCATCACTAATCATAAACAATGTTAGTGCTTCCTGCCTCCTACAGGGAAGAGTCATCTAGACAGTTGAAAAGGGATTTCAAGGTTAACATAAATAGTATGACCAAACTTAAGTACCCACTGAATATACAAATAGTCTCAAGTTGTATATTTGGCCAAAAAGACATCAGTCTCTCTTATGTCTAACCTTAGATGCATACAAAAATGTGAAGGATACATTCTAAGCAAATAAAAAGTCTGGCGTGTATAGATACAATTGTCTGGCGAAGATGGACGCACTACATTCAAATAGGCATTTATTTCTAATAAATGACTACAAGAGATAGTTAGCAAAACGAATGTAGTCTGACAATGGGATTATACCTGAAACAAGTACAGGAATCGTATTTCTTTCTTGAAGGAATGAAGTCAAGAAATGCCATTCTAGATTGAAGAGAAGGTAAAAGATAACCGCTCTTCATAAAACCTGTACTGGTTACCATTAACTGCCCTATGTACTTCGTACACCGGCACTAGAGCTATCTGTATAATTCCACACCTGGGATTTTAGAACAGAGCTAGTGCTACCATGGTAACACATAAATAAAAGACATACTTAAAAAGGATGACTTCCTCTCCCCTTAATTGACAGTCCCAGTCAATTATCTGTTCATCGTAGAATAAACGGCAGAGTAAATACTGTAAGTTACCTGACGTCACCACATATTGCTTCAGATCATGGACTAGCAAAGCATAGTGTTTGTAGAACATCCTGGATGATTAATATCCAGAACATGTCCGAGGGGAAGTGAGGACCCAAGCCAAAAATAGTGCATCACAAAAAATTAGGGGGCAGGTTTTAAAACACTACCTGCCGCCACTACAAAGTGCTTCAGTTCATGCACTTGTTTTGCGCAGTGTTTGTAAAACACACTGGATGATTTCCATCCAGTGTATGAACGAAGACGCTCAAAGTCCATGTACTGAAAGAAGTTCAGTGATGAAGCAATCTTTCTTGGATCATGACCTGCGGGAGTACTGTCCGGATCCGCTCTATGAATAAAGTAAGTGAGCTTCGCCCTTAGTTGATTTAGAGATAAATTTGATCCCGAGGTTTCTTCTCTAAAGAGCTGACCTCCCCTGAAGTCTGAAGTTCTACGAAGATAGACGTTTAGACACACTACAGGATATAGAGAGACATCTTCATTCAGAGGACAGATTCTCCAGGGACCCCACCTCTTAGTGGGTAGTTCATTTTTAGCGAGAAATGATGGATCAGGGAAGAGATTGAGTTCTCCTAAATCTGTGAACTGAATGTGGCCCTCATCTCTCGATAGAGCCACTATTTCACTAACTCTAGCCCCAGAGGCTATTGCGAACAGGAAAATAACCTTTTGGGTTAGATCCTTAAGAGAACAATCTTCATTGTTCACCGATGAGGCATAATGTAAGACCTTGTCCAAAGACCAAGAGATGGGCTTTGGTGGTGCTGCAGGCCTAAGTCTAGCACATGCTTTCAGAATCTTGTTAAAGATTTCATTTGCCAGATCCACTTGGAAGGCATATAGGAGAGGTCTAGTCAAGGCCGATTTGCACGTATTTATCGTATTGGCCGCTAACCCCTGGCTATGAAGGTGGACAAAGAAGAACAGACAGAAGTTCATAGAAATTTCTTTCGGTCCTTTTGATTTAACAAACTCCACCCACTTCTTCCAGGAAGACTCATATTGTCTTCTAGTAGACTTAGCCTTGTATTCTTCTAAGAATTCTATATTGCCTTCTGAGATCCCAAACCTTTTTCTAACCGCTAGAGCAAGAAATTCATGAAATGAAGGGTTTGGGTTCTCTGTAATAAACCGAAGGCAGTTAATTTCTGAACCTTCGGAAATATACCTAGGATCGGAGCTAGGACCGGCCTCATCTAGTCTATCAGACCCATTAGAGGATCCTCGTATGGGGCTATTTAGCGAAGTAGTTTCTTGAAGACGCTCGTGATGAAGAGGTCGAACTGCAGTTCTGGGACTTGTTCCCATTTGGGAGGGAATATGTCTGCGTCCATGGACCATTCCAACTCTATCGCCTTGGATTGTGATAGAGTATCCACCGTCACATCGTGGATCAGATGTAAATGAACTGCTGTTAGGTGCCATCCCTTTAGGAAAAGGATGGGTAACATCACTAAGACTGTACGAGACGTTCGATTGTGACGTCTTATTATCGCTTTGGTGTACCAGCTCAGACGTAGGGAGTCTGATCTGTGTGGAGGGTGCTTCCCCGCCCACGAAAGGACCAGTAGAGTCCTGGGACTTTCGTGTTTTAACTTTTGTTAAAGAAGCGATTAAAGAGGGACCGATCTCAGTCTTTTTTTTATCTCTTCAAGCGTTTGATGCGTGTTTTCTCCAGGCTCTTAATGCATCTTTCCGATGTGCACTTTGCACTAGGTCTGTCACTATTGCGAACTGGGGAAAGTTTAGCACTTTTCCTTGTTGGTATTTTGGGAATCTGATCGATTAGCTGAATCTCCTGACAGACCTCGCGAGCTCCTTTTAACTTCCCGAGGGAAAAAGGAGCTGATGTGACTGAGAGCTTCGATGGTTTTTTAGCCATCGAAACCCTAGAGTTGGAGAAAGTCGAGACTTCTAGAAGCATATCTTGCATCTGTGATGTCCCAGGAACCGGGTCATCACTATGAAGATACTTAGGACTGTGAGTCTGATACGTATCTATTCTAGGATGAATGTTACTCTCCGTGACATGAATCCTAGGCAGGAGGAAGGGGGGTGGTTGACTGGAAGGTTCCAGAGGACACCTTTCAGGTCTGACAAGACTACAAACACCCTTAGTTGGAACAAGGTCCATATGTTAAGAAGGATTTACATTCAGAACTTGCAGTTTATTATGAACTTGAGTAGCGACAGGTTCAGAATGACTCGGAGACTTCTTGAGTCCTTCTTGTGAACACAAAATAGCCTTCCCTGGAACTCGATGAGCCGTAGCTTTCTTACTACCTGTATGCTCTATAGCTCACAGGTATACTCCTACAGGAGGGTTTTGAACTGTAGGAGGAGGTTAGGAGATAATAGTAGGGACATTTCTATTTCCCATCAATGGCTCATCTTGAATAGGCTCTGGACCGAAGGATCGAAGGTCCTGCGATCCTGAGGGAATGTTCCTCCTAGCCGAAGCGTCTTTATGCTTCGAACTGCCAGTAGGTTTAGACTTTTGACCATCTGCCTGTAGCATCTTGGTCACTAGAATAATGGGCTGTTGTTGAGCAGCCCGGATATTTCTAGTATTTTCGATCTTCTTTTTAGGTTGGGGACCCTCAACCAAGGAAGATTTTCTCTTTGAGGGAATGCCCCATTTTTGGGGAAGACTTATGTTTTCCATGATGGCATTCTTAATTACTTCCTTAATGACCTCTTTAGGGCAGAGGCCTTTACCCCAGATGTTGGAAGATATTAGCTTCCTTGTTTCGTGTTTCACCGTTGCAGCAGCAAACACAAACTCTCTACATGCTCTCCTAGCCTTCACAAAGGCGTAAAGGTCCTTTACCAAGGTAGCCATATGCATTTTGGCTAAGACCATGAGCATGTCTGGTGTGTTCTCGTAAGTTGAACACAACTCTATGTAGTTTTGTAGAGAAAGGGATGTCGCCAGTCTCTCCTTTGACTCGTGTTCATTAAACAAGAGTAAATCGGACAATTTAGGGAGACATACATTGAACTGTCGACTTGCGACATCCTTGTCTGATTTTCCTACTGAAAATGTCAATTGGACTTCCTTTTCCTGTCTGGGAAAAGCTGGTGAGAAAGGCTTGCACTCATCGAGTGTGGGACATGACTCGCCCGCCTCTACAGCTTTGGTAACGGAAGTAAATGCCTTCCCCGTAAAGGGGAAGGAGAGTGAAGCAGGAGCAAGAAAGGAAGGGTGTATGTTATTCAGTGAGAAAACCATCGTCTCTGAATAACCCGCCTTCTTCAGATTACCTGAAAGGATAGTCTGTGCCTTATCATTGTTGCCGGTCTGGCTAGGATATGTCTGCATACCTTGCAGACCTAACGAGACAGAGAGAGAGACAGTATGGAAAAAAGGGCTATCCTTCACTGTAACTATATACAGTAATTAAGGAAGAAAAGTCTAATAGACTACCTTTTTTCCGAAAGAAGGTTCTAATAGAAGGGGAGAATGTAACATTCAGGCTTCTATATAGCTACAGTACTGTTGCCAGCAACCCGCTGACAGTACTGGTACAGCCGGCGTGCCGCGTTGCCGGCCCTGCCAGCAGCATACAGGCAACAGAACCCATAGCTACAGTCCAAGGGAGGACTGAGAACCTTGGGGACAGAAGGGACTAACCACTCACAGCCATCATGGGCGCCACTGCTGGTCAGGCCGGCAACTGGTGACAGTCCATGATTGTCGGCAGCCATCTTGGTTGCCGGCCAGGCTAGCAAAAGACTATCATGCCGACAACCGCCGGAAACGTCGGCAGCCGCCGGCAATGTCGGCAGCCGCCGGCAATGTCGGCAGCCGCCGGCAATGTCGGCAGCCGCCGGCAATGTCGGCAGCTGCCGACAGTCCATGACTGTCGGCAGCCATTTTGGTTGCTGGCCAGGCCGGCAAAAGGCTATCATGCCGACAACCGCCGGAACCGTCGGCAGCCGCCGGCAATGTCGGCAGCCGCCGACAATGTCGGCAGCCATCTTAGTTGTCGGCCAGGCCGGCAGGCGGCAGTATGCCCTACCGTCAGCCAGGGTGAGAGAGGTAGTCTGGCTGTATCCAGCACTCTACTGTTAAGGTAAGGATGCAGGATGTCAGCCTAAAAGGCAATGGATAAACCATTAAAAAGGGTAGAGGGGAAGGGGAAAAGGGTCCTGTAACAATTGTGAAAGGAACTGTCAAACTTGACAGTCCTAGCACCTATAAAAGGAACTCTGTTTCTGCATGGTATAGACAGAATCCGGGTGCTAGGAGAAACTCAGTTCTCCAACCCAGAGACTGCCGACACAGTCAAGGGGAGGGGGCGGCACTGCGCTTCCTCCCACAAAGAGAAACAGGATTCCAGTGCCACGTTATCCTAGGCTAAAAGGGAATTACTTTCAGCCCAGGGAACTGTGGCAGAGGACTAGTCTTTTAGTCGCAAGGAGAAAATGGTATACTACCATAACCAAAGCGACTATGGAGGACTAACCTCCATTGTCGGTAACCTTGTCGGCAGGGGAGTAAAGGTAATCCACAACCAACTCACCCTGTCGGAAGGTCAACGACATAAGACTAAATACTCTGAGATTCTGACCAAATCTCAAAACCTGCTGGTATATCCACAACCAAAGGTTAAGGGGATAGGCAGAAACCAAACCCCAGGTCAGCCATGTCTGAATAATATTCAGGCACGGCCATAAGGGTTGTAGTCTGGGACTACACTCAGAGGGAAAGGGATTACAGTACCTTGAAGTCTCCGAAGAGACGTGAGAAGTTTCATAACATTACAGGAGGTATCAGTCTCCAATGGAATGAAAACAAAACACCAAAGGTAATCGGGGAATGTCGAACATATAGACAGTGTCTAGGTTAGGCTAACTAAGCTAGACGAGTTCTCGGTTACCTAAATCACCGAAACTCTAACTACTGTATACGATCGACAGAGGAAAAATTAAATAATTATGACTATAATCACAGCTTCACAAGAATATGCCTAAATAGCTAATTAATTACAAGAATTAAATAAGGCTATTTAAAAACGAAGTCGTTCCGCTAAGTAAATAACGCATGCCTAAGAACGACAGCGCCCATGGCGCCTCCAGTAAATGACCTAGGCCTTAAAACACAATAAATAGTCAATATCATTGAGAAACAAGAGCTAAAACATATTCAAAGTAAAGACCCAATACTCAACTTTCCGAAGGCGGAAGAAGATGAAGAAAGCATAATAATAATCCTTTAACCAATCGAAATAATTTCAATCACTGGAAAATACCACCAAGCGAAATCGCTACAAATAAAGGAATGGCCACTATCGTAGGGATGGCGCTGTTGTACTATCGATAGTAGTAGGGAACGGGGATGGCCTTTGAAGGGCCCCCCTTTTATTTTTGCCACACCTCCTCGAACGTAAACTCTATCTGGGGTGCAGATTGCTATGAGGTGTGCCATTACGTCCTTACGCGATATCCCTTCTTAGAATTTTAAGGGATATTCGCTCCAGGAGTTAGAATTCTGGGTACCTTCGGTAAATTCTCTGGGATATATCACTGTAGTCACATATAACCTAGGAAGCTACTAATGAAGGAACTTCCATCAGGACGACATGGCTTGAGCCCAAAAAGGCTATATAGCTAGCTTATGTCTGGTGCCCGGTCTTTCATTACCATGCATAGCCTAAGTTTATTTCCCAACTCCCTCATTTTATCGCAACCTGTTTCCTAATTTTCTCATATCCAAAGTGCTGCTCTCCTCTGCTTTTATGAATTTTGATGGTTATTAATTACATCATTTTTGGGTTTGCAATGAGACTACAAAATGTACAACTAAGTTTATTGTGAATTACGAGAGAGCTGACTGAGTTGTAGTCCAATATTAGTCGCAGCACATTATCAAATTAGAAAAGCATTCAGAGTGCAGACCTACGCCACGACAGCCTATTTCTCGAAACCAGTGTGCCTTTCCCAGAATCAATCATTTTCAGCTCTTTACGTACGTTTAAAATCCCCGCAAGTTTCATTACTTTACAATTAAAATCGTGGTCCAGATATCTCCTGTACCTGCTGGCATTTGTTGCATAGCTGATTATGTCTATATGTTTTCTCCTGTGGGTTTCATAGATATCTGTTTGAGGCTCGAGGTGAGGATGGCAGGTTCATCCTTGCCAAGATTCTTGGACATGATGTGTCCTACTATGCGAGCAGCATTTTTAGATTTATTTCAGAATCAAGTCTTCTGAAAACTATTTAACTTCTTTAATGACATTCAACTTTTATGGTTTTAATTGAATATTCTTTTAATTCTTATATAGAATGATATTGGCATCAATGACCTTAGATGTCAGGATGCCAGAAAACTTCCAATCAATCAATCAATCAATCCTGTGGAAATTCCATTGCAAGGAAGGGGGCTAATTGGTTCACATATCCTTACCACGACCTGATCTTAATGCCGGAAGGCTTTATTAGGTTATGGATGGTATCTAATGTTCATCCACGGGATTATATGTCTCGCATTCCAGGTAGTATTCGACAAAGATAACCTCTTACAAAATTTTAACTTCTCCAATTTGAATGTGATCCCAGCTGAGCACAAATTGATAGGAATTCACACACGTGCCAAAAATCTTTTTCGATGCTGTAGTCATTTAGCAGTGTTGTTAATGCATTTTTGTTTTATGGTGAAGTTTTGCAAGCCATCGTCAAACCCAGGGGTGCCCTACAGGAATGATACCATCCCCATGTGGTGATGGAGGTTGTGAGTGGACGGCTATTCTTGTTCAACTCCACTTGGTGGAAGCCCCAATGCACGTTCACTGTAGTCTTATATTTGTGTACACCCTAACAATTCTTGAAATCAATTTGAAGGTGAAAGGTGTATGATGCATCTCACAAAGACAGTGGGCTTTGAGTCTGGAGATCTACTGCGTGATGAGGATGGCGTGTCCTCGTGGCTACATTGACCATTCTCATATACCACTCCAGGGCATCCCTTTCTGGAACTGGTTCAATCATGCCCTTTTGAATGTGGTGAAAGCCCCAATGCATGTCGACTGTAGTAGGCATCGAGTCTGGAAATCTACTACGTGATGAGGATGGCGTGTCCTCGTGGCTACATTGATCATCCTCCCATACCACTCCAGTACATCTCTTGCTGGAACTGGTTCAATCATGCCCTTTTGACTGTAGTGAAAGCCTCAATGCATGTCCACTGTAGTCTTATATTTGTGTACACCCTAACGATTCTTGAAACCATGTTGAAGACGGAAGGTGTATTGTGCATCTCACAAAGACAGTGGACTTTGAGTCTGGAGATCTAATGAGTGATGAGGATGGTGTGTCCTCGTGGCTAAATTGACCATCCTCCCATACCACTCCAGTGCATCCCTTGCTGGAACTGGTTCAATCATGCCCTTTTGAATGTGGTGAAAGTCCCAATGCATGTCCACTGTAGTCTTATATTTGTGTACACCCTAACAATTCTTGAAACCATGTTGAAGATGGAAGGTGTATTGTGAATCTCACAAAGACAGTGGACTTTGAGTCTGGAGATCTACTGCGTGATGAGGATGGCGTGTCCTCGTGGCTACATTGACCATCTTCCCATACCACTCCAGTGCATCTCTTGCTGGAACTGGTTCAATCATGCCCTTTTGAATGTGGTGAAAGCCCCAATGCATGTCCACTGTAGTCTTATATTTGTGTACACCCTAACAATTCTTGAAACCATGTTGAAGACGGAAGGTGTATTGTGCATCTCACAAAGACAGTGGACTTTGAGTCTGGAGATCTACTGCGTGATGAGGATGGCGTGTCCTCGTGGCTACATTGACCATCCTCCCATACCACTCCAGTGCATCTCTTGCTGGAACTGGTTCAATCATGCCCTTTTGAATGTGGTGAAAGCCTCAATGCATGTCCACTGTAGTCTTATATTTGTGTACACCCTAACAATTCTTGAAACCATGTTGAAGACGGAAGGTGTATTGTGCATCTCACAAAGACAGTGGGCATTGAGTCTGGAGATCTAATGCGTGATGAGGATGGTGTGTCCTCGTGGCTAAATTGACCAACCTCCCATACCACTCCAGTGCATCCCTTGCTGGAACTGGTTCAATCATGCCCTTTTGAATGTGGTGAAAGCCCCAATGCATGTCCACTGTAGTCTTATATTTGTGTACACCCTAACGATTCTTGAAACCATGTTGAAGACGGAAGGTGTATTGTGCATCTCACAAAGACAGTTGACTTTGAGTCTGGAGATCTACTGCGTGATGAGGATGGCGTGTCCTCGTGGCTACATTGACCATCCTCCCATACCACTCCAGTGCATCCCTTGCTGGAACTGGTTCAATCATGCCCTTTTGAATGTGGTGAAAGCCCCAATGCATGTCCACTGTAGTCTTATATTTGTGTACACCCTAACAATTCTTGAAACCATGTTGAAGACGGAAGGTGTATTGTGAATCTCACAAAGACAGTGGACTTTGAGTCTGGAGATCTACTGCGTGATGAGGATGGCGTGTCCTCGTGGCTACATTGACCATCTTCCCATACCACTCCAGTGCATCTCTTGCTGGAACTGGTTCAATCATGCCCTTTTGAATGTGGTGAAAGCCCCAATGCATGTCCACTGTAGTCTTATATTTGTGTACACCCTAACAATTCTTGAAACCATGTTGAAGACGGAAGGTGTATTGTGCATCTCACAAAGACAGTGGACTTTGAGTCTGGAGATCTACTGCGTGATGAGGATGGCGTGTCCTCGTGGCTACATTGACCAACCTCCCATACCACTCCAGTGCATCCCTTACTGGAACTGGTTCAATCATGCCCTTTTGAATGTGGTGAAAGTCCCAATGCATGTCCACTGTAGTCTTATATTTGTGTACACCCTAACAATTCTTGAAACCATGTTGAAGATGGAAGGTGTATTGTGAATCTCACAAAGACAGTGGACTTTGAGTCTGGAGATCTACTGCGTGATGAGGATGGCGTGTCCTCGTGGCTACATTGACCATCTTCCCATACCACTCCAGTGCATCTCTTGCTGGAACTGGTTCAATCATGCCCTTTTGAATGTGGTGAAAGCCCCAATGCATGTCCACTGTAGTTTTATATTTGTGTACACCCTAACAATTCTTGAAACCATGTTGAAGGCAGAAGGTGTATGGTGCATCCCACAAAGACAGTGGGCATTGAATCTGGAGATCTACTGCGTGATGAGGATGGCGTGTCCTCTTGGCTACATTGACCAACCTCCCATACCACTCCAGTGCATCCCTTGCTGGAACTGGTTCAATCATGCCCTTTTGAATGTGGTGAAAGCCCCAATGGTTGTCCACTGTAGTCTTATATTTGTGTACACCCTAACGATTCTTGAAACCATGTTGAAGACGGAAGGTGTATTGTGCATCTCACAAAGACAGTGGACTTTGAGTCTGGAGATCTACTGCGTGATGAGGATGGCGTGTCCTCGTGGCTACATTGACCAACCTCCCATACCACTCCAGTGCATCCCTTGCTGGAACTGGTTCAATCATGCCCTTTTGAATGTGGTGAAAGCCCCAATGCATGTCCACTGTAGTCTTATATTTGTGTACACCCTAACAATTCTTGAAACCATGTTGAAGACGGAAGGCGTATTGTGAATCTCACAAAGACAGTGGACTTTGAGTCTGGAGATCTACTGCGTGATGAGGATGGCGTGTCCTCGTGGCTACATTGACCATCTTCCCATACCACTCCAGTGCATCTCTTGCTGGAACTGGTTCAATCATGCCCTTTTGAATGTGGTGAAAGCCCCAATGCATGTCCACTGTAGTCTTATATTTGTGTACACCCTAACAATTCTTGAAACCATGTTGAAGACGGAAGGTGTATTGTGCATCTCACAAAGACAGTGGACTTTGAGTCTGGAGATCTACTGCGTGATGAGGATGGCGTTTCCTTGTGGCTACATTGACCATCCTCCCATACCACTCCAGTGCATCTCTTGCTGGAACTGGTTCAATCATGCCCTTTTGAATGTGGTGGAAGCCCCAATGCATGTCCACTGTAGTCTTATATTTGTGTACACCCTAAAAATTCTAGAAACCATGTTGAAGGCAGAAGGTGTATGGTGCATCTCACAAAGACATTGGGCTTTGAGTCTGGAGATCTACTGCGTGATGAGGATGGCGTGTCCTCGTGACTACATTGACCATCCTTTGCTGGATCTGGTTCAATCATCCCCTTTTGAATGTGGTGAAATCCCCAATGCATGTCCACTGTAGTCTTATATTTGTGTACACCCTAACAATTCTTGAAACCATGTTGAAGGCAGAAGGTGTATGGTGCATCTCACAAAGACAGTGGGCTTTGAGTCTGAAGTTCTACTGCGTGATTAGGATGGCGTGGCCTCGTGGCAACATTGACCATCCTCACATACCACTCCAGTGCATCCCTTGCTGGAACTGGTTCAATCATGCCCTTTTGAATGTTGTGAAAGCTCCAATGCATGTCCACTGTAGTGTTATATTTGTGTACACCCAACAATTCTTGAAATCATGTTGAAGGCGGAAGGTGTATGGTGCATACAAAGACAGTGGGCATTGAGTCTGGAGATCTATTGCGTGATGAGGATGGCGTGTCCTCGTGGCTAAATTGACCATCCTCCCATACCATTCCAGTGCATCCCTTGCTGGAACTGGTTCAATCATGCCCTTTTGAATGAGGTGAAAGCCCCAATGCATGTCCACTGTAGTCTTATAATTGTGTACCCCCTAACAATTCTTGAAACCATGTTGAAGGCGGAAGGTGTATGGTGCATCTCACAAAAACAGTGAGCATTGAGTCTGGAGATCTACTGCGTGATGAGGATGGCATTTCCTCGTGGCTACATTGACCATCCTCCCATACCAATCCAGTGCATCCCTTGCTGGAACTGGTTCAATCATGCCCTTTTGAATATGGTGGAAGCCCCAATGCATGTCCACTGTAGTCTTATATTTGTGTATACCCTAACAATTCTTGAAACCATGTTGAAGGTGGAAGGTGTATGGTGCATCTCACAAAGACATTGGGCTTTGATTCTGGAGATCTACTGCGTGATGAGGATGGCGTGTCCTCGTGACTACATTGACTATCCTTTGCTGGATCTGGTTCAATCATCCCCTTTTGAATGTGGTGAAAGCCCCAATGCATGTCCACTGTAGTCTTATATTTGTGTACACCCTAACAATTCTTGAAACCATGTTGAAGGCGGAAGGTGTATGGTGCATCTCACAAAGACAGTGGGCTTTGAGTCTGAAGTTCTACTGCGTGATTAGGATGGCGTGGCCTCGTGGCAACATTGACCATCCTCACATACCACTCCAGTGCATCCCTTGCTGGAACTGGTTCAATCATGCCCTTTTGAATGTGGTGAAAGCTCCAATGCATGTCCACTGTAGTGTTATATTTGTGTACACCCAACAATTCTTGAAATCATGTTGAAGGCGGAAGGTGTATGGTGCATACAAAGACAGTGGGCATTGAGTCTGGAGATCTATTGCGTGATGAGGATGGCGTGTCCTCGTGGCTAAATTGACCATCCTCCCATACCATTCCAGTGCATCCCTTGCTGGAACTGGTTCAATTATGCCCTTTTGAATGAGGTGAAAGCCGCAATGCATGTCCACTGTAGTCTAATAATTGTGTACCCCCTAACAATTCTTGAAACCATGTTGAAGGCGGAAGATGTATGGTGCATCTCTCAAAGACAGTGGGCATTGAGTCTGGAAATCTACTGCGTGATGAGGATGGCGTGTCCTCGTGGTTAAATTGACCATCCTCCCATACCATTCCAGTGCATCCCTTGCTGGAACTGGTTCAATCATACCCTTTTGAATGTGGTGAAAGCCCCAATGCATGTCCACTGTAGTCTTATATTTGTGTACACCCTAACAATTCTTGAAACTATGTTGAAGGTGGAAGGTGTAAGGTGCATCTCACAAAGACAGTGAGCTTTGAGTCTGGAGATCTACTGCTTGATGAGGATGGCGTGTCCTCGTGACTACATTGACCATCCTTTGCTGGATCTGGTTCAATCATGCCCTTTTGAATGTGGTGAAAGCCCCAATGCATGTCTATTGTAGTCTTATATTTGTGGACACCCTAACAATTCTTGAAACCATGTTGAAGGCGGAAGGTGTACAGTATGGTGCATCTCACAAAGACAGTGGGCTTTGAGTCTGGAGATCTACTGCGTGATTAGGATGGCGTGTCCTCGTGGCTACATTGACCATCCTCACATACCACTCCAGTGCATCATCCCTCGCTGGAACTGGTTCAATCATGCCCTTTTGAATGTGGTGAAAGCCCCAATGCATGTCCACTGTAGTCTTATATTTGTGTACACCCTAACAATTCTTGAAACCATGTTGAAGGCGGAAGGTGTATGGTGCATCTCACAAAGACAGTGGGCATTGAGTCTGGAGATATACTGCGTGATGAAGATGGCGTGTCCTCGTGACTACATTGACCATCCTTTGCTGGATCTGGTTCAATCATGCCCTTTTGAATGTGGTGAAAGCCCCAATGCATGTCCATTGTAGTCTTATATTTGTGTACACCCTAACAATTCTTGAAACCATGTTGAAGGTGGAAGGTGTATGGTGCATCTCACAAAGACAGTGGGCTTTGAGTCTGGAGATCTACTGCGTGATTAGGATGGCGTGTCCTCATGGCTACATTGACCATCCTCCCATACAACTCCAGTGCATCCCTTGCTGGAACTGGTTTAATCATGCCCTTTTGAATGTGGTGAAAGCCCCAATGCATGTCCACTGTAGTCTTTTCCAACTAGAGTTGTAGCTTAGCAAGTAATAATAATAATAATAATAATAATGATAATAATAATTAAAGGGAATCCTATAAGGGTTCCCTTTTATTATCATTATTATCATTCTACTGTAATTATTATTATTAATAACTAAGTATTGAGTCTGGAAATCTACTGTGTGATGAGGATGGCATGTCTTCTTGGCTACATTGACCATCCTCCCATACCACTCCATTGCATCCCCTGCTGGAACTGGTTCTATCATGCCCTTTTGAATTGTTTCATCAAACTGGGGCTTGTTGCATGCATATGACAGGCATATAATGTGGCATCAGGCAATAAACGTATGTGGTGTTGCTTGCTCTTCATTACAGGTAAAGGGTTCTGAGTTGTGTTGAAAGTTGTGGACAAAAAGTTGGGTAACAGCCATTGTTCCAATCTTGGTTTGTTCTTTATAAGGTTGGTTTGGGTACTGTACCTGGTTTTGTTGTCCGAGGTGGTTGAGGTTGTGAGACTCCTCACTAGTGACTTTTACCGATGCAATGAGGGGAGAGGGTTAGGAAACTCTGGTGGTGTCAATCCCTGCTGCTTAGAGGCACTCTTGACATATAAAAGTAATTGGCCATTGGGTCAAAGTTAACTTCCTGCTTTGTATGTTGCCCACCTATTTTAATGTTTCATGCTGTTGATCTAGGGCATCTCACTCGAAGATTGGCTACATCCCTCGGACGTGTTCAAGGCTTCAAATCAGGAGGTTTCATTAACAGGCTTGAAAGCATCACGGGTCTGGCAGCACAGATCTGAGCCACTGTATCTTCTATGACAAATCAGACACCAACCTCACTTCCTGGGAGACACCAATCTATGGGTTAGAAGGTGCCTTTCTGCGATTATCATCATATCTTATCAGACTATTGTTCTATTCATTGGAGTGCTGTATTGTTTGTTATTCATAGATATATGCCCAAATAGGTGGGTCCTTGTGGGCAGCTATACAAGATAAGATTCATTGTTGGGATTGGCTCCCCTGCCTCAGGAGCATTCAGCATCATTTGTGTAACCCCATCTCTGGAGGTTATCCCTGTCTTACTGTTTTTGTTTATCATCTGTTCAGGGTGACTCATTTCCACCTGGCGGGGGAGAATCCATAGGGTAGGTCTTCACTAGGGTTAGGAAGGGCATTGTTAGTGGCTGACTTTAACACTCTCGATATATACAGTCTGCATTATGATAGGCCTGAGGTCTCTAGTTCTTTCATGGTCAAGGAGCTCTTCCGAGATTTTAGATCTCTTTGTTTTGTACTGGTTGTAAAGTGGGTACCTGGGATCATTTTTTTGGTCTTTTCCTTTCTAGCTTTCTAGCTATGGCATCTTGACGGATACCAGGGGGTGCAATGCTGTCTTAGTCTGTACAAAGCTGGTAGGGGTGTTGCTCTGTGCGCCAGTGAATAGTTGACAGGCTTTATTTATCTCTTTATCCACTCTTTAGTTCACAGAAGCACAATGCTCTGCAGTGGAGTAACTTAGTACTAAGGCTTTTTGCTTTAAAGTTTTTGCATCAGTATCCCCACTTGGTGGATGCTATTTTGCTGAGGAGGTTATATCTGGTGGTTGAAGGTCGGCGTTCTATCAAGAGCAACACCATTATAGACTGTATGTAGGTTTTGCAGTTCTTTGTTTTTCCACTTAAATTTTAGTTTAATGTATGCCTGGTAGTTGTTTAAATGGAATGAGTATACCTGGGTTTTCATGGTGTTTGCCTTAAAATGTAATTTTTTCTAATTGTCTGAGGAAGAGGATAATACTCTCGTCAGTCTTCCTTCAATAGTTTTAAAAGACCTTGACTGTGTTGCAATGCCGATAATTAGCATATACTGTATAAACCTCCAGGTGTCATGGAGTTATGGTAGGTCATTTGTGTAGAAGTTGAATCGTAATAGTACGGAGCCCTGCAGGAGACCATTTTCTTGCTGTCCATTTCCTTATAAAAAGATCTGTTTTCTAAGTTATCTGATGATACATACAAAGGCAGAGTATTGGGTCATTTTGGGCTACCTTGAAGAGAATAGCTGTGGTTGACTGACGTAGCCAGCTGTGATGTCGACAAACACAGTGCCTGTAATTTGATTTGGTATCTAATCCATCATTTTAAATTGGTTTAGGTTTAAGACATGACTGCAGCATGACCATCCAGGTCGAAAGCTGGCTTGGTATGGTGCAAGTTACTCCTTGATGATGGTGGCTATCATGCGCTCATAGTTTGTAAATGATGCAGACTAAGGATGGTTGGTAGCTCTTGGGTGAGCTTGGATCTTTACCAGGCTTGAGAAGAGCCATAACTCTTGCTCTTCTCCATATTCTTGGGATTCAGTATGTTAATGCACATTTATTGTAAAGTTCAAGAAGCCAAGACCTAGCCTTGTCTCTGAAATGCAGAATCATCTCGACCGCAATTTCATCTATTGTAGACCAGCAGCTTTACCATGGCTTCATGTGTTTTATAGCAGATTGTAATTCATTCATGGTAAACTGTTCAAATATATCATCACCCTGTGACATAATGTGTGGCATGTCTTCCTTCATTTTCTTCCTTTAAATATCCTCTATCTCTGTTTTGTTTGTTGGTCTTTCCATTGATTAGAAGTTGATGGAATATTTCATTAGGAGTAACTGCTGCTATTCTTGATGGGTGTTGGCCTTCTGAGTTGAGCTTATTGATTTTGCTCCAGGCCTTTTTACTGTTGTGGCTCATGTCAATGTTTGTGATGGTTTCTTTCTTCTTTTTTGTCTTTGACATATTGTTGACAAGAAGTCCTCTCCTAGATCTATAGTGTTTCCAGAAAAAGGATCATTATTGTAGGTTTGTATGGGCTCTTGATATGTTTATTTTTGTTTTGATACGAGAAACCAGCCTCTACAGCCTCTGGGAATGTTTTATTTGCAGTTCCAATTGCTTTATATAAAATATCTTGTCAAGAGATGTTTTGAAATCATTGAGAGCACAAACCTCAACCTTAGTCAATTTTGGAAGGAGCATTTTGATATTGTCATATGCCTCAAAATCATCGAACAAGCGTGGCAGGAGGTTTCGAGGCGCATCTTGAACTCTGTATGGAAGAAGCTGTGGCCTGATGCCGTCTCTGCACAAGATTTGGAGGGTTTCCACGCAGACCAAGCTGAAGCTGATTCCGAAAATGTTGACAATCCTGAACTTGTTGCTCAATCTGAAGTTGCTGAGATCGTTACACTCGGGAAGGCCATGGGTCTGGAAGTTGATTAGGCTGACATTGATGTGCTTATCGAGGAGCACCAAGAGGAACTTATGACGGATGACTTAAGGAGTTGGAGGCCATGCGACTGAACGTCGTTCAGGAAGAGTACAGCAAGGGAAGGATAACACACGACAATTAA
This sequence comes from Palaemon carinicauda, assembly GCF_036898095.1. Classification (NCBI taxonomy): domain Eukaryota; kingdom Metazoa; phylum Arthropoda; class Malacostraca; order Decapoda; family Palaemonidae; genus Palaemon; species Palaemon carinicauda. The sequence goes on along the minus strand of NC_090735.1, from coordinate 132,583,860 downwards.
GGAATGTCTAGATGGCTACTTGTCTCGTAGAAAAGACACCCAATAAAAATTCTCACAGGTTGTGCGCTTGAGTACTGTAATGAAGTTTGAGTCATTTCAGGAAAATTTTAGGAAGCAAGCAGAAACTTGTTAACGTTTTCCGCCATTTGTCATCCTCCTCTACCACCCCACACTTCACTCTCAAACATCGCCTCACTCCAAAGGTAAGGTTCCACATTTTTGTTACTGTATTTTTACTATTTGCTCTAATTATAACTTCTTTTACAGGTTACCAACAGTTGATTTATTATTGAATGATCCAAATACAGTACTTGTCATACTTTTAGTACTGTTTATTGGTGTGTCATCCTTTTTATAATCATTTAATGTGGTATTTTTGTAGGGTCTGGGAGTTAGGCTATTTACATGTAAAAGGCGACTCGCAGAACAAAAAAATCACGTTACGAGAGCAATTACAGAACCAATTAATTTTTTGTTGTAAGGCATTACGGTACTTGTATAGCCAGCCTCTAAGCCACATCAAGGTTCGATCACTGGACGGTCGCATTTACGCCTTACAATACGACCCAGTTCATAAAAAGCCTAAGGACGAGGAAGTACAATAACTTGGTCTAGTCAAATGCTAAGAACAAAGCTATCTTGACATAACTATTCATCTGCCTCTTAGGACATTCAAAACCCAGAGGAGAGAGAATATGGCTGTCACCCATTTTACCTAATGGGAGACAACGGAACGTACATCCCTTATGGAACGCAGTGGTAAGAGGGTCTGCCTCCCTGTTCCCATGGAGGAAGCAGACATAAGGGCTAATGATGGAAGAAGGCATAAACAGGTCTACTCTTCCTCAGATTAGATACTGCTAAGGGTCCAGTCATTTCAAGGATAACTATTCTGAAATCCTCATTGCACATTTAATGGCCACTGAGGAAAAACCGGTCTAATCTACTTTGCCAGGCTCTCCTTTCCCTAGAATGAGTTGGGCAGAGCTCTGTCCTTCCACTAGCAATCTTTCCCTCCAGTAAAGGGATAGGAGAAGGCAATTCAGAAAGGATAATAGAACTCAGTGAATTCAGGGACTTGCCAGTTGGAAGGTTTAGTGATGCACTAATAGCATTCCAGACCTGCCTGGTGATAACACCCATGATCTAGCAGACCTTGACCCATATTTGTAGGAACAAAGGCAATATGTGGGCTGCTGAGAAGGTTTTTAGATTTTTGGACTGCTACAGTCTACTCTTATGAAGAGAATAATTAACTGGGAACTGGCAATCTCCCTGCTTTGTTCCCCAGATGCCTTGTAGGATGGGTATGGCTAACAAATTATGACGGCTGTCCCCATAGACCTGAAGGACTCATAACTTTGGATCCATTCTCTGTCCTACAGTGGCCTTTCTTCGCCGAGTCTGGGAAAAGTAGCTACCAGTTCAAAACCTGGCGCTTTGTTTTGGCTATCACTCCCCAAGCATTCATGCAATTATTCACATTTCTAGTCTCTTTTGAGCACTTAATTGGTCTTACATTTTCCCCTTTCTATACTCCTACAGGGGAATCTTTTAACATAAAAAATTACTTCCTTTTCATGTCTCCTTCTGTGGCATAAGTTGTATGAAGGAAGGTTCTGTAGGGCTCCCAGACAGAGGTTGGAATATTTAGTATGACAGCTACAGGGAGCTTCCCGTCAAACTATCTTTGCAATAGAGCTAACACTAGTGTTTCTACACTTCTTCCAGGTTGACAAGGACAACGCCTTCCGAGACTTCCTTCGTCAAAAAGGCCACCTCCCAAAAATTGCTCAGTAGTTCCTGAAGCTTTACTGCTTAACATCCCTGGTAGTAGCATGATTAATTTCATCATGAGATCTCTCTCCTCCAAGACTCTACTGTCCACATTAGTGCTGAAGTAGGGATGAGGCACCCACCCGAGTTTCCTTACATGCAGGGGGTGTGATCTATGGAAGGAATGCACCTACTTTTTAGCCTACCAGGAATACTTGCATCACTACTACCTGGCAAGCTTTCCTAAGAGTTTGATAGAGCATCTGGTAGAGAAGACAATCTATACTCCTTTTAAGTTAAAAAGCGGCTCCATTCACAAACCCCTTGCAAGCAGGTGTACTCTTGGGGAGTAAAAACCTTGATAGAGCTGTGAAAGGTTTTCAGCCAGGTGCTCAGTGCCTGGAGGTGTAGGATTACTAGTTGGTTGTGGAAGCATCCCGTCCAATTCCTCTGAGTCGTAATTGGTGTCTTCCACCTTGGTAATTGTCCCTGAGCGATCGTGAGAGTGGTCGTCGTTTACAAAGATTTTTCTCCCCATCACTGACAGAGGAAAAGGAGACTGAAGAAGTGTTCCTAGAGGAGTCTCTAGACTGGGATATCAATGCATTTAGGCATCCTTGGATGCGTGGGGCTGAGGACCTAGGAACTGTCTACCAGTCCTTATTCTTCTTTTGGCTGGTAGAAGCTGCCAGTAGGTTGGCCAGGACATCACCCACTCGTTAAGATACTACCATTAGAGTTATGGGGTCCTTTGACTAGCCAGACAGTACTACATTGCATCATTCTCTCTGATTATGGTTCACTTTCCCTTTGCCTACACGTACACCTGACAACACTGAGATTACCAAACAATTCTTCTTCACCTAAGGGGTTAACTACTGCACTATAATTGTTCAGTGTCTACTTTCCATAAGGGTAGAGATAGCCTTTAGCTATGGTAAGCAGTTCTTATAGGAGTACTATCCAAAATAAAACCATTGTTCTCTTAGTCATTGGTAGTGTCATAGCCTCTGTACCATGGTCTTTCACTTTCTTGGGTTAGAATTCTCTTGCTTAAGGGTGCACTCGGACACATTATTCTATCTAATTTCTCCTCCTCTTGTTTTGATAAAGTTTTTATAGTTTATATTGGAAATATTTATTTCAATGTTGTTGCTGTTCTTAAAATATTTTAAATTTCCTTGTTTCCTTTCTTCACTGGGCTATTTTCCCTGTTGGAGCCCCTGGGCTTCTAGCATCCTGCTTTTCCAACTAGGGTTGTAGCTTAGCAAGTAATAATAATAATTGGAGAGATGGCTTGTGGGGCCCTCAGTCTTTACGATCGTCCTTTGTTAGTTCTGGGTGTTTCCTTCCAACTTCCTTTCTGCCCTACTTGATTGGTGGAAAGCGGCAAGAATTTAACTTGATCAGTGATAGACTATATGTTGTAGTTTACCAGGATGACCTCCCATAAAGAGAGAAAGACCCTCAATGCGATCTTGCTTGCCCATCCTCTCAGTGCAGCGTATTTTGCACCCAGTTCCTTATTCTCATTCTGAAATGCATGTTAATCTGCAGTAGTCTCTTGTCCACATCGTTAGAACTGACTATGGATCCAATCTGAATGGTCTGGGATCCATTGTTGGAGAAGCAATAAGCAAAGGGTATATAATTTGCCTCTGTCTCATGGTTTGATGGAGAAGCCACTTGCCCAGCCCTGAGGTGAATTCTGGTTACAGTCTTCCAGCTCAATGCTTGGAGGGAGAATGCCCAATGTGCTTGAATGGGATCTTGGGGTCTCTATCCATCTGAAAAAGGAATCAGGCTGAAGGTCAAGTCTTCCTGACTTACCAACTGAATGGTACCCAGAAGGCTCTGGGGAGATACATATAACGCGTTCGGAAATGGCCCGCTCAAGGAGATCTGGTGTGACGCGCCTTGTGTGTCTAGGGAAGTCCGCCTAGATCTCTAGTAGGGAGATCTTAACACATTCTAGCTTGACAAGTTTTTGGTTGAAATGCGGCCAGCATGATCTGAAATCATGCCGCGTAGCATGTTCAGATGACAACCTGCGAGTTCTTGTGGTTCAGGAGAAGCTTGTTGAGGAACCCTCCCGGAGATTAGCGAGTCACATCTGTAAGGCTGACTTTTGGAAGAGGAGCATTAGGTTGAGACTGGTCGGGGTGAGGTGCGTCCAGGGGCTGGACTAGATAGTGAGGTTCCTTTAATAGCTCATCAAGATACAGCACACATAGGAGAAACTCCTACAAGAGAAGTATGTCTGAAAGATGCCTTTCCAGTGGTCAAAGTGAGCTCTGAAGAAGAGCTTGCCGATGATGCACTCCTGGAAGGTGTGCATAGGGGTGAAGAGTGGCTAAAATTCACTTGGAACAATAAAATCTGTAAAGGAAGCATGCTGTGCATGTTCTTGAGAAGCACGTCAAAATGTGTGTCTTAGAGCGTGTTGAAGTGAGAGAACCTTTTGAGAGACACTCCGAAGGGGATCGCCAGGAAGGTGCATCTTAAGGGGCAAGTCTGAAAGTCTGCCTTATAGAGAATTTGCAGAGTAAGGAGAAGATTATGACCACCTATGCAATGCTAACCTATGAACCCCCTCCAAAGTGGAAGTAGCTTGCAAAGGCTTTAACACAGCTTTGTGCGAGGGCTCAGAGAGCTCTTAAGGCAGATACATCCTTGAAGGGCGAGTGGTCTTCACTCTCTTGTCCGTCCTCTGAAAAAGAAAAGGGTGTTGAGGAGAGACTGCTCCCATTACAGGCTCCGAAAGGGTTGAAGAGGCAAAAAACTTCTTAAAGGACACCCCGAGGTTCGTTGACTGGTGCGGTAGAAACCTCCCTCTAGTGTCTTGGTGCAGTTTATCCTCCAAAGGGGAACCTTCTATCCCCAACTTGGACCACAATATCTGCAACGCATCTGCAACTTAAAAGATGAGGAGGCTCCCCTTGAGGAGGTCCCACTCTTTCTTTAGGGGAAACAGAAGGAACCCCCCTCCTTGCCCGAAAGTCACCAGAGGAGACCAATGGATTAGTCTGAAGGATGGGAACGGGGTTGTTAAAGAATCAAGTCTGGACTTCTTTGAATTCGAGGAAGACTGCAAAGGCGAAGAATCCCTTTTAGGACTTCTCCCCTATGCCTTCTACTAGGATGATGTCCACTCCTGGCAGTACATGCAAGGAGATGCCCGAGAACTTGTGTGATGCGCGAGAACAAGCATTCCCTCTGCAAGCAGGGTCTGGTGAGGATTTACTCCCTGCATTCATAAAGGTGTCGCAGGTGTTCGGCAGCACTCAAGGCATTTCCATATTTTGGAAGGCATTATAGTACTCCTTGAAACAAATTCTCAATTCCTGAAAGAGAAAATTTTAAATAACTGCATTTTATTTACCGGTAAGTTTTTAAGTTTCCAGCCTGATAGAACGCCTGGTCTCATTGACTGCTGATATCCTATGGGTCTTTAACAACTCTTTATTATTGGTAATTCCTATTGGTAATCACAGCTTCACTGTTATAGTTCTCCTATGTAAAGAACCATGGTTTGTATTTGTGTAGGAATAATTATTTCCCAGCATTATTTGGTGAAAGGCACACTGTTTTCACATTTTAAGAGAAGTCCAAGCCATAATCACAAAATTTGCTTTTGTTGCTAATAGAAGTCAATCCCAAAAGGAGATAAAAATGTGAGAAAGCCTAGATGATGTGGTTAGTAGGTATTGAGTTATGAGTTGGACCTAGGTAATTGCTCTCAGGAGACCCAAATGCACCAACAAGGTTATCAGGATCAATCATGCTACCATTCTTTTTTTTTAGGAATATGTAAAATAAATAGAATATAACCAAATTAAATCTTTATTTTCTAAATAATATTAGTACAAAAAAAGATTCTTTATACAGGAAATATCCCTTTTATTACAGAAAGTGTTGCAGGGGTTGTAATGCATTTCCAAAATCACTGTTTGCATTATTAATACATTGTTCCCGTTTCAATTTTCTGGGCCACCTGCATATTGGGAAGGACAGAACATAGAACTACAGTTTATGGACACCATACCTAGCACTATACAATTAGAACCATATCTATACGTATAACTTACTGAATTCCATACTTATGATGTCCATAACTTCTAGCATTACATTCTCCACATTTTTCACTTTCATTATGAGAATTCTTGCACCAAGAATATTGTGACCTAATCTGCATTGGAACATTTCAACTCTTTAAATGATATACAGTATTCATAAACAAAAAGTATAAAAGGATCAAATAATTATAACTTAAGAAAATATTTGGAAAGTTTCCTTAATTCTAGAAAAAGGCAGGGCCTGGTTAATGTAAATTATGGAATGGATGACACAGGGCAAGACTCAATTATAATAACTTTACACTGTCGGTGAAGTTTCATGACAGTTAAACAAAATTCATTTCTGGTGCTAAAATAAAATTTGAGACATTCAGAGCGAACAACCAAATTTCTTGGCACTTTGTGTTTCACTATCTTCAACTATGTGATGGATTTAGGCTCTTTATACACAAAAACTTACAAAACTAAAAGAATCTCTTCATTATTTACTACATAACAATACAAATTCTCTCCACAACCAGTAACAAATGACAACAATTCTGTTTAGCTAACTCCTGCCATGTAGCAATGACAGTATCCTTATTTCTTCTGTAATTTAAAACCTTATAAAATGTATAATATTCATGATTTACTTAGAAAATTTACACCCTCGTAAGCTGAGACACGGGAATTAAAATCCAGCAAGAAACCTAGCATAACTCACACAAAAAACTAATACAACACGGCTGCCACTACCATGATTAACTTGAGAGTAAGGAGTCAAGGGTTCATAGCACTTATAATAGATGTAGGGTATGTCTCTATTAAACATAAATAGTAATATCCCAAGCCTTTTACCTATGCTTGCAAAATAAAAGAAATAAGCAACTATCATGTATGTAAATTTTTTTAGAATTAAATTTCAGTTTATGTAGCTTAGATAGGATACTCTAAAAAGTCAATAACTGTTTTGTTATTATTAGGTACAGTACTCTATTTTTGAGAGATCTACAAGTCACATTTCAGAACAATCTGTCCTGTATTCAATAAATTAAAGCATACTTTATATTTTTCATAATAAATAGCCTAACTTCTTGAAAAAAAAAAAAAAATATTCTCTGGTAGTGGCAAGCTTATGCAGTCATAAATGTATATGGATGATTAAAAGCATCTGTGAACTGAATTGGCAGTCAAAATTAACCACCACCTAAATTCCTTTCATTAAAAAAGGGTAAAACTTCTAGCACTGAAACTATGATGAGTAGTAACATTTTCTATCCCAAATTATGGAAGATAACTCTAAACTTCCTCATTGAAACTATCAACTGTTAATACTTCTGTAATTGAAACTATGGAAGATTATACAAAAAAATTACTTCTGTATCTGTAACTATGGAAGGTTACACGAGAATATTATACTGTAATTAAAGATTTGAAGGATAACTAGATCTAACCTGGTGTTTCCCCTATGTGTTCATAACAGTTTGGTGTTGATGTGAATTACATTACTCCATGAATGTGTAATAACTATTAGAAAAGCAGTATAATATCCCAAGTGTTGCTAGTATTTCCCCAACTAATAAAAGCTAAAAAGTAATTTTTCATGCAAAATTGCCCTATGGCTATTATTAAGAAAAGCAGCATAACCAACTAACTTCAATAGGTCCTAGAAGTTACTAAGCCAGATGAGAATGGGTCTCAAGGAAGTATATTTTTGCCATACATGAAAGCTTGTCAACACTTTTTATATCATTAAATCTAGTTTCCTACTATATTCACCTCTTATTGAATGAAAAAAAATATTTTTCAACGCAATGAAGATGTATAATAGCTATTTTAATAATAAATTTCTCTCCTTAGAATTGCAGTATTAAAGTCATAAATAAGCTATAGAAAAATAAGAAACTTAAATTTCTGATTTTGTCTCAGCAAATTTATACCATGTCCACAGACTTTCATATTATATTTCAATCTCGCACTATTATGGAAGGAGCACACTAAATATATATAATTTAAGTATCACTAATATGCAGACTTCTATCACCATTTATGTATATATGAACAAGTCACATGCTTTTAACATAAGTGTGCTTAAATTTCAGTTTAATTATTGTAATAAATGATTTCAAAACAACCACTTCTTTTTTCTTTTTTTTGACTCCTTGACTTCTGTTTCATCAATATCCTTATCAGCATCCGCTTTTGCTCCCTTTTTGTCTTTCTTTTCCTTTTTCTTTTTCTTCCTTGGCAGTTTCAAGGTTTTCTTCTTTTTAGTAACATTTTGTGTAACACAGCCATTTTCAATACCATCTATATGTTTCTCTGAAATAAAAATTCAAGATGAGGAAATAAAAACATTCATTCAAACATCTTTACTAAAAAAAAATAAACTTTAAATGGCTTTAAACTGAATTTTAATGAAATTTATTTCTACACCCATCTGATGTTCATGTTGCTTCTCTCCGGGAAAGAAATTCAGTTTTCTTCCCCTCAATAGGCTTGGGCCTCTTAGTCTTGCTAGTGGCAATAACCTTAGCTTTGGTATGCTTTCCCTTTGAATTTTAGTCTTTCAAGTTTATACTAAGCTGTATCCCCTTTGTACATCACTAGTCAGTGGGAAGTAGGGTGGGCTTGCATAGCGTATGGTGAATATAAAATTCCATTTCATTTCAAGACCTTCTCTTTATGTTAATATTGCCTATTCTCTCACAGATGGAGGAGGGTCGGTCAAATAAATGTATTGGCAATTACAGCCATACAATAACAGACCTATTCAATCCCCTAGACATCCCTCCCACTCGGCCACCGGGCAGTTCCAGAAGCACTTCTAGGCGAGCTTTTCCTTTGGATTTACCTGTGGACCAGGCTTATGCTTCTTGCGCTTTGTGTTCTTATTCCAGCACTTTTCCTAATCCTGCACCTTGTAGACGCAGAATCTTGCCATAGCGTACAACTTCCAGACGATCTCCAGGAAGCTCTACCTCCTCATCACGTCTCGGCTGGACACGCTTTGAGATGCTCGTCTCCTCATCAGTCCACTGATCATTGGCATTCTCCTGTAGTCTCTTCTCCAAGACATGACTTGCCTCATTACTCATTCTCGCATCACACATCTTCCAAGTGTGCTTCGCTGCGTGTCTCCAGCATAGCAGGGATCTCCAAGGCATTCGCCTTATTGCAGGAGCTTGTCTCCCACATGCTCGGCTCCAATGCAGACTTTAGACCATTCCTCTTTAGAAGACAAAGGTTGTTCTCCTTGGGATCTTCATTGACATTCCCAGTTATACTTCAATAAGTATTGTTCACCCACATAGCAAATTTCTCGCAGCTCTCCTGTTTGTGCCAGGCACAAGACTGCGATCACCAGCGAGATTTAACGACATCCTCAAAGTGCTCTCCATCTGATTGTCACGGGTACTCGTCACCTGATGGCCGCATGCGTTCTTACCTTGGTGGTAATTCGAAGCAAAAGGGCTCCCTCTAACTTGGCTTCTCCCGACAGGTCTTCAAGATAACGCTCCAGGCAAGGAGCAAGTGTAGCATTCCTCTGCAGGGCATTCAAAACATCCTTAGGAGAATCAGCCTAGACTTGCTGGAAGGGACCACTCTACTGTACATATGCACAAGGAATCTTTCATGTATGCCCTGGGACCAGGAACCATCTCCTTTAGAGGAAGTATCACTCTAGATTTACTATCAAGCAAGATTGGGAGCTTCCAGGTAGGAGAATCCTGATTCTCCTCTCTCTTCACCAAGCATAGTCCCCATCAAGCAGAATTCCAGGAAGCATAGCAAAGGGGGGGATTCCTGTCAAAGCCCCCAGAGGTGACACTCACGTCCAGACCCACAAAGGGTTACTCTCTTCCAAGGAGATCTCATTGGTGGCCAATTACCAACTGTCCCAAAATTAGTTATCAGCTGGATAGATGCCTTCCAGACCACGTCACTCCAAAACTTCAGAGAATGACGTTGAGCCATCTCTCTCTCTTCGCATCCAGTCCCCACAGGAAGGAGAGTAAGTGTTGGAAGACCGCTCCTTAGATTTTTCAGCCCAGGAATCCGAGGCTATCGTGTCAACTCCGATCATAAGGATCGAGATCAGAACTCAGCAGTTGACCCTCCTAATCCCCTTGATCCAGGGACGACCCATTGAAGAGCACGTCGATACATTTGGAAGCAGAGGAAGGGAAGACTGCCTCAACGTTCCTTAATGTATTGCGATGCATAATTCAAGTTGAAGGCCTGGAAAAGGCGGTGGTCTGCCACCCCCCCACCCCACCATCACCACCAAAGGGCAAGAGGTTGGCCATAAACCTTCTCTGTAGTACCCCTAGCAACACAAGACCGAGACTTGAGCAGCACGAGAACGAATCTTGAGCACCCCTAGTCAGTCTTAGCCAGGGAAGCCTTAGATAAGGTGGCAGCCAAAGTCTCCGGTAACAAGAATTCTCTTAGGCCGGGGAGTTTATTCCTGCTGCCTTTACAAGGCAAAGGAATACTATCATAAGCAGGATACTCTTACCCAACTTTCACTTAATCCTGCTGTAGCAACACTGACATCAGGTTGTTCGTGGAAACGACTGTCAGCAGTTTTAGTTTCCTTCTCAGCAGTAGAGGTACCATGAAAGCAACCTCTAGGATAGACCACTGATCGGGCACAGTCGGCTTCCTTGTAAAAACACAGAGGACCTAACCGACCCTAGCAAGAAACAGATCCTTAAGAACATTGTCCAAACAGGTGCTGGGACGGTGGAGTTTTTGATGAACCAGGTCAAACCAGTAGGCTAATTAGATGCTCAGGTGTTGTGAGGCCATGGCTTCAAGATTCCACAAGCTGATTGGTCCCCGAGAAAGGTTAACAAGGAACAATCTCTCTTACTATCACCAGAAGTATAGGCTCCGATGGGAAGATAGAGAAAAAAGACAGGATTTGATCTTACAGAGGGCGATGTCCTTTCATCAACCCCAGCCTTCGACATTTGCATAGGGGAAAGCAACCACTCAATCATCACAGCCACGAAAACAGAGAAGAGATGAGGGACTCGCCTGTGGCAGTCCATCTTCAAGACCCCGTCAAGACAACCTTTAACCTCCTGTGAAAACCAGGGTTGCATTAGAGGTGGGGGAAAAGGAAAATAAAATGAAAAAGACTGTGAGGGAGGGCAGACCCTCTACCTTACCACCAAAGGGGGGATGCCTGCAGGCTAATTGTTGGAGGTGGTAGTTCTGAGGTATGGTTTTATTGTAGTTAAATTTTAATCTGTTTTAGAGATTTGATTTAATTTTATCATACTTTGATTTATACAGCTATCAACATTTTATACTAAGATATATATGCGCTGAATGTCCTTGCGGCTTCGGCACTTGACTTCGGTCCAAAAATTTCTTAAATCAATCAATCCTGGCTTCTTCAGTCGACTCATTTTTGTAAGGAAGGTGTCTGGAGGCTAGAGAGCATTCGTCGACATCTTAGCACTCAAGTTCATTCAACAAAGCGCCTTCAGGATGGAAACTGCAGTCACTGTCAGACAAGTGATATAGCCTCAGGCCTTAATGGTTACCTTGGCATTGATAGACTTTTGAATCCCGACTCACCCCTCCTCCATGAAGTATCTCCGAGTAGTTGTAGCAGAGAAATTTCTTCCGTTCAGGTCCTGTACTTTGGCCTGTCAACAGTGCCCCAATCTAAATAAATATCTTCAAACTGCTATCCTCATGGGTGCATCCCAATAGGATTTGCCTGCTCTGTTATCTGGATGATTGGCTGATCCTAGTGGAATCGGAGGACAAACTTCTCCTCCTAGACAGAGTTCTCTCGTTTTGTTTAGACATTGGGGTTGTGATAAATTGAGAGATGTCTGTCCTATCCCTACTCGAATACTATTTTATCTGGGGATGGACACATGATATAAGGGAAGATTTCTCATCCCAGAAAAGACTAAAATTTGCGGAAGGCAGCTCTTCCCCTTCCTGCAACAATCCTTTCTTCCAGCTCGCCAGTGGCTTTTTAGAAACTAATGGGACACAACGTCGCAAGAAAAGTTGGTTTCCAGATGCAGATCATGCCTTGGATCCCTACAATTAGAACTCAAAACAGCCTGGTCTTAACATCTAGACAATCCGCTCTTCCCAGTAAGAATGGGGGAGGAATCAAGAAAAGATCTCTAATGGTGCCTGGAGGAAGCGAACCTCCTGCAAGCATACCCACTCTTGTTGCCGCCTCCTGAATTCCTCCTCTTTACAGACATTCCAAGAAAGGTGGGGATCTCTCCTACAGTAGATCAGCACATGATGTCTCATTCCTGGATAGAATGAGACTGCCAGGAACACATTAACTTAGAAATGGGAGCAGCAGCCTTAGCTCTCCAAGAATTTTGTCCTCTTCAGACACGCCACTCAGTGATCTTGATGAGCGTCATTACCAGCTCACAGTTCTACTCAGACAAGGAGGTACTATATCTCTTCAGCTATGTGCCAACTAGCAGTAAGGATAATCAAGTAAGCATAACTTAACGTGATTACACTGTTGGCCAGTTTCATCTCTGGCAAAAGTAATGTGGTAGTGAACAAATTGAGCAGGGAGGAAGACTCTGGTCTGAATGGTCTTTATGTCGTTGATAGTGATGGAGATTAAAGTGGGACATTTCTGAACCACAAACTTCTGATTTACTGCTCTCCAGTTGCAGACCTGTTAGCAGCATTCAAGGATGCATTCCAATAACCATGGGATGGCCTCCACACACAAGCTTTTTTGCTGTTTTGCCTATTGCAAAGGGTCCTACACAGAGTTTGAGCTGCTCCAACCCTATTGATGACTGACCGAAATGGCCACAACCGGAGTGGTATCCTGACCTGCTGCTGCTCATAACAGACCCAAAGAGAATTGCCTGCTCTCCACAACCTTCTACGTCAACCTCACGCGAGGATCTACATAGTGAACCTGGATCCCTACAACTTCACGTGGGATGTTATCCAGCATCTCCTTTCTGACGAAGGCTTTTCTCGAGAGCTATCGCAAAAGATGTCTGGATAACTCTGCAGATCCTTGGCGGTGTCGTGGGAGGGGGTATCTCTTCTTGGAGCCTCTGTTCCTTTAGTTCTACCTCCCAAAAGAGAAACTCTTCTCTTTGACTAAAGGGAATGTACATTTCTTTTTCTTAAGAAATTTCTATGCTCATACGGAGTTTTGAGTAGACCTGCCTTCCAGTTGAGGCGAGTCCACCGTCTTTGAACGTAGTGAGTGCGTTACTTTCTCTGAAAGGGGCACCTTATGAATCATTGAAGCTATCCTCAAAGTAGTACCTTACCCTGAAAATAGTTTACCCTCTTGCTTAAGCCTCAGCTACATTCATTAGCTTCATGGTTTCTCATTCATCACCCATGGATGGAGGTAGGTCTCGCTCTCCTTCGTCCCTGATTTCGTCGCTAAAACTCAAAACCAATCAATGCCTGATACCAGATTTCTACAGTAGATCAGTACATGATGTCTGGATCCTGGATGGAACAAGATTGCCAGAAACACATTTACTTATAAATGTGAGCAGCAGCCTTAGCTCTCCAAGAATTTTGACCTCTTCTGACACGCCACTCGGCGGTCTTGATTAGCTTCGGTAACACCTTACAGTTCTACTTAGACAAGGAGGTACTACATCTCTTCAGCTATGGGCCAACTAGCAGTAAGGACAATCGAGTGGGCATAACTTTACGTGATTACACTGTTGACTAGTTTTATCTCTGGCAAAAGCAATGTGGTGGTGGACACTCTGAGCAAGGGAGGAAGACTCAAGTCTGAATTGTCTTTATGTCATTGATAGTGATGGAGATCTATGAGAGACATTTCTGAACCACACGCTTCTGATTTACTGCTCTCCAGTTCCAGACCTGTTAGCAGCATTCAAGGATGTATTCCAAGATCCATGGGATGGCTTCCACACACAAGCTATTCTGCAGTTTTGCCTACAGCAAAGGGTCCTACGCAGAGTTTGAGGTGCTCCAACCCTATTGATAACTCTGACCAAAATGGCCACAAACTGAGTGGTATCCTGACCTACTGCTGCGCAGAAACCCCCCCCCCCCCCCCCCAGAGAATTGCCCGCTCTCCACAACCTTCTACGTCAGCCTCATGCGAGGATCTACAAATTATGAGCCTTAGGGATGTAACTGATGTTCCTGACCAGCTTTTACTGTATCCTGTGAGAGCACTGAGGTGCTATTTCCAGCTAACGAGGACTGTTAGACCTCGCCTGCAGCATCTCTTTGTGAGCACAGGAAGATCACAGAAGATGATTTACATCAAGAATACAACCCTGTTCTAGTTGAGAGGTTATCTCGAACTCTCATTTCACCTACCATGTTAGGCACATTTGTAAAAAAGCCACGACATGAGAGCTATTAGTCCCTCTCTAGCTTTTAGAAAGAATTTCTCTGATGCAGGTTCTTCAGGCAGGTGTGTGGAAGTGTTGGAAGGTGTCGACTGCTCGCTACCTGCTGGATGTGACCCTGCATGATGTACAATACTGGGATGAAAGTAAAGAATGACAGGCCTTTACTCTTTCTTTCAAAAGACCCCGCCAGCTACAGTATCTCGCAGTTAGGTACCAACTTGCTGAAGCACAGGAGAGTATTTTCCTCTCACTACTTAACAAGGGGATTGTGATGTAGCCAGTCAAACCCATAATCCTGAAATGGCCTAAAAGTTGTAGCATCAACAAACCTATCACTTTGCCAAGTCTACTACACAGAGAATTCCAGCTTGAGTACAACTGCTTTTAATGGCCAGGGCCATGAAACCTGCTGGTTCTCCCAAGATTCACAGGGTGTAGGAACCCTTACTTTTTCAGCATCGAAGATGCTAGAGTAAAGAATGACAGGCCTTTACTCTTTCTTTCAAAAGACCCCGCCAGCTACAGTATCTCCCAGTTAGGTACCAACTTGCTGAAGCACAGGAGATTATTTTCCTCTCACTACTTAACAAGGGGATTGTGATGTAGCCAGTCAAACCCATAATCCTAAAATGGCCTAAAAGTTGTAGCATCAACAAACTTATCACTTTGCCAAGTCTACTACACAGAGCATTCCAGCTTGAGTACAACTGCTTTTAATGGCCAGGGCCATGAAACCTGCTGGTTCTCCCAAGATTCACAGGGTGTAGGAACCCTTACTTTTTCAGCATCGAAGATGCTAGAGTTCCAAGTTCCCGGGTTAAGTTTTCAGCCAAATGGAATGGAGACTTCCTCCCACCTAAGGATGAATTTCCTAGGTAAAAGACTATGGTTTATATTCATGTAGGAAAAAATCACAAATTTCTTAGTAATTATTAATCTTATCTGGATATAAAATAGGCTTCAATATAGGGAGAGTGAATAAAGTTTTACTATAAGTTACCACTCCAACCATAGAACACCACTGTTGTTCCCATGTTTAACAAAATTTGCAAATGCTGCAGTAGCCTCCAGAGACCCATTCAAAATACTTTTATTTAAACAGGTTAAATATCATAAATTATTTAATAAGTAGATTGTATTTTTCCAAGCTATACAAACCTGAGTCCTTTAAAAAGGGAATATGTTTTTAGAGCGAGCCAGTGAAAGTGGTTCATGAAACTTTGTGAAAGTGTGATGCCGCATAAAGATGACTGCTTTGATTATTCAAATCAAAGGTAAATTAAAATTTTAGATGGGAAATATCCGGATAAGACTAAGCTAATTAATTCAACCCCTCAGCTTATTTGTTACAGTATACAAAATCTAGAAGAAACCTCCTGCATAAGCCATGATTAATATACAGTACTATAAAACAAGAAAAAAATTCCAATGGAAAGTTACAAAATGGGTATGTATAGATGGAATCCAGAATTACAGAATATAAAAGCATTAAGTTATGATAAAATGTTTATGGTTTCAAGAATCAGTTAATTAAATGAATACTTTAATATTTTGGAGAAGTCAAATCAAATAACAAACTGACAGTGAATTTAGTTAACTATGACTTCATAAACAAATAAGGCACAAACCTTGATATTGCATCATGTGTGTTGCTATGCTTTCGTCCTCTTGAGCTTCTCGCAGTCTATCCAACTCCAAACAATTAATAATTTCATCTCTTTGTTCGACCACTTTCACTAATCGAGCTATTAGTTCCTCTTCTTGTGCATTGTCACTTTCAGTCTTTTCAGAAGGTGGTTTGAGCATCAAACAGCGAATCTGGAACTCTAGTTCAACGTGTTCTTCTTCAAGACGTTTTTCTCGTTTTCTTAAGAGAAGAAAGGGGAATTTAAAATTACCATTAAAAAGCTTAATGAATAAAAAAATATAAAAACTATAGGTTTCCACAAAGACATCATAACTACTTGATCTTTCAAAAATATAACAAAGAAACAAGAAAAGTGTTACAACAATCTTCTATACAATTTCTTAAGCTCAGAAAGCTTAAATAACAAATAGGACTTAATGACTTCTTTATATCTTCAAGATTCACTATGAAATAAGAATAATAAAAGTAATATGAAGAAAGTTTTAAACAGTCAATACCAAAAAAAAAAAAAATAAGCAACTATGTAAATGCTTTTAGTAAAGACTGCACATAATTAAACAATGAAATTCGCAATTTTATAAATTTTCTAATTAAGTACATAATCTTTTAAAGAACCTTTAAAATATCTAAATTTACAAATATATAATTCATATACTATAAACATATCTTTAAACTAGCTTTAATATATATCATAAAAAAAATCCTAATGTAGGTTTAAAAAGGAAATTAAGGCAAAGGCTGTCAGTGTGACAAGTTTTCCTCATAAGACGACTATACTGACTCACGATATATTTTAATAAAGTTTCAAAATGACATTACAGCAAAGCCTTACTAGCAAGTTTTATCTAAATTAATATTTTATGTATTAACAGTAACTAAAATAAAAATAGTGCTCCTGCCAACACTTAAAATGAAACCTTAAAAACAAATTTTATAAGTAATTGTTTTTTTCCTAACTATATAAACTTGAGTCTGTTAAATAGCAGTATAATTTCAAAAAAGCTGGAAAACCAGACTATTAAAAGTAATGAGGTGTCGGTAGTTACCCACCAAGTAGCTACTTTGACCTCCACCTACGGCTTACAGGGTGGATGAGGCAGAAAGTTTAACTTGAAAGACACTCAAAATTTGTGATTTGTCCTTATATTAACACAAACCTTCGTCCTTAACAGGAAATTCTTAGGTGTGAGGTCCCTATTACCAAACTGGCAGGCATAAATCCCGGGACGTCTAAGGACTTACACCTTCGGAACAGAGGGATGACTCCAATTCACTTTCTATGGCACTGTTTTTAGGCTGTATAGCTAGATGTTATTCAATGACAGGTGGCCATCGAAGAACTTGTATCCTTTTAAGATACAGTTTACATAATGTAAGACAAAAGTCAATTGTTTGGTTTATACTACAGTACAGCATTTCTATCCTTTCCCTCGTTAGAAAGATGAAAGAATGAACATTTCTATTTTACTAAAAAGAAGAAAAGATACAGTACTCATTAGTGAAGCTTACCTGCTATAACATCTGTTCCAGTAATATAATGGTGCGACTGTTGGACCCCAAGGAAGGGGAAGGCAAAGAGGAGAAAATGCCAGACATTCTCACTCTCATCCTAGACTGACAGTGCAAACACTCTTGAATGCTTTTTCTTCTCATTCTATTGAGTAGCTATAATAGGTACTATGGTAAAGGTATCCAGTGACTTGTGGGTACATTCTTGTATGTAGCAGGCCGTGAAGGTGGTCCGTCTCCAGACACCTGCTATTAATATAAGACTCGCAAATAAGTTTTCCTGACAGGCGGTTATTGTTGTTTCCATTCCCGACCTTGTGAGCTCATGCCTATACTGGTGCCTCCGGCCTACCCTGCTCTGAAGATGGCACCCTGTTAATGACCTCACTGAGCAAGAAATAGATGGTGTTTTTGGAGATTATCATCTTTTACCTTCCTGAGCTAATGAACAAGTACTGTAACCTCGTTCTAGCAGGTAAAGTCATTCTGAGGTAGCATCTTAGTGGCTTCACTAAGCAAAGAAGCAAATAATCCCAAATTGTCAGTCACTTCCCTGAGGGAGGAAATAATAAGTCAAAATTTTAATCATGAATAGCAGGGTTCTGATTTTTTCCTATAAACTCAGATACAAAGGAGAGAGAGAGACCTGCCTCCAATGTTCAGAATTGGTAACCAAGTAAGACACGCTGTGTAGTTCCCCTACACGTTTAGGTGAAGCAAAAGCAAGCCAGATCACAGTCTTGAGTGTTAGATTCTTGTTAGATGCATGTTTTAAGGGTTAATAAGGAGTCCTTTTTAAAACCTGACAACTTTGGTTTCATTCCAAGCAGGTTTATTTTCACGCGGGCGGTACAGTTCAAAACGCCTCATTAGTATTGACAGTTCCCATAAAGAGTTAAGGTTAATTCCCGTCTAAAGACTTGTCTCAAGGCTAAGCAATAGCCTTTTACCGCCGCGACCGAGAGGAGTTTCTCGCTTCACAAGAAAATGAGGAAATCAGTAATTGAGGAAATAGAGGTTCTGGGAAAGGTACCCCTTTGATGACACCAAGACTTCATTATTATTATTATTACTAGCCAAGCTACAACCCTAGTTGGAAAAGCAATATGCTATAAGCCCAAGGGCTCCAACAGGGAAAAATAGCCCAGTGAGGAAAGGAAATAAGGAAATAAATAAATGATGAGAATAAATGAACAATATATCATTCTAAAAACAGTAACAGCGTCAAAACAGATATGTCCTACATAAACTATTAACAACATCAAAAACAGATATGTCATATATAAACAATAAAAAGACTCATGTCAGCCTGGTCAACATAAAAACATTTGCTGCAACTTTGAACTTTTGAAGTTCTACTGATTCAACTACCCGATTAGGAAGATCATTCCACAACTTGATAACAGCTGGAATAAAACTTCTAGAATACTGTGTAGTATTGAGCCTCATGATGGAGAAGGCCTGGCTATTAGAATTAACTGCCTGCCTAGTATTACAAACAGGATAGAATTGTCCAGGGAGATCTGAATGTAATGGATGGTCAGAGTTATGAAAACTCTTATGCAACATGCATAATGAACTAATTGAACGATGGTGCCAAAGATTATTATCTAGATCAGGAATAAGAAATTTAATAGACCGTAAGTTTCTGTCCAACAAATTAAGATGAGAATCAGCAGCTGAACACCAGACAGGAGAACAATACTCAAAACAAGGTAGAATGAAAGAATTAAAACACTTCAGAATAGATTGATCACCGAAAATCTTGTAAGGCTTTCTCAATAAGCCAATTTTTTGTGCAATTGAAGAAGACACAGACCTAATGTGTTTCTCAAAAGTAAATTTGCTGTCGAAAATCACACCTAAAATTTTAAAAGAGTCATACAAATTTAAAGAAACATTATCAATACTGAGATCCGGATGTTGAGGAGCCACCGTCCTTGACCTACTTACAATCATACTTTGAGTTTTGTTAGGATTCAACTTCATACCCCATAATTTGCACCATGCACTAATTTTAGCTAAATCTCTATTAAGAGATTCACCAACCCCAGATCTACATTCAGGGGATGGAATTGATGCAGAGAGAGTAGCATCATCTGCATATGCAACAAACTTGTTTTCTAGGCCAAACCACATGTCATGTGTATATAGTATGAAAAGTAATGGGCCAAGAACACTACCCTGTGGAACACCGGATATCACATTCCTATACTCACTATGGTGCCCATCAACAACTCCTCTTTGATTTCTATTACTTTAAAAATCAATAATAATGATAAGAAACGACCCACCCACTTCCAACTGTTTCAGTTTGAAAACAAGGGCCTCATGATTAACACGGTCAAAGGCAGACCTAAAATCAAGGCCAATCATACGAACTTTCTGACCACAATCAAGGGATTTCTGTACAGCATTGGAGATTGTAAGAGGGGCATCACATGCTCCAAGGCCTTTATGAAAACCAAATTGCAAAGTAGGGAGTAGGTGATTACCTTCAGCAAACCTATTAAGACGTTTTACCAGAAGACGTTCAAAAACTTTAGATAATATGGGAGTTATGGAAAATGTTATTTTGATTATAAAATAAATTTTTGAATATACTTACCCGGTGATTATATAGAAGCAACTCTGTTGCTCGACAGAAAACTCTAAGGTAAAACTCGACAGCGATGGCTACACAGGTTGCGGGTGTGCCCAACAGCGCCATCTGTCGACCAGATACCCAGTTCTCAGTGTAAACAAAGACTCAATTTTCTCCTCGTCCCACTGCGTCTCTATTGGGGAGGAAGGGAGGGTCATTTAATTATAATCACCGGGTAAGTATATTCAAAAATTTATTTTATAATCAAAATAACATTTTTCAATATTTAACTTAGCCGGTGATTATATAGCTGATTCACACCCAGGGGGGTGGGTAGAGACCAGCAATATAAGTTTACACTTTTAGGAACTAAGAGTTTTATTTCATTTTAGAAGTTATCAAAATAACAAAAACAAAATAAATAGGTACCTGGTAAGGAAGTCGACTTGAACAATTACTCTGCCTTTTTAAGTACGTCTTCCTTACGGAGCCTCGCGATCCTCTTAGGATGCTGATCGACCCCTAGGATCTGAAGTATCAAGGGTTGCAACCCATACAACAGGACCTCATCAAAACCCCTAATTTAGGCGCTCTCAAGAAATGACTTTGACCACCCGCCAAATCAACCAGGATGCGAAAGGCTTCTTAGCCTTCCGGACAACCCAAAAAACAACAATAAAAACATTTCAAGAGAAAGATTAAAAGGTTATGGAATTAGGGAATTGTAGTGGTTGAGCCCTCACCCACTACTGCACTCGCTGCTACGAATGGTCCCAGTGTGTAGCAGTCCTCGTAAAGAGACTGGACATCCTTTAGATAAAAAGACGCGAACACTGACTTGCTTCTCCAATAGGTTGCGTCCATTATACTTAGCAGAGATCTATTTTGTTTAAAGGCCACGGAAGTTGCGACAGCTCTAACTTCGTGTGTCCTTACCTTCAGCAATGCTTGGTCTTCCTCACTCAGATGGGAATGAGCTTCTCGTATTAACAGTCTGATAAAATAGGATAAAGCATTCTTTGACATAGGCAAAGAAGGTTTCTTAACTGAACACCATAAAGCTTCAGAAAGGCCTCGTAAAGGTTTAGTTCGTTTTAAATAGAACTTAAGAGCTCTCACAGGGCATAAGACTCTTTCTAGTTCATTGCCTACCATATTCGATAAGCTGGGAATATCGAACGATTTCGGCCAAGGTCGAGAAGGCAGCTCGTTTTTGGCTAGAAAACCAAGTTGTAGTGAACATGTAGCTTTTTCTGACGAAAATCCGATGTTCTTGCTGAAGGCATGAATCTCACTGACTCTTTTAGCTGTGGCTAAGCATACCAGGAAAAGAGTCTTTAAGGTGAGATCTTTCAGGGAGGCTGATTGTAGCGGCTCGAACCTGTCTGACATGAGGAATCTTAGTACCACGTCTAAATTCCAACCAGGCGTAACCAAACGACGCTCCTTCATGGTCTCAAAAGACTTAAGGAGGTCCTGTAGATCTTTATTGTTGGAAAGATCTAAGCCTCTGTGACGGAAGACTGATGCCAACATGCTTCTGTAACCCTTGATAGTGGGAGCTGAAAGTGATTGTTCTTTCCTCAGGTATAAGAGAAAGTCAGCTATTTGAGTTACAGAGGTACTGGTCGAGGATACAGATACTGACTTGCACCAGTTTCGGAAGACTTCCCACTTCGATTGGTAGACTCTAAGGGTGGATGTTCTCCTTGCTCTAGCAATCGCCCTGGCTGCCTCCTTCGAAAAGCCTCTAGCTCTCGAGAGTCTTTCGATAGTCTGAAGGCAGTCAGACGAAGAGCGTGGAGGCTTTGGTGTACCTTCTTTACGTGTGGCTGACGTAGAAGGTCCACCCTTAGAGGAAGAGTTCTGGGAACGTCTACTAGCCATCGAAGTACCTCGGTGAACCATTCTCTCGCGGGCCAGAGGGGAGCAACTAGCGTCAACCTTGTCCCTTCGTGAGAGGCGAACTTCTGCAGTACCTTGTTGACAATCTTGAACGATGGGAATGCGTATAGATCTAGATGTGACCAATCTAGGAGAAAGGCATCTATATGAATTGCTGCTGGGTCCGGGATTGGTGAGCAATATATTGGGAGCCTCTTGGTCATCGAGGTTGCAAAGAGATCTATGGTTGGTTGGCCCCAAGTGGCCCAAAGTCTCTTGCATACATCCTTGTGGAGGGTCCATTCTGTTGGAATTACTTGCCCCTTCCGACTGAGACAATCTGCCATGACATTCAAGTTGCCTTGGATGAACCTCGTTACTAGTGATATGTTTTGACCTTTTGACCAGATGAGCAGGTCCCTTGCGATCTCGTACAACGTCAGTGAGTGGGTCCCTCCTTGCTTGGAGATGTACGCCAAAGCAGTGGTGTTGTCCGAGTTCACCTCCACCACTTTGCCTTGAAGGAGAGACCTGAAGCTTTTCAAGGCCAGATGTACTGCCAGTAGCTCCTTGCAGTTGATATGCATTGTCCTTTGACTCGAGTTCCATATTCCCGAACATTCCCGACCGTCTAATGTCGCGCCCCAGCCTACGTCCGATGCGTCCGAGAAGAGAACGTGGTTGGGAGTCTGAACAGCCAGGGGAAGACCCTCTCTTAGGCTGATACTGTCCTTCCACCAAGTCAGGCAAGACTTCATCTTCTCGGAAATGGGGATCGAGACCGCTTCTAGCGTCTTGTCCTTTTTCCAATGAAATGCTAGGTGGTATTGAAGAGGACGGAGGTGTAGTCTTCCTAATGACACGAACTGTTCCAGGGATGATAGCGTCCCTATCAGACTCATCCACTTCCTGACTGAACATTGTTCCTTCTTCAGCATGTTCTGGATGCATAACTGGGCTTGGCTTGTTCTGGGGGCCGACGGAAAAGCCCGAAAAGCTAGACTGTGAATCTCCATCCCTAAATACACGATAGTTTGGGATGGGACCAGTTGTGACTTTTCCATATTGACAAGGAGACCCAATTCCTTGGTCAGATCTAGAGTCCACTTTAGATCCTTCAGACAGCGACGACTGGAAGAAGCTCTGAGAAGCCAGTCGTCCAAATAGAGGGAGGCTCGGATGTCCGCTAAGTGAAGGAATTTGGCTACATTCCTCATCAGCCTCGTAAACACAAGAGGAGCTGTGCTTAGGCCAAAGCACAGGGCTTGAAACTGGTAGATAACCTTTTCGAAAACGAATCTCAGAAAAGGTTGGGAGTCCGGGTGGATGGGGACGTGGAAGTAGGCGTCCCTTAGGTCTAAAGAGACCATCCAGTCTTCCCTTCTGACCGCTGCTAAGACTGACTTCGTGGTCTCCATGGAGAACGTCTGCTTTGTGACAAAGACATTCAGAGCACTGACGTCTAGCACCGGCCTCCACCCTCCTGTCTTCTTTGACACCAAGAAGAGTCGGTTGTAGAATCCCGGAGATTGAAGGTCCGAGACTCTGACCACTGCTCCCTTCTCTAGTAAAAGAGACACTTCCCGTTTCAAGGCTCGTCTCTTGTCTTCCTCTCTGTACCTGGGAGAGAGATCGATGGGGGACGTTGCTAGAGGGGGTTTCCGTACAAAAGGGATCTTGTACCCCTCTCTGAGCAACTTCACAGATTGTGCATCATCTGCGCCTCTCTTTTCCCAGGTCTGCCAGAAGTTCTTGAGTCTGGCTCCCACTGCTGTCTGAAGAAGCTGGCAGTCAGACTCTGCCCTTAAAGGACTTGGTTCCTTTCTTCTTTCCTCGTTTCCCTTCGGCACGAGCACCTCCTCTGCTGGAGGCTCTGCCACGAAAGGGCAGAATAAAACGAGACGCTGGAGTGTCCATCCTTGGTCTAGCTGACAAGGTAGGCAAAGGGGTGGCTTTACGAGCGGAGGACGCAACAAGATCGTGAGTGTCCTTCTGTATCAATGAAGCGGCAATTTCCTTAATCAGGTCTTCTGGAAAAAGACACTTGGAAAGAGGAGCAAACAGAAGTTCGGATCTCTGGCATGGTGTAACTCCAGCTGAAAGGAATGAGCATAGGTTTTCACGCTTCTTAAGGACTCCGGACACAAATGATGCAGCAAGCTCATTAGACCCATCATGTACGGCCTTGTCCATGCAGGACATAATGAGCAAGGAAGTCTCCTTCTCTGTCGGAGAGATCTTTCTGCTTAGAGCTCCTAGACACCAGTCTAAGAAGTTAAAAACTTCGAAGGCTCTAAAGATACCTTTCAAAAGGTGGTCCAGGTCCGAAGATGACCAACATATCTTTGAGCGTCTCATGGCAAGGCGGCGGGGAGAGTCTACGAGGCTTGAGAAGTCGCCCTGGGCAGAGGCAGGAACTCCCAAGCCGAGAACTTCTCCCGTGGCATACCAGACGCTCGATCTAGAAGAGAGTCTAGCAGGGGGAAACGTAAAGGCTGTCTTCCCTAAACTCTTCTTGGACTGCAGCCATTCTCCTATCACTCGCAAAGCTCTCTTGGACGAGCATGCGAGGACGAGTCTAGTAAAGGCAGGAGTGGTTGACGGCATGCCTAACACAAACTCTGACGGAGGAGAACGCGGAGCCACAGAAACAAACTGGTCCGGAAACATCTCTTTGAAAAGGGCTAAAACTTTTCTAAAGTCCAAAGAGGGTTGCGTAGACTTAGGCTCGTCCAATTCTGAATGCGGTTCATCTACGTGTGCAGCAACATCATCATCAGAAAGTCCCTCATCCGATAACTGATGACAGAACGGCAACGGAGTGGGTAACGGCTGGTTAGCTGAGTCCGGTCGCACGGGTGCATGCGTGACTGAGCCGGACGCAACGTCATGGAACTGCTGCCCAGTCTGTGAGCTGGCAACAACCATAGCAGCGCGGGGACGCACAGCGTCTACTCCAGACTGTCTGGACTGATGTGGGTGCGCAGTGGCAACCACACTGGGTTGCGGAGGTTGACGCACCGCGTCAAAACAAAACAACTCTTGACGGTTGTTGAACCCACGAACGTCAACGGAGACCTCCGTGCGTCGCTGAACGTCAACATGCGGCTGGCAGATCACACTGGAACGCATGGGTGGCGGAACTCTCTCAACTGGTTTGCGTGAGAAGGTTACCTCAGCGTCCACAGGACGCACAACCGATCGTGTGGGAGGTTGTAGGCTAGGAGCTGCACTAGCTGGTGCGGCAGCAACCTTCTCTGCACGAAAGTCCTGCATAAGCGACGTTAGTTTAGACTGCATGTCTTGCAGTAGAGACCACTTAGGGTCTACAGGAGCAGGTGCGGCGACAGACGGTGTAACTGTCTGAAGCGGTACCGCTTTGCCTCTCTTAGGCGGAGAGCAGTCATCGGATGACGGCAGCGAGTCCGAACTGACCCAGTGGCTACAACTGGGCCGTTGAACTTGTGCGGAAGGGACCGACTTGCACTTTAACGGTCGTGAGACCTTGGTCCAGGGTTTCTTGCGAGAAACACCTTCCGAAGACGAGGTATAAATGGGCTCTCTCGTCTTAGTTAGGCAGGGGCGATCTTGGGTAGATACTCCCGATACCACGGAGGGAACGTCTGTTCGCTGATTAAAGCCTCTCGAACCCATTTGTCGTACGACATTGCTTCTCCCCTGGACTTGGGAGCTTGCAAGAGGTCCCGGACTAGGAGGACGACAGGCACGAACAGACGAACCCTCAAGCGCAACACTATCCACAACACTAACACTCGGCACTTTATCACTTCCCACTGCACTTTTGCACTTCAGCTCCTTCACATCCGCCATGAGCTGATTACGGTCACTAGCAAGGGACTCAACTCTCTCACCCAGAGCTTGGATGGCACGCATCATATCAGCCATCGAAGGTTCCTGAGTGCCAGAAGGGGGATTAGGAGCAACCACTACAGGGGAAGGAATAGGTTGTGGGGCATGAGGAGAGGAAATATCAATAGAACGAGAGGAACTTCTCCTAACTCTATCTCTCTCTAGCCTACGTGTATACTTTTGGAATTCGATAAAATCGAATTCCGAAAGCCCAACGCACTCCTCATACCGATCTTCCAATTGACAGGTTTTATCCCGACAATTGGAACAAACAGTGTGAGGGTCGATAGAAGCCTTCGGAAGACGCCTTGAACAGTCCCTAGCATTGCACTTCCTAAATTTGGGGACTTGAGAAGGGTCAGCCATTTTGAATTGGTCAAAGGGAAATTAAAAAAAAAAAACTATCAATAAGTCATCAACAAAGAATCCGTTATCAAAAAGAGTTCAAGGATTTGTGAAGAGAAACCCTGCACAGCGAAAGCTCAAAACTAGAATAAAGTACTTCACCAATTAGTTGTGAAAAAAACTCCAGTTTAGCAACAGCGAGTAAGTACGTCTTGTCGACACCTCGACAGAGAGAAAATTGAGTCTTTGTTTACACTGAGAACTGGGTATCTGGTCGACAGATGGCGCTGTTGGGCACACCCGCAACCTGTGTAGCGATCGCTGGCGAGTTTTACCTTAGAGTTTTCTGTCGAGCAACAGAGTTGCAGCTATATAATCACCGGCTAAGTTAAATATTGAAAATTGGGCGGTAATCAGTGGGACTTGAGCTACCACAAAGACATTTACATAGAGGAGTAACATTACCAATTCTCCAACAATTGCTAAAAGCTCCTCTTCTTGCTAACTTGCGCAAAATAACATAACTTTGGAGCTAAGAAATCTGCTGTCTTTATAAAAAACAAAGGAAAAATACCATTTGGGTCTAACCTCCATAAGCATTAAGATCCATCAACAGAGCTTTAATCTCACGAGATCCAAAAGCTAAACTAGTTAGTTTAGCCTCAGGAAAACAGGAATGAGGAATTTCAAGTTTCAGCTTGGTATATTGCCTTGGAAGACATACAGAAGTACCCAGATATCTCCTGTGGAGTGCCTTGCAAAAAGCCTCTTGCTCTGAGGAGATACTGGTAACCTCCACCCATCAAGTAACAGGGTTGTAACTGAGTCAGGTTATCTTTGTACAGTAGGTATGGTTGACCCAGAAGGTTGGGGTCAGTGGGGCATTGCCTCCGAGTCTCAGTCAGTAGCATGAGAAGGTCTGCCAGCTATTCTGCTTGTGGCTACACAAGTGCCACCAATGTCATCCTGAGGTTTTGGGTTGACCATACTTTGTTGATTATTTTGCAAAGAAGGCAGAAAACATAAATGTTTAATCTATCGCATGGATGTTGGAAGGCCGTCCTCCACCACCGTTGCCTGATCCGGAACTGGTGAACAATACACTGGTAGCTTGTTGTTTAGCCCTGTTGCAAACCGGTCGACGTAGGATGATTCTGAGAAGATTCCCTAATGGTGTCCATAATTGAGGTGGAAGTGGTACCGCACAAAGTCAAAACTTTCCTTGCTACTTCAGGATGAAAGGATCTGACCCTACAATCTGTCCTTAGTGTCCGAGTTTGTCGGCTGTAGTTGGAGACTGGGTGCTGGATCAGGGAGTCCTGCAATGCATGTCCTCTATTTCTCAACTGCCGCCTGCACATGACTCCAATGAAGGAAAGTCATAACCGCCTTCACTATTGAGTCTGAAGTGTCAGAACTACCTCTGAGCCAACATGTTTTGAGAACAGGAAGACCAAGGTGTCCCTACTCTTCAAAACCCAGTTGGACAGCTGGTTTTCTGTCTGATATGCCAGAATGATCACTGCCTTCCCACCAGATAGCACAAGACTCCTGTACTTTTGCAAAGACTCTGGTTTGTTAACCCCACTGACTTGGTGAAGTAAATCACTGCACCTGACCACTGGTCATGCCAAGACACAGCTAGGAGGAAGACCATGGCAGAAGATTTCATGGCCATCAACTCAAGAAGCAAGAAGAACGTGCCTTCTGCCTCGAGTCTCTCCAAGGAGAATGCCCCATCCATACACATACCGACAGGTCAACCTGAAAAGGTGATGATGCAGCAATCTCTGGAGGATAGAACCTTCTCTACCTCGAGAGGGGAGAGGGTGACAAGATTTTGTTTGACTGGCCAGTAAAGAGAGAGTTCCCAGAACTGATCATCAACTTGATCCAGGGTCAAACTAGCCAGATCTGACCAGTGCAGCTCTAGGAATGGCCTCGACCTAGACCCTTGAAGGGCACCGGAATGTTGAGCAATGACAGAGGTTTTCCCCGAAAGCGAAGCAAAGACATAGCTCTCAGTGCTCCTTGCTCCTGACACATACACTCCGAGGACGAAGCCAGGGGAGTTTCCCCAGGAGCGGAGGTAGCAGATGCACTGACAGAACAGAAGAGCCCAAGATTTTTTCAGTGTCTTCTAGGCCATTGCCAAGACAGGCCCCTGAGAAGGTTTAGCTCTCTTCCTCCCCTTCAAGGCATATGCCTGCACAGGACGCTATAACCTTCACTGGCACATGGGAATGATTGTGTACGAATTTCTTGTTTCACAACCATAAACAGAAGCAACAGCCAGCATTCACTTCCTGTAAGAAAATAAAATGAAAGTTTTTGAAGGGAGGAGCAACATTATGTCCGTGCTCATTGCGGCTGAAACCAAAATTTACATCATTCAAACAGGTGGGGGTGGGGGTTCTTGCATGAGCTCACTACCTGTCGTTAAAGAATTCAACAGTCGTTCGAACTTTTGCTGAAGACATGTTTTCTTTTTATATTTTAAAAGACGAAAAGTTTGCATATGAGTAAGAATAAAAATATTTTGTCACTTCTAACTCTTTATGCCATTTGTATTCTACCCGACACCCTAAATAGGAAGCATTAATAAAGAATTTTGACAGATCAAATCAGATAGATCAGTCAAAGATGGTGCAACAAAATAAATGTGGCTATCACGACAACTGAATTACAATGCTGCTCCCTGATGTTGGAAGTGTTACCTGGCATTGGGTAGAATAGCGACCATAGTAAAGGAAGAGTTAGAGGAACCTTTGAAATCTATTTTAAATCAGGTCAGTGTAAGCTGCAATTCTAGATAATGTAGGAAATTAATTTCTGGCAAGCAGCACTAATATAAATTTCTAATTTAAAAGAATTTTTTTTGTTTGAGGAACTGTTATACTGTAGATAGAGTTTTATACTTACAAATACATGAGTTCTGTCTGCCTTCTAAACAGCTCATTCTTTTCATTAACAAGTTCAAAGAGCTGCATGATCATATCTTCAACTTCAATACTACTTGGACCACTGTTGATGGTAGCTGCATCCTCTTGAGGATTATTTGAAGTACCTTCTGTGCGCTTACGAATAGAAGTCTCTAACAATACACCCTGCCTTTCCAGTTCTGTCTGCTTGACTTCGATATCATGAAGCTCTTGCTGAACTAGACGCATTGGCATTTTCTTAATTGCTCTTTTCTGTGGTACAGGTCTTGGAGGTGCTGGACCCTTCTTACGTTGCCATTCACCTGCCTCACTTTTACTCATTGAAGGCTTTCGCACCAGACCTGCAAAATAATAAATATTAAAAATTTTTACTTTAATGTAATCAAATACTGTACATAAACAAAATAATTTATGTGAAGTTTTGATATGCCATGCTTTGAGTCGACATCAATCGCAAAAGCCTATTACAGTTATATATATTTTGAATGTATTAATGGTTATTATACCAACAAGTAAGTTTTACTACAGTTTCTAAAGCTTTCACGACTCGCCATGTCTACAGAAAGCACCAATTAATTCAAAATTCATACAAAGATAATTGAGGAGTACCCTCTTTTAATCTTGCATTTTTGTGGTACTGTATTCTAAAATTACCTTTAGTAGTTACGACAAAGTTAAGAAAAAAATAAATATATATAGTAAGCTTGAAAGCCGCCAGTTGGGAAAAAAAACTTTATCCAAATAACAATCCAATGGATAAAAAGTTGTTTGAACATGATCATAAATTTTAAGCTTAAAAACCTGTAAAAAAAAAAAAGAAAAAGAAAGTTCCTCTCTTACAGATTCAAAAGTTCTATTCCTTATTAATATTGTGAAAGTTAAGCTACGCAAAAGTGCTTGAAATCAAACCAGTTAAAACAAATGATAACTATAAAGAGATATAAATTCTCCCTCAAATAATCTTCAGAAACTACCCCTTAGAGACTACTGTACAGTATGCAAAATGACACTAACTTTTCATATTTTGCAGAATGAAAGTAGATTAACAATATTCTCAGTTATCTTTAAAGACAGTGGCAGCTCTGAATCTTTTTACTATTCAAAATAAAATGTTGCACTATAAAATATTTCAATACAACAATTCCCGGTGTAAGAAATATGGAATAGCTAACCGATTATCTCCAATTTATATAAAAAAAATTAAGATTTATCATTTTCTTTGATTTGTAGCAAACGCCTATCCTAACTAATGATATTACAGTACTGTTGATGAAAAAAGTTTAGTAGCCAGACCAGCGAATTGAAATTCTATAATCTTGAGGACTGACCCATAAAGAATAGGTTTCAAGACAATATACCATATATTTCCAGGGTTAAAAATCGAGGCAAATTTTATTGAATTAATCTCAATATCTCTAGTATAAAATGAACGCTAAACTACAAAACCATCTGTGTATAGGCTAGCTTTTGCAGCAACATATATCTCCTCAAATATTGGGTATGTAACAATATTTTTACTAAGATTATTTTACTAACTGTATCCTCAGAAATTCAAAATAAAATAAATAAAGGCAATTTTGTATCATGTTTTTCCTAAACACGCTACTTAATACAGAAACCAGTATTTTGTTAATGTTTCATTGCGAATCACAAACAAACGAACACATTTAAATATACGAGTTTTAACTAGTGATAATAACTGCTTTTAGTAAAGATGATATTGGAAATATTTTTTTTACTGTATCCTTAGAAATCAAAAACAATAAAAGGCAATCCTATACTTTTTCCTAAACACACCATTTAAAAGGATAACTTGTTTTGTTTACATATTGCCACTCACAAAGCACACATGAATGAACAAATGTATGTATTGACACAGCCAGTAATGTAATAACTAATAATACTAATAGTAAACTGTTCTCTATAATAAGAAGTTTTGAAAATTACTTCTTGTTTTCATATATGAGCATATCCTCGATAGTGTTACAGTAGTTTGAACCACCTAATGATGTTCACATTTCCCCAGCTGAGCTCTGATAGTAAAAGAGTTTATCTCAACATCAGTCCTCCATTCATCCAGTCAACCTACAAATATCTTTTGTGTCACAAGACATCATCATCATCTCCTCCTACGCCTATTGACGCAAAGGACCTCTGTTAGATTTTGCCAGTCATCTCCATCTTGAGCTTTTAATTCAATACTTCTCCATATACCATCTCCTTCTTCACACTTCATAGTCCTCAGTTCTGTAGGCCTGGGTCTTCCAACTCTTCTAGTGCCTTGTGAAGCCGAGCTAAACGATGATGGAAAGTCATAAGACAAGAGGTCAAAATCAGCTGGACACAGCATACCTCGAATGAGCAGAGCTATAAATACTCCAAGGGCCATGGTTCATAGTTGAACTATTCTTGGAGACCAACCATGCCTCCAAAGCTGTAGATTCAGAGGGTATACTGTACCACAATCCTGTAAAATGCTTTCTATGACTGTGAATACACTTCTGTTTGCACAACAAAATGAGTGGGACCTGCAGTTGGAGGGCAGTGATATATCTTCCACCTCAACTACTGCTAAAGATGATTCATGGGCACATCCTTTAAGACAATGTGGAGCAAAAATCTGCCAATCAGTAGGTAAAGTAGGTGGAAGAAAAACAAGAATAAGAAGAGCAAAAAGATGAGCAGTTATTATTATTATTACTTGCAAAGCTACATCCCTAGTTGGAAAAGCAGGATGCTACAAGCTCTGAGGCTCCAATAGGGAAAATAGCCCAGTGAGGAAAGGAAACAAGGAAATAAGAGAAGTAATTAACAAATAAAATAAAATATTTTAAGAACAGTAACAACATTGAAATACATATTTCATATATAAACTGAAAACTTTAACAAAACAAGAGGAAGAGAAATAAGATAGAATAGTGTGCCCGAGTATACCCTCACGAAAGAGAACTCTACCCCAAGACAGTGGAAGACCATAGTACAGAGGCTATGGGACTACCCGACTAGAGAACAATGGTTTGATTTTGTAGTGTCCTTCTCCTAGAAGAGCTGCTTACCATAGCTAAAGAGTCTCCTCCAACCTTAACAAGAGGAGAGAAGTCACTGAACAATTACAGTGCAGTAGTTAACCCCTTGAGAGAAGAATTCTTTGGTAATCTCATTGTTGTCAGGTGTATGAGGACAGAGGAGAATATGTAAAGAATAGGCCAGACTATTTGGTGTATGTGTAGACAAAGGGAAAATGAACAGTAACCAGAAAGAAGGATCCAATGTAGTACTGTCTTGCCAGCCAAAGGACCCAATAACTCTCTAGCGATAGTATCTCAACGGGTGGCTGGTGCCCTGGCACAATCCAAGATTTCAAAGACCATCTTGCCATACCAATAATCTGGTACATTTTGAATAGCAAAATTGAGAAGATAAGACTCCAAATTCAAAGTTTTTTTTCACGAATACAGACGCTGCTGAGGAGGGGTAAACAGGATGTACCGCAAGCATGGCGTGAGGAGCATGCAAGTGAAAAAAAATACTAAGTATGGAGTATGTAGATTGGAAAATGGGCAGTCCTGTTACACCCAGTATACCAGGTACTGAAGATGAGGAGAGGGTAGGAAGGTGAATTAGCAAAGATCTAGAAGTTGACATGGAAACAAAAGACTTGGAAACTGAAGTCCATAGCAAGATGCTTGTCTCAACCAGTAAGAATCTCTTCTAATAGCATGACCATATATAATACATCTCACAGGTGACTAATGGCAAACGGTTCTTTTTGCAACGTAATATGTAACACTAAGATCCATCTGAAGTAAGAACATAAAAACGTGACAGGAGTTAAATGGCATACCTTGATTAGTTTGATGCAGCAAAATGAACAATGCATTAGAGCAATAACACTACACAGAGAAGCAACGCTGCAAACAACTTTACATAAAATACTGGGTGCCATACACAGTAACTTAACACAAAAGAATAGAGTAAAAGTGGTGCAAAGAAGGAAAGAGAATATACCTTATACTTCTAAGGTAATAAACATTAAAAACATCAATTATGGGTAGCTATACAAGATCAACTAATCAGTAGGAAAAAAAATCTACAAAAATGGTCCAAAGGACATACTCCTACCTAAAATTTTCAAAGAAAATAATAATACGAGGGAAGAGTGCAAATGGTACCGTAGCGAAATGCAATAAAATGGTAACCATCACAGAAAGAAATGAAGCAAAAGAGGAAATGAATGCGATCAAGTACTTTGCAAAATCAGCACTAACTAGGAAAAAACTTGTTTGCTAGTAAAACTTGAGCTAAACAAAAAGATAAAAGGTAACCATGGAAATTACTGGAATTATGCAAAATACTTACTAATGGCAAAGTAAGCAGCAGAAAATAACTACTGTACTGTTTTTTACAGGCAGTACCAGTACTTTACTGACTTTGCTTTGAAGTACAGGTACAGTAGTGATAATCAGACTTTACATGATTTTCTATGAAAAAGTGAAAATACCTGTACTGAGTAAAACTTATGAATTCTGATAAGAGTTGTCAACAGCTCTAGACTCAAGGAGGGTGAAGAGGGTAGTTAGTTTAAACCAATATACAGTACCAAGATGGTGCATGACTGAACTTGTACTTAATTCATTGAGAGTCTGGGGACATTCAAGTCAGTGGATTGGAGCTCTATGAAATTGATAGGTTAACAATTAAACAAGAGGCAATCACTTGAGTACATGACATCACAAAGTTGAATTACAGTAACTACAAGAGGACAAAGATACCAAACATGAACTGTACAGTTAATAAGCAAATAAGCAACCAAGCAAGCACCAACCTTTGCTACAGGCCAAGTTCATTGCAGCCTGAGGAGCTCGCGCAGGTTTAGGAGGCGGAACACGCTGCTCAGTGGTGCCATTCATCTTGTTCGAGTGATTTTTCATATCCTTCTGCAATTTTCTGCTCAAAACCTCATCCTGGCCTGGTGAAGGCCGAGAAGAGAATCAGCTGCATGCTAATTAAAGGCCCCATATACATAATACGCAAAACAAAACAGCAAAGCTAATAGTAAAAGCTAGGCTGACTAACATTTATCAAATTTACATACATTTATTGTACTTTACTAGAATTGGTAACAATAATAAGCAAGGTAATGATGCCACACATAATACACATTTCTAATGCCTACCTCCATCTTCATGATCCTGTGGTCCTTGGCCTTGCGTACTCAGACTGGACAATGACATGGTATCCATGCTTGTTGTATCTGCCGTGGATTCTCCTGAGGAAATACCATCTCTCTTCATGTTAAAAGGTGATGGAGGAGCAGGTGCTCGTCGACCCTTCCTTCTTAGTGCTATAGAGCCACTAGGTGAGGAGGGGGAGGGTTGCCTTTCTTTTCGTAAAGAAGGTGACAACCCTGAATGACTGGATGTTGGTGAAGCTGTAGGTTGAGGGGAACGCTCACGCAAATGTTGAAGAGAGGTGGAATATTTCCTTGCATCTTGGTTTGCATATGAAGGAGTGCTGTGAAGTAATATAAAAACCTCTGTCAGAAAAGTGAAAAGTCAACTTAATTTAGTTTACCCTTTAATTAAAGTAACTAACAACCAGGTGAATGGCTACATTTTAACATATAAAAATGTCAGGCAATGAAATAAAATTGAAACTACCTCTTACTCTCATTAATGCTACTAGTCATAAAGGGACAGTTAATTTACATTTTCATTAAAGAAGTTAATTTCTTTATCATTGTTTATATTATTGTGAGTTATTGATTAATGATTACTAATTTATTTTTAAATTGTGCATAATAATTTTGCCCATATTTCACAATGGGTCAAAATTTCCCGGGCTTGATTCCCACCTTACTGCGTGGTTGGCGTCCCCTTCACTTACTAACATAGATGGCATTCAGAATTGACGTCCAGAAGCTACTTTGAGTTTAATCCTTTTTATTCCAGTGAACGACAATGACAAACAATACCTTACCTAATTCACATCACTTCCTGTGCCTTCATGAAGACATCAAACTATCTGAGTTTCTTAAATAAGATAATTTGCATGTTTGGCAAAATATATATGGGTAGTTATACTGTATAGGAATGCTAGGTTATTTACTGTCACTAAGTTAAGTGAATACCAGCGAGAATTAAGATACACGAGTTAATTTCTTCAAATTGAAATTTAATAACAGTACCTAAAATTCCTACCATTGTTGTTTTCTTTAGAGAGATAATTATGAAGTGTGGATCACATTTGGGGGGGAGGCAATCGGAGATTATAATTTTACCACACTACTAATACAGTATAGGTTGTTCAAAAAGTGTATCTGCAGTGAACATACAATGCCCCTTACTCTCTTAGTGTTGTCACACCATGCAAAAGTCAGTTGTCGTTTGAAATACTTACTGCGGAGAGACATTTTAACATCCTGTACTTTCCCTACTATTAAAATATAACAAAATTGTAAAAAAACGTATGCAAGAATACTTTATTTTTAAATGAATAAGTGAATAAATGAAAAATAATGTATATATCCATGCATAAAAAGACCCCTAGATTCGACTAAGGGAAAAATAAGGGTAAATTTTAATTAATTTATCTCATATCTATGGTGTAGGACCACTGCTAAATTATGAAAGCATTTGTGACAGCCTACTGCTAGGTTTTAGTTACATAAAGATGTTATTACAAATTTTATTTTACAGTGCTTAACATATGCTTAGAAATTAAAATTAGATTAAATAAATGAGATTTTATATCATGCTTTTCTTACATACAATGCCCAAAATAGAAACGTTTTTGTTTGTTTGTTTCATCACCAGCTCACTGAGTAGCCACTTTGACCTTCATCTAGGGCTTGCAAGGTGGATGAATCAGAGATTATAACTTCAGGAGTTAGGTTTACATACCGGTCCTCAGGTTACAATGGTCTCAAATTACGATGATTCACTGTTACAAGGGCTCCTATATGGTATTTAAAAAAAAATCAGAGTAACTCATTTTCAAGTAATGATGTTTGGTTTGTTAATACAACGAACTATCGGCCAACACAGAACAGCTAACACTGTCGCCTGGTTGCGTCGCAGTGTGTTACAAATCACTAGCATCAATTCATCATCTTAGCTCAAGATATGTATTTGGGATTTCAGTATTGCTCTTTTTTTTGTGCCTTTTCCTACTCTGCATCATGTCTGGAAAGCGTAAGGGAGAGACTTCTGATGGCAAGGCATCCAAGAGGAGGAAAGCCATAACAATGGAAAATAAAGTTGACAGTGAACAAAATAAAAAAAACAGGAGACTGCTATGAACATAGGCTGTGCGTTAGGCCTTCGTCATTCTACAGTGGTGAATTATCATCAAGGATAAACATTGCCTCCTCGAGCATGTGAAAGGATCTGCCCCTATGCAGTCTACCATTATTATGAAACAAAACAGTGGTCTCATGATTAAGATGGAGAGATTATTATTGCTCCGATTGGATGACCAGAATCAGCAGCATGTCCCAATGAGCCTTATAGTGCTTCGGGAGAACTCTAAGTGTTTGTTTGAGACCCTGAGAAGATAAAAGAGAGAAGGGAGTGAAAGTGAGGAGTTTGTGGCCAGTAAGGGATGGTTCTAGCACAAACTCGTTCAAAGCAGAGGCTGATTACCAGTCTCCAGCCTCCAAGTCAACTCTTCCACTAGGAATAGTAGACTTTAGAAGCCTGCAAACAATTCTAGGACCACTTTTAGAGTGTCCTTTTCTATCATCCTTTGTACTTCTGCCTAAAGAATCAGATCTTTCTGTGAATTTGGATGACAACTTCATTGCTGGAGTCTGAGTGAGGTGAGGATGAGAGCCAGTTCTACATCCCCTTCGGGGCTGGCTAAAACTAGGACGAAGGGGTTGTGCCGAATCTATAGCTCTTCTGACAACCAAAGGCCTGTTAGTCTAGATGCTCTAGATTTCTGAACAATAGGGATCTTCTTGAAGGCCAACTTCAAGGGAGTCCTAGCCTTATTCCTTGGAGTTGGTCCTGCTGTTCCAGACATGTTAAACATGACTGTACATTGGAAAAGTAAATCCCTGCTGGATTTTCTCCACTTTTCCACCATTTCATCCACTTATTCGTGTGGAAAAAGAGCTGGACTCTGATTAATCGGGGTGTTCCTCAAAGCCAGAGCCTTCTGTCGACCAATTTGGAAGCTACAGAATCTCTCAGTTTAAGGGCCCAGTTGATCCACTGGTTGACCGTTTGGCAAGCAAGGAACGTGACCACCTTCGCTCCGGACAGAACTAGGTCAGTAAACTGTGTTTTCTTCTCAGGTTTAGACAGATCCTGAGAGGAAGTGAAGAAGACTATATTCCTGGTCAATTGTTTAGCCACGATGTTGCCTGGAGACTAACCATTCCTGTAACCTCCATATTCGCAGTATGATCTGCACTCTTGTTGGCCATACCCTCAGGCTGTTAACCTGCCTAATCTAGGCCATCTCTAAAAAGCCCGATTTAGACTCTGGGGTCTTAACCTCCGGGGGTGGGGTTTCTGCGTCGGGAGCAGCATTGTCGTGTGTGTCTAATGGCTCCTCACCCTTTGGCAGAGGGGGTTATCTCAATCCAAGTAAGGTTAGCAAGATCTAGAAGTATCCCTCTTTGGACCTAGTACAGAGCCTGCATGATACTCTTCAGATTCCTCGTCAATGGGGCCATAACTTGCCAGCCTTGAGAGCCCATATGTTCTTGTGCTAGCCTTGGGTGACAAAGCCAACACTTATACCTCTAAAGCACTAGCCGTTCCAAGTTGGGAAAGCCTACAGGCTGAAGAATCCTTAGGCTGCTTGACACCTGATGATGACGATTCGGGCAACCGAGTCCTATGAGAGCAACCGTTGTGTTCTAGGAGCCTCTCTTTCTCCATATTGGATTCCATATCCTTGAGTTCATGCCTTATTTGCGAATAAGGACGTCCCTTAACAGAGGTTTCCTAGTCATATACCACATCATGTCAGGACAATCGGTGCTCGAACGGGTGTATCAAATAGGTGAGCGCATTTTACTGAGGGAGTGCCTATGTGCAGATGCAACTTCAAAAAGAGAATAATGTGAACAATCCAGACTTTTCTGCCATCAAAGAACCTATTTCCACAGGTGAGCGCAATTGTACCCAAGAACTTTCCTTAGGGGGGAGAGGAACCAAAGAAAAAAGCATGCATGCAATCAAGAGAGCATGCTTACGTGCGACCAGGAAAATACTTTTGAGCACTAAGGATTTCTGGGAGTGCATGGAGCGTGTGTGCAAAAGGAAGCGCTGTCAAAGGAGAGCGTTCATGCTTGCGATTATATTTGAAGGCCCAGTGACTGGTGAATCATGGGAATGCACTTTACCCGAAGGTTGCACATTAAAATGAGACTGAATCCACAGTAGAACGTATGTGCATACGTAAACTAATGAATGAGCACTAACAGGGAAGCTCTAGCCAACAGGAAATTCTTGGAAATTCTTCTACTTCAAAAGAATTTTTTCTAAATGGGGATCGCGATTGAACAATAGCGCATCAGGAGTAAAGTACATTTGAGTGCAGACAGGTGCGACATCAAGATCCAATGAATAAGTCCCACATGGGGGGTGAGCCCAAGTGGGGGTAGAAGATAATGCAATTACAGGTGAAACCACTTGCGCATGAATAGATAGGCGCGCTGAGCATGTGAATGCTCACTAACCTGGGGAGTATGTGGCATCAGTGGCACGCACACTAGCAAGTAAGTGCTTAACATCAGCAGTATGCGCACTAATTGAAAAATGCGTAAACTCCAAAGAACATGTGATCACCATCAAGAGAAAATTCAAAGTCTGAAAATTGCATGCTAAATGTGGAGCACGCATGTTTACAGGTGAACGAGCACATGCACAGGTGCGCACTCTTGTAGGGGAGTGCACGTGAATGAGTGATGGCTCATAAGTATGAGACCATCTTATCTCAGGATTCTTGCCATATTTCTCTCTGTAGAGAGAAGATTTTGTTGTCTGCGTATGTAAAACTATGCCTTGTTAGTGGGAGTGTGTGTATCCCTGGGAAAGCAAACGATATTCTTGCCATATTTCCAAGAGGTTGGCAAACTGTGCGCGAGTAAGTAAGGGGGAACTCCTATAGGAGCTTGAATGTGCATATGAACAAGTGAGGTGGTGCTCCTACAGAAGCGGGCTGATGGGCATGCGTGTTAATAGGCAAGGGGGCACTACATAGGAGCGTTCGCAAACAGATGAGGTGGCGCTCCTGTAGGAGCGCACTAATGCCACATATGTTGTGTGCAATTAGTACGCCTATATCTAGTTACATTATATTATCTTCTCCTTAAGTCATTTTATTCTTTTTCTTCGGTGA
The DNA here is from genome assembly GCF_036898095.1 of Palaemon carinicauda. Taxonomy (NCBI): domain Eukaryota; kingdom Metazoa; phylum Arthropoda; class Malacostraca; order Decapoda; family Palaemonidae; genus Palaemon; species Palaemon carinicauda. Next base: position 132,544,507 of record NC_090735.1, on the reverse strand, counting down.
AGGAATCACTGGGACTCTTGGGCAACACCGTCTCTCCCATGGGGAGAAAATATAGGAATCACATTCAGTACTGTATATGTAACTCCTATTGATCGGTCTTATACGGCTATTTCATCCCTAAAGGAAAAAAGAAGGGAGGACCCCTTTCTTTCCGACTGGCGGTATGAAAAGATGAAGGAGCAACTTGAATTTCTTCTATTGACACGTATAAAAAAAAATTTGACTGCCAGTTTGTGGCACCAGGAATATGTCTGTCCTCTCTAGCAGCTGAAAAAGTGGCTACTCAGTAACTACCAACACCTCATTATACATTTTAACAGCTGGGTTCCAGCTTCGCTGAAATCATACGCCTATTAAAGGACAAGAGTTTGTATCTGTATAAGAACAAATAAAGTTTTCCACATAATAACCTGACTATGTGTAATATTAGCTAGTGAGCACACAAAAAGTGCCCCTCAATTGTACCAATTGACAGAATGTAGTTTGTGAAAATATAACGAAGTTTCAAACAGAAGACAATACATAATTTGCAGTATACTCAATATCAATTCTAAACAAGTAATTTCTATGACTGAATAGGCAACAAATATCAAATTAAAACACTCTCATCTAAAGCCCTTCTTAATTATGAAAACCATTCATAAAAGAATGTTTGTTAGCTATACTAGTTATATATCAAATTTTAAAATATAGTGTACTACAAAAAGATAATCACCTGTTTCTTGCAAGGGTTGGTGGTGGTGGTCTTGGAGGTTTAACTTTGTGCTTACTTGGAGTGGAATCAGGACTCTCTAATTGTTCCTCATCATCACTCCAGAATGGGTTTAGATTTTCCTTTTTAATTTCACTTTTGTTGTCGATTTCTTCATCTCTTTCTTCTTCATCTTCATCACTTTCAAAAGGATTCAAATTGGCCTTAATAAGCTTCTTGCCCATTACTTCATCTTTCTTTGCTTCATTTTTGGACTTGTCAATTTCAACAGATTCACTGATGCTCACAGCACCTTCATCTTCATCATCACTTCCAAATGGATTAAGTTCTTCAGGATACTGAATAGACCGCAATGAGGGCGAGGACAATTCAGCTCCACTGTCTTGGGATAAGGAAGCTACATTTACATCAGCATCATTACTTTCACATACTTGAGATTTATGATCATCCAACTGAGATTCATCTTCTTCAACATCAAAAGGATTACATTCGCTGTCAGATCCCTTGCTGATCTCATTATTGGAGGGAACTTCTAATTTTCTGGTTTCTTCGGGGGAAGCCTTATCTTTACTTTCTTTGGTAATAGAAATAGATGGTGTACTCGATACAAATGTCAAATCTTTATGTGTACTCTCATCTATACTTTCTTCTTGTGGTATTTTCACATCAGGTATTGAAACTTTATCAGTTTTATCTAAATCATCAACAGTTTCTGCTATTTTATCTCTTTCATGCTCTTTGACTATCTCTTTATTATCTTCTTTAGTTGCATATAATTTTGTGTCAGTTGTAAACTGAGGGCTGGTAACATCTCTTTCATACTTCTTTGATAAATCATTTTCTTTATGTTCTGGTTTACTATATATATTATTTTTTAAATTACTAGTTTCATTAGTTTTATTACTTATTTCTCTAAACATTTTTAAACGTTGTGCAACAATGGAAGAAGAACCAGGACTACTGTCTGGCATGGGGGTATTATTTTTGTCTTGCCCTGTGTCAAGGGTTAGTTTATCAGGTGGGTCTGTTATCAAACCTTTGGCATCATCACAATGGTCTAATCCAGAGTCACTGGCTTTGGGAAGTATTGCATCTTTTCCCTGTGATCCAAATAAAGCAGGGGAAATTTGCGAAAATTTTGGTATTTCTTTCTTTAATGCATTTTCTGAGTCTTTGTGCTTATCCAAACTATTTTCAGGGCTTTCACCCTCTAAGGTTTTTGAAAGAAAAACTGTTCTTGGTTTCGGTGGTCCAGGGGTAACATTTGGGGAATGTAATGTAGTGTCACCAGTTTGCTTTTTATCTTCAAGCACTAATTCTACAGTATTACTATATCCATCACTTTCATTATCAGAATCTTCACTGTCATATTCTGATTCAGAGTCGGAGGTGGACATTCGTCGTGAGAGTTTAGGTGAAGTGTCATTAATAATACTATTTTTAACTTCAGGAGAAATATCCATTTCTTCATCAGGACAAGTTTCACAACAAAACTGTCCTTTTTCAGTTTCATAGTAGCTTGCCAAGGTCAACTGAGTGGAGCATCTAGCACAACGGAAACATGTTCGATGCATAAGTTGACCTGGGGAACCTACTAGCAGCCGCTCAGCAAGAAAAACTGGATTACTGCATCTTACACACACCTCACGACGTAATCGGCCACCTACCAACATCTGAAAAATAAGGAATGTTAGTATCCACAAGTCTCTTAAAATTTCAAAGCTATTAGTTTCCATTACCCTTACTCAACCTTTCACAACCAAGAGAACACCAAAATTACAGCAATGGAGCCAACATAGTAACACATTTAACAGCTGTCTACACTTGAGTTCTATGAAAAATTTAAGCTATAATTGATACAAAAATATCTTTTGGTCCATTATGGAGTTGAAACCATTCAAACTAGTATCTCATTCAACTAAAACAATTCAGTTTAAAGTATTTATATAAAACTATCGGTGTTTTATCAGAAAACAAAACTCTGAAAAGTGAACTTAATTTATAATAAATTCAAATTCTAAATCTTTCTTGGTGATACCTTAAAAGCTGTACTTAAATTTCAGTGGAGGTAGCGAAAACAGAAATTATCGAGTTCAATACCAATAGGAATTTAAAAATAACTTTCCAAGAAAACATTCCTTTTTGATGAATGAGGTCTAAGTTTTTGCATAAACCCATGTACTAAACTGCTGTAAATTGTATGTCTCTAAAGATAATGCATATGCGTACAGTAAATCTTGACTGCAACAAAGATATTACTGTATTTAGGATTAATCTAGCATTGAATGTACAATCTGCTTTAGATCAAATTAAAGCTTTAGGTACAGGAGACATGCTAGTTGTTGTAACCATTATAATACCAGAGGTAGTGAAAAACAAATAGTCTTTTTATCTGCTTCTAGTAATTAAGGGGTATCACCAATTCGAAAACTCAAATATATTAAAAAGATACAATGGAAAAAAAATGATTTTCAGAACATGCATTTCATACAGTAATAATGTGCTGCTTTTAATATAAGATTATTCCAATCGTATATGACGATTAAAATTTCATCAACTACTAAACTCAAATGACCAATGCATTACAAAGGTCACTGAAAATATTTTTGTCTAGTAGACTACATTTTCATTTAGTCTGTAAGACCTTTATATGCTCAGTATTTAATAAGTTCTTTATTGATAATACTTATGTTAAAACATCATCATTTTGTTCTCAAGTAGTCCTAGTAAAGAAGCAGTTACATGAGTGGCAAATATCACTCTTAATATCATAGGCAAAACCCCAATCCAAGACAGAAGTTAACTCCAAGACAAATTCAAAATTGGTTGAAACTTGTCGGTTATTACCATCATTATTATAAAGTATTTAAATCAGACAATAGTCATTTTTCTAGAATCACAGGGCTGCCTTAAATGGTTAGCTTTTACACGAGAAGTGAATGTCAGATCAAAACTGTTAAAAATATCGAGCTGCTAGGGGGCAGAGAATAGAGGTAACAGGTATATGTAGAAGAGGAAGTGTTAAGAGGATTTCTAAAAGAATATTGTAAAGTAACTTCCATTACCCCCTACAGTGAGATGCACATTGCAAGTAGGCTAAATTCCAAAAGAGGCCCTGCACCCCATAAACGTAAGATTCCTCACATACACCTCAAATCTAAAAGCATATTTTGTGATCCAGATGGTACATTTACTAGAAACACGTTCACACTACTGTATTGAAGTAACTATTTGCATTATAATTTTCAGGGCAACAAATTTTCATTGACCTTAATAAAACAATCACCCAAAAACGTGGATTTAAATCTTATCGAGATCAGATAAAACCGTTACTACAAAATTGAGGATATTACCATCTGTATCCCTCTTATGAACAGAACCAATTCTACTAGCATAATACAGCATACATTTCAAAGTACTATACATACGGTACATATTTTGCTACAATCTTCATGCAGACTTTTATGTTGCTTTCCTCTTTAAGAGTATTGCACAGTATAAAAGTAAAAGGAGTTAACTCCACACTCTTCTATCATAAGAAGTTACTTTCTGTATTCTCCTCTAGTCTGAGTCTTCTGTATTACCTTTCTGAACCTGGCTGTGAGCTAATTATAAAAGTGGCTAGCTCAAGTCTGGTTATTCTGTATCTAAAGTATTTACAGATACCCCTGATGATGATAGAGCCTGTACTATTGGTACTTCAATCAAGACTTTTGATTATGCTTTAGTTTCTCTCACGATTAAAACTCTGCGAGGAGGATCTAATTTTTCTCATAAACACTGAATTGGTATTTTGAGTGACCTTTCATGTCTGAATTGGTCACCGTTATAGAAATATTCATTACTGAATCATTCATTCATAAAGAAGTTGCTTATCTATGAAATATTCTCTCATCTCCCTCCAAATACTAAACTTCTTTCCTTCAGGAGACAGAGTATTATTTCCTTTGATATTAGGCTTTTTATTCCATCTACCCTCAGATAATAAAACATACTAATAATACTTAATTGTCAAGGACCATTGCGAGGATAAAGATAAAAATAAACTCTACTCTCTTTAAGCCCTGCACTCTTTTTAAGTCTCTGTTATCACATTCCTTTGATATTCTGGACTTTCCTACTTGCCTTTATCTAATTATTGTCTTACTTGCTGTTTGTATGACCACCTGTTCCTCATTCCCTCTCACTACATGTGCAAACCATCTTAATCTTGGAGATGTCCTTTCTTTCCAGTCTTGTGGCACTACATCTCTATCAATATCTTTCTGAAAATTAACTACCCACTATATCATAGTCCTGAATTTTTAAATTCTATGGTCACACCTTTTCAAAATCTACATTTTGCTTGTCAGTCCCCATGTTTCTGCTGCATATAATAGTGCAGTACAAGCATTCCCTGTGTATTATAAGTTTTGCTCTAGACTAATACCTCTTCATCCCCATTTGTTATCGTAATACATTTCACGCTGAAAAATTTACTCTGTGGTGGATAATGTGGGAAGGTGGGCTGTGGCACCCTAGCAGTACCAGCTGAACTCGGTTGAGTCCCTTGTTAGGCTGGAGGAACGTAGAGAGTAGAGGTCCCCTTTTTGTTTGTTTCATTTGTTGATGTCGGCTACCCCCCAAAATTGGGGGAAGTGCCTTGGTATATGTATGTATAAATAATTTATAACCCTGAGCACCTCAGGTGACACCATTCACAACATTCAGCACATAGGATAGAGTTTACTCCTATCCCTTCCCAAACAACAACCACATAACCAGTATCCTAATAAATTTTTCCCTTTGCACTAATTTGCCTATGTTAATCTTAAGTGTCTTTTTCCATTTCACTCTTCCACCTCTTTAAACACTACCATACCTCTTCCTCAAATTCTGCTGTTAACAATAGGTCATCATCATAATGCTGTTTATAGAGACGTCTTTCATTACTGTGATAAACAACAAAAGGGCACAGTGCAGGTCCTTTATTAATATGAACATTATCTCAGATTCATCTGATACACTTGAAAATGTCGTCCTTCTACAGTATATCTAGTTATGGTAAACTGAAATCACTAGCTAGATAACTCTTCCTGGTGCCAATTGTCTTAATAATGACCATTTAATCACAGCACTTATTTCAATATTTTTTCAATAATCACAAATATTTGGTATAATCTCTTTCCCTCTGCATGGTACTTTTCCTGTGTATAACTCATTATAAAGACTGATTGTTTCAATTCTTGCATCAAGGTAAATTGACAATTTGTATTCCATCATTTTCACAGTTTATAAAAATAGTTTTATTCCTGTAAAATTCCCTCAATATAGTTTTTCATTATGTTCTGGCTTTTCTGCCAATTAAATTTAATAATTTATTTTTTCAACAATTACGAGATTCCTGAGGGCCCCTTGAAACTTATTCCGCTGTTATGTTCCGTAATGGTTCCTCTATTATACCTACAACTCTCTCACATTCCATTTCCTCATTCAGAAGTTTTTGTAATACCGCCGTCACTGAATTACCGTATTATTTGATATTTAAAAAAAAATAGAAACAAGAACAAGTAAGTCAAGATCTTTTCTTAATGTAGAAATATAAGGGTAGTTAGATAAAGGTGTATATATACCAGAGAGAAATTGATAAAAAGTAAAATAGAAATTGATATAGCTCATTCAGAGGGGGCTCAGCAAATTATTTTTAGCATCATAAACAGTGAGCTGTTCAAGGCTCTTAGTAACAGTACAGTACCTCTTCTGGGATCAGTATCAGTACAGTATTCATGAAATATAAAGTACTGTACATGAGCCGAGATATATCACCCGTCAAAATTTCGATGTGAACTTTTTCCAAAACCCATCATGCTTTTTTAATATCTTGAAAATTTTTTAGAAAATGCAAGACTCATTCTTAATTTTAGTAGTCAATAGACAATCTATTAATTTTATATGTATAGCAAATTTGACAAAATTCTTGTAAATAAATCTATCTTAAAAAATTGCCCACTGTATGAACTCTCAGTGGATGTTTAAACACACAGGATATAACTTTGTACACCCTATTTACACAAATAATATGTAATAAATACGGGCACTACAGTACATTTCATATAAATTTTAGGCTTGCCTATATTTTCCCTTTTCCTTATCTTGAACTTCAAAATGTTTTTTTTCTTTGTTTTGTTACAAAAATCTTAAATTCTTTTAGAAAGACATTTTCGGATATTGTAACTTAATTCATCTCCAATGTACAGTAATTTAATACTGCAATGTAAAAATAAATACCTCATGCAAATTGTGAAAGGCTCATTAAATATATAATCAAGATAAGAATATTTTCATGCATTTTTGTGAACTTAATGACTTATTTATGAGCATAAAACTGCAAGTAATCTACAGATACTAAAATCTTGGAAAGACATACATGTCCCCTTTGATTCAAAAAGACAGCAGAGGAAAAATGAAAGCAAAAGAAGATGATCAGGAAGGAGACATACTGTTGCCAAGAGTAAGATAATACTCAAGTCACATTAATTATTATAGTCATTTTAAAACATGGTATACAATATTTTTGGAAAGAGAAATATCCTGTATAGTGATTATGAAATAATAAAGCTACAAGATAAACAATTGTGTCTAGAATTGGTTAAGATCAGTTAGATCAAAAAGTGCATGTACTGTACATTATGTTGCTATAATTTGTACTGTATAAAACTAAGTTACAGTATACAAATTATGCAACATCCCTGATATTTTGTTGGGATATATATATATATAAATAATATAATGTAATATACTGTGTGTATATATATATATATATATATATATATACACACACACACACAACAAGATCACTTAGGTTATGAACTGGACTACCTCTGATATAAAACCAATCCTTGTCCAAACAGCCGAAGTGCCCTTTCAAAAATATGTACCATAATACTACAGGAATACGAAAGTCAACAAAATCACCCGTTATCAAATTAGATTTCAAGAATAATCCAGCTAACAAGTCATGAATAAGAGAATGTATAAATTCCAGAGAAACCATGCTACCACAAGCTTCAATTACAGCAGAGATATTGACCAAAAAGATACGAAGTACAGTGCAGATAGTGTCCCAAAAAATATAGTAGCGATAATGCGAGTAAATTGTACAAAGAAGCTACATTTGGGGGGAAATTGCATGCTTAGCACTCTTATGATGGTATAGCTAAATTTATTAGTCAAATCTAGATATCCTCCCTAAGGAACCAACCTTTCTTGTACTACAGTAACACTTTTTTCCAAAAAATTAATAAATGAAATAAAAAGAAGATTCAAAGCACAAAGTTAGATGTCCTAAAATGTGCCATTAAAGCTTAGAATAAAAATGACAACTGATTTGCTTGTTTTATTAAAAAATACTTTTATCAAAAATGGAAAGAAGTAAAAAAGATACTCTAAAATTTTCTTTTAATACTGAATACTAATTTGCCTTTTTACATTTCCTAATTATTTATAGACAAAATCATAAACTGAAACATCAAAAAAGGTTTGGTTCACTTTGCAAATATACTTTCATCAAAGGTGTTACTGAACTCATGTAAACATCACAAAAAGAACCCTAAGAGTAAGGTATAAGCCTATGTCTTCCAATAATACTTCATTCCTCTGTTTCCTCTTTTGTCGGTCATTCCTTCCCGCTAACCACTGAGCATGCACAGGACTGTATGGTCTTTACCTCATCAACAAAATATTTCAGGCTTGTAAAGTCCCATGATGTCTAAATTGTCCTATAAGAAAGAGGGTAGGGTGAATTAGAATGGTGGAAAAAAAATTAAAAATTAAAAAGGTCAAAATAAAATGGTTAAAGATTTTGTACACAAAATGAACCTACAAATAACTGCAAAAAAATAAGGAATAACTAAAATTTCAATTAAATAGGGCATCCAGTACTCACTAAATTCAGGGTACTATAACGTTACTAATCCACATAAACTGTTAAGCAACAGTGCTTCTTCAGGTCACCAGCAGCATAGCTAAAGGTTCATGCACTACTGTTAATTTGCCAAACAGGGAAATTAAAAGGCTCCATGATTAAAAAGCTTAGGAGATTTTTAAGAACCGTCAAGATATTTTTCATAGGATTGTTTTATACCCCTACTTTAGTTTCAGTGTTTTATTATATCCATGCACTATATTCAGCATTTTCTGTAATACACTCTAAATTGTATGCGACTATTAATTTAAAATAATAAAACTGCATTACTTTAAAAAACTTTATCATAAAATAAATCACTATACACAGAGGAATGAAGTTCTGTTATTTGCCAGTCTATAAAAGAATTACTGTAAACAAAATGTGAAATACTGAATTGTATTATGTATTAACAGTTTTCTAAATGATAAAAGTGATGTTTGTAGTGTGTAAACTGTGATTAACTATAACTTAACTGATTAACAAAGTTAGTGGAGTGGCATACAAAACACATGCATTCATCAAATGCAAATATAAAAAATGTGTAATAGTATTAATCCCCACAGAAATATGTTATTTTCATTAGTAAAATAAATTTTTGAATATACTTACCCGATAATCATGTAGCTGTCAACTCTGTTGCCGACAGAAATCTACGGTCGGGATACGCCAGCGATCGCTATACAGGTGGGGGTGTACACAACAGCGCCATCTGTGGTCAGGTACTCCAGTACTTCTTGTCAACACCACCTCAATTTTTTCCTCGGTCCACTGGTTCTCTATGGGGAGGAAGGGTGGGTCAATTAAATCATGATTATCGGGTAAGTATATTCAAAAATTTATTTTACTAATGAAAATAACATTTTTCAATATTAATCTTACCCGATAATCATGTAGCTGATTCACACCCAGGGTGGTGGGTGGAGACCAGCATACATGTTAACAAAGAAGCTAAGTATCCCGTATTTTATTTTATTAGTTATTCAAAAATAACATAAAATAAATAAGTACCTGGTAAGGAAGACGACTTGAACCATTACTCTGCCTTTATTAAGTACGTCTTCCTTACTGAGCGTAGCGGTCCTCTTAGGATGCTGAACGACTCTTAGGTGCTGAAGTATAAAGGGCTAAAACCCATACTAAAGGACCTCATCACAACCTTTAACCTCGGCGCTTCTCAAGAAAGAATTGACCACCCGCCAAATCAACAAGGATGTGGAAGGCTTCTTAGCCGACCGTACAACCCATAAAAAGTATTCAAGAGAAAGGTTAAAAAGGTTATGGGATTATGGGAATGTAGTGGCTGAGCCCCCGCCTACTACTGCATTCGTTGCTACGAATGGTCCCAGGGTGTAGCAGTTCTCGTAAAGAGACTGGACATCTTTGAGATAGAATGATGCGAACACTGACTTGCTTCTCCAATAGGTTGCATCCATAACACTCTGCAGAGAACGGTTCTGTTTGAAGGCCACTGAAGTAGCCACAGCTCTCACTTCATGTGTCCTTACCTTCAGCAAAGCAAGGTCTTCTTCCTTCAGATGAGAATGTGCTTCCCTAATCAGGAGCCTGAATTAGTAATAAACTGAGTTTTAGACCTTGGAAGAGAAGGCTTCCGATTGTCCTCGTAAAGGTTATGACCTTTTTAGATAGTACCTAAGAGCTCTAACTGGACAAAGTACTCTCTCCAATTCGTTCCCCACCAAGTTGGACAGGCTTGGGATCTCGAACGACTTAGGCCAAGGACGTGAAGGAAGCTCGATTTAGCAAAAAACCGAGCTGCAAGGAACATGTAGCCGTTTCAGATGTGAAAACTATGTTCCTGCTGAAGGCGTGGATCTCACTTACTCTTTTAGCTGTTGTCAAGCACACGAGGAAAAGAGTTTTAATGTGAGGTCCTTAAAAGAGGCTGATTGGAGAGGATCAAATCTTGATGACATAAGGAACCTTAGGACCACGTCTAGATTCCAGCCTGGAGTGGACAACCGACGTTCCTTTGAGGTCTCAAAAGACCTAAGGAGGTCCTGTAGATCTTTGTTGGTGGAAAGATCCAAGCCTCTGTGGCGGAAAACCGCTGCCAACATACTTCTGTAACCCTTGATCGTAGGAGCTGAAAGGGATCTTACGTTCCTTAGATGTAACAGGAAGTCAGCAATCTGGGTTACAGTGGTACTGGTTGAGGAAACTGCATTGGCCTTGTACCAGCTTCGGAAGACTTCCCCTTTAGACTGATAGACTCTGAGAGTGGATGTCCTCCTTGCTCTGGCAATCGCTCTGGCTGCCTCCCTCGAAAAGCCCCTAGCTCTTGAGAGTCTTTCGAAAGTCTGAAGGCAGTCAGACGAAGAGCGTGGAGGTTTGGGTGTACCTTCTTTACGTGAGGTAGACGTAGAAGGTCCACTCCTAGAGGAAGAGTCCTGGGAATGTCGACCAGCCATTGCAGTACCTCTATGAACCATTCTCTCGCGGGCCAGAGCGGAGCCAACCAACGTCAGCCGTGTCCCTTTGCGAGAGGCGAACTTCTGAAGTACCCTGTTGACAATCTTGAACGGCGGGAATGCATACAGGTCGAGATGGGACCAATCCAGCAGAAAAGCATCCACGTGAACTGCTGCTGGGTCTGGAATCGGAGAACAATACAACGGGAGCCTCTAGGTTATCGAGGTAGCGAACAGATCTATGGTTGGCTGACCCCACAGGGCCCAAAGTCTGCTGCAAACATTCTTGTGAAGGGTCCACTCTGTGGGGATGACCTGACCCTTCCGGCTAAGGCGATCTGCCATGACATTCATATCGCCCTGAATGAACCTCGTTACCAGCGTGAGCTTTCGATCTTTTGACCAGATGAGGAGGTCCCTTGCGATCTAGAACAACTTCCACGAATGAGTCCCTCCCTGCTTGGAGATGTAAGCCAAGGCTGTGGTGTTGTCAGAGTCCACCTCCACCACCTTGTTAAGCTAGAGGGACTTGAAGTTTATCAAGGCCAGATGAACCGCCAACAGCTCCCTGCAATTGATGTGAAGTGTCCTTTGCTCCTGATTCCATGTTCCCGAGCATTCCTGTCCGTCCAAAGTCGCACCCCAGCCCGTGTCTGATGCGTCAGAGAAGAGACGGCGGTCGGGCTTCTGAACAGCCAAAGGTAGACTTCCTTGAGAAGAAAGCTGTTCTTTCACCACGTGAGAGTAGACCTCCTCTCTTCGGAAACAGGAACTGAGACCGTCTCTAGCGTCATGTCCTTTATCCAGTGAGCAGCTAGATGATACTGAAGGGGGCGGAGGTGGCGTCTCCCTAACTCGATGAACAGGGCCAGCGATGAAAGTGTCCCTGTTAGACTCATCCACTACCTGACTGAGCATCGGTTCCTTCTCAGCATGCTCTGGATGCATTCTAGGGCTTGGTAGATCCTTGGGGCCGACGGAAAAGCCCGAAAAGCTCGACTCTGAAGATCCATACCCAGGTAGACAATGGTCTGGGATGGGACGAGCTGGGACTCCTCAAAATTGACCAGGAGGCCCAGTTCCTTGGTCAGATCCATAGTCCATCTGAGAATCTCCAGACAGCGACGACTTGTGGGAGCTCTTAAAAGGCAGTCGTCTGACGGAGCCGGACACAAGATCATGGTACTGCTGCACAGTCTGTGAACTGTCAACCATAGGGAAGCGAGGAAGTACAGCGACAACCCGAAGCTGTCTAGACTGTCTGGGTCGTACAGACAACTCCTTATCGGGTTGCTGAGGTTGCCGCACTGCGTCACAACAAGTCACCTCTGCTGGTTGTTGAACGTCTTCCCAGTGACACACTGACTCCGTAAACAAAAAATCCTCTAACAAGGACTCAGCTTGGACTGCATGTCTTGCAACAAAGCTCAAGGTCTATGGGAGCAGGTGTGGTAACAGACGGGGTTAGCGACTAAAGTGGAACCATTACCCTCCCTGGAAGCATGTTATGCTTAAATAAAAGTCCATAGGAGGCTAAGCAGCTAAAGGCTCCTCTCCAAATATCAGAGTCCTCAAGGGAATATTAGAAGGAGGGAGAATAGCACTTTCTCATCTACAGGAACCATATCCGAGAAAAGCTAAGTTCTCTCAGTGAGGGTTTCACTGGTGCAAAAGCAGCAGACCAGAAGGCAACGTTATGAAACTGCTTGACAGTCTTGTGAGTTGGCAACAACCAAAGATGTGTGACTGAGGAGCATGCGGTAAGGTATGCAGAGCATGCTGTATGCAGAGCATGCTGTATGTAGAGAATGCTGTAAGGAAAGCAGAGCATGTTGCATGGCGTGCAGCTTATGCTGCATGGGATGAGGCTCATGCTGCATGGGATGAGGCTCATGCTGCATGGTATGAGGCTCATGCTGCATGGTATGAGGCTCATGCTGCATGGGATGAGGCTCATGCTGCATGGGATGAGGCTCATGCTGCAAGGGATGAGGCTCATGCCGCATGCGTTGAGGAGGATGCCGCATAGTATGAGGCTCCTGCCTCATGGGTTGAGGCGGTTGCCGCATAGCATGAGGCTCCTGCCTCATGGTTTGAGGAGGATGCCGCATAGCATGAGGCTCCTCATAGCATGAGGCTCCTGCCTCATGGGTTGAGGAGGGATGCCGCATAGCATGAGGCTCCTGCCTCATGGGTTGAGGAGGATGCCGCATAGCATGAGGCTCCTGCCTCATGGGTAGAGGAGGTTGCCGCATAGCATGAGGCTCCTGCCTCATGGGTTGAGGAGGATGCCGCATAGCATGAGGCTCCTCATAGCATGAGGTCCCTGCCTCATGGGTTGAGGAGGATGCCGCATAGCATGAGGCTCCTCATAGCATGAGGCTCCTGCCTCATGGGTTGAGGCGGCTGCCTCATAGCATGAGGTTCCTGCCTCAAGAGTTGCGTCTGCCTCAAGGGTTGAGGAGGTAGCTGCGCAGAGAGAGGCTCTTGCCTCAAGAGTTGAGGCGGTTGCCGCATAGCATGAGGCTGCTGCCTCAAGGATGGTGGAGGTTGCCGCAACGCATGAGGCTGCTGCCTCAGGGATGGAGGAGGTTGCCGCAACGCATGAGGCTCCTGCCTCATGGGTAGAGGAGGTTGCTGCAAAGCATGAGGCTCCTGCCTCAAGGGTTGAGGAGGTTGCCGCCTAGCAAGAGGCTCCTGCCTCAAGGAAAGTGGAGGTTGCTGCATAGCGCTGGTACCTGGCAACTCCCAATGCGGCAGCTCACGCATGGAGGCAGGAGGAGCCTCAACATCATACGTCTGGCAGGGTGGACTGCGCAGAGGTGGAGGAGCGCTCGCAGGAGGAGGTGTGCTAACCTTCTCTGCCTGAAACTCCTGCATCAACACCGCAAGCTGAGACTGCATTGTCTGCAGCATAGACCACTAGGGTATATGAAAGACAACAACAAACGGAGCTACTGTCCGTTGAGACTGAGGGTCTAAAACAGCTGGTGCGGCAACAGACGGAGTTACTGCCTGTTGCGGTACCACCTTGCCTCTCTGGGAGGTGTGCAGTTGTCGTACTGCAGCAAGTCCGAACTGACCCAGTGTTAATGGCTACACCTAGGAGTTGGACTTGCGCGGAAGGGACCGACTTGCACTTAAAAGCTGCAAGATTTGGTCCATGGTTTCTGCGAGAAACCTCTTCCGCAGACGAGGAATAAATGGGCTCTCTCGTCTTTGTGTGGGTGGGGTGATCACGTCGGCTACGTGAGTTGGTTACACCCGAAACCACGGAGGGAAACGTCTGTTCGTCGATCAAGGCCTGATGAACCCATAAGTCCTTCGACGTTACTTCTCCCCTGGGCTTGGGAGCTTGTAAGAGGTCCCAGACTAGGCGAACAACTGGCACGAACAGACGAACCCTCGAACGCAACACTGTAACACTTTGCGCTTATCACTTTATCACTTTTGATTTTCTGTTTGCACTTATTTCACTGAACTCGAAACTTTAAGTGGTTTGTACCTGAAACACGCAATTCTATCCTTCATTAAAAGTTAGTAATCGCGAAAACAGTATTACAATGTAACAGAAAAACATAATGAAAGATAAATAATTCAGTGGCTGGAAAAGAGACTAAACACTAGATCAAATAAACTACGTTTAAAATCTCTCACCGCAAAAAGCCTGGGAACAAGAATAAAACTCTAGAAACGTTTACCTTCTTCCCCTAAAGAGACTAGGGAGAAGAGCAAAAACGATAACAACGTTACCCGCTTGAACGAAACGTTTACCCTCCTCTCTCTCCCTCCGTCTCTATCTCTCTCTCTCTCTCTTTTGACTTAGAACCTGAGAGATGAGCCCAATTATATATATCGTTAAAACATATTATTGTTAAAGGAAAAAAACTGAAAGATTTCCCAAATAAAAAGTTCCTTTATTAGAATTAAAACCATTTAAGCTAAGAAAGAATGAACAAAACGCTAGAATCGGTTTACTCTTACTGCAACGTGAAACCGTGAATCTCTCTCTCTATCGTAACGATAGAGCGCAAGTTGAACGTTCTGAACGTCAACAACTGCAGAGACAAAACAAAACGTTAGTTCAACTTTGAAAACAGTACGAGACTATCAAAGAAATTCTTTCAAAAACATTAAAATAGCATAAAATGTTAACAGGTAAAAACGAAATGACGGGCTCAATGTTAATTAACTTCGGTTCCAAGAAAAGACCGCCTACTATTAGGAAAGGTCGCATTTTGTTAATCGAAGAGGCCTATAAAAGGCGGAGAGATATAAAATAAATCTATAACTTTGTTAAGCAAAATTAAGAAAGAGAGTCTATACTCTCTTCGACACCAACACTTCCGACTAAGGGAAGGGTCGGCCATTTAAAAGTGAAAGAGAGTTCATACTCTCTTCGTCACCAAAATTAAATCAAATTAATTCCAAAAAACTTGCTAAGCTCATGATAAAGCTTCCTGAATGGCGAAGGCTAAACTGTAGAGCAAATACATCACCAAATCGTGAACAATAACTCCAGAATCAACAGCGTATCCATGTAGGTCTAGCCGGAGGCACGACAGGAAAAATTGAGGTGGTGTTGACAAGAAGTACTGGAGTACCTGACCACAGATGGCGCTGTGGTGTTCACCCCCACCTGTATAGCGATCGCTGGCGTATCCCGACCGTAGATTTCTGTCGGCAACAGAGTTGACAGCTACATGATTATCGGGTAAGATTAATATTGAAAAATCTGCTTTGATTTAAAATTATATAGTCACTGTACTGTATTTACAATATTGTACCTGCATATGAAATTAATATATATTTCACAATATTTCCCTTAATATTAAAGTGTGATTAAAGCAATATAACTGTAGTTATAAATTGTTTCAAGACAGCTTCAGAAGGACGTACAGTAGGATAATTGGTGAGAACTGTTTAGGAGTGTTTAGGAAAAGGAAGGAGACAGTCAAGAAAAGTGTCAAAATTTATCAGATTCAGAGTAAAAATAAGGAAATTTATCTTGTCATCGACAAAATTCTTATAAATATAGTGCAGTTACTACATAGAAACTGACAGCCCTTAATTTTTCATATTCTCGTTCCAAAATATTTCTCACTATGAATATAATTTGAATAAACAAAGTCCTAAACTATTCAGTGCACTAAAATCCTAATATTGTATTATATAATGTGGAAAAAATCCACAGATACAAAGCTCCCCAAACCTCTAATATATTTAAAAGTAATTTTTTCCAAAAAGAATGTGGGTTTTTGTTACAGCATAAAAGAGCAACTAGTAAAAAAATTCTGTGAATTTTTTATAACTATTGAAAGTACAGCAGGTTGATACAAGCCACAGTTCATGATACAAAGCTTTATAAAGGTCTGCTGTTGAAATGAGACCACAAAAAATTTTAATTTTCTGCCAGGCAGAAAAAACAAATAAAAACTAAAAAAAAAATAGGAAAGAAGATAAGAGTCACATACAACCACTGTTGAAGTACAATGTTTCACAAAGCATTAAGAGAGAAAACTTTAATTTCATAATTTTTGCATTTCAAACAACTAACACCTTGCTCCCTGACCTCTTCAATAAGAATTAACAATTACTATACCTACGAAGGTACTCTTCAGCCAAAATAGTTTCCTTCTTTAACAGTAAAAACTTATTACTGTAATTACATGTGGAATAACCCTTCAAGTGTTTCCCTCATTACTATAGCCATTTTATTCAGGTCAGTATTGTTCCTTTGGTATTGATTATTTTTACGAAGGTCAATATACATTCATAATGTCAAAACCATGCAATATATATTTATTTAGTGTAAATTCTAAAGACATGCATTTAAAAACTGACCAAAATGAATTCAACTTTCCAATTTCATTGGTAGTGTGTCCATTTTGAGAATATTTTAAATGATTTAATTATATTTGTACAGAACAGTAACTGGAAAACACTTGCAAAATTGATGTTAACCCTTTTACCCCCAAAGGACGTACTGGTACGTTTCACAAAACCCATCCCTTTACCCCCATGGACGTACCGGTACGTCCTTTGAAAAAAATGCTATAAAAATTTCTTTTTTCATATTTTTGATAATTTTTTGAGAAAATTCAGGCATTTTCCAAGAGAATGAGACCAACCTGACCTCTCTATGACAAAAATGTTATTTTCATTAGTAAAATAAATTTTTGAATATACTTACCCGATAATCATGTAGCTGTCAACTCTGTTGCCGACAGAAATCTACGGTCGGGATACGCCAGCGATCGCTATACAGGGGGGGGTGAACACCACAGCGCCATCTGTGGTCAGGTACTCCAGTACTTCTTGTCAACACCACCTCAATTTTTTCCTCGGTCCACTGGTTCTCTATGGGGAGGAAGGGTGGGTCAATTAAATCATGATTATCGGGTAAGTATATTCAAAAATTTATTTTACTAATGAAAATAACATTTTTCAATATTAATCTTACCCGATAATCATGTAGCTGATTCACACCCAGGGTGGTGGGTGGAGACCAGCATACATGTTAACAAAGAAGCTAAGTATCCCGTATTTTATTTTATTAGTTATTCAAAAATAACATAAAATAAATAAGTACCTGGTAAGGAAGACGACTTGAACCATTACTCTGCCTTTATTAAGTACGTCTTCCTTACTGAGCGTAGCGGTCCTCTTAGGATGCTGAACGACTCTTAGGTGCTGAAGTATAAAGGGCTGCAACCCATACTAAAGGACCTCATCACAACCTTTAACCTCGGCGCTTCTCAAGAAAGAATTGACCACCCGCCAAATCAACAAGGATGTGGAAGGCTTCTTAGCCGACCGTACAACCCATAAAAAGTATTCAAGAGAAAGGTTAAAAAGGTTATGGGATTATGGGAATGTAGTGGCTGAGCCCCCGCCTACTACTGCATTCGTTGCTACGAATGGTCCCAGGGTGTAGCAGTTCTCGTAAAGAGACTGGACATCTTTGAGATAGAATGATGCGAACACTGACTTGCTTCTCCAATAGGTTGCATCCATAACACTCTGCAGAGAACGGTTCTGTTTGAGGGCCACTGAAGTAGCCACAGCTCTCACTTCATGTGTCCTTACCTTCAGCAAAGCAAGGTCTTCTTCCTTCAGATGAGAATGTGCTTCCCTAATCAGGAGCCTGAATAGGTAAGAAACTGAGTTCTTAGACCTTGGAAGAGAAGGCTTCTTGATAGCACACCATAAGGCTTCTGATTGTCCTCGTAAAGGTTATGACCTTTTTAGATAGTACCTAAGAGCTCTAACTGGGCAAAGTACTCTCTCCAGTTCGTCCCCCACCAAGTTGGACAGGCTTGGGATCTCGAACGACTTAGGCCAAGGACGTGAAGGAAGCTCGTTTTAGCAAAAAACCGAGCTGCAAGGAACATGTAGCCGTTTCAGATGTGAAAACTATGTTCCTGCTGAAGGCGTGGATCTCACTTACTCTTTTAGCTGTTGTCAAGCACACGAGGAAAAGAGTTTTTAATGTGAGGTCCTTAAAAGAGGCTGATTGGAGAGGTTCAAATCTTGATGACATAAGGAACCTTAGGACCACGTCTAGATTCCAGCCTGGAGTGGACAACCGACGTTCCTTTGAGGTCTCAAAAGACCTAAGGAGGTCCTGTAGATCTTTGTTGGTGGAAAGATCCAAGCCTCTGTGGCGGAAAACCGCTGCCAACATACTTCTGTAACCCTTAATCGTAGGAGCTGAAAGGGATCTTACGTTCCTTAGATGTAACAGGAAGTCAGCAATCTGGGTTACAGTGGTACTGGATGAGGAAACTGCATTGGCCTTGTACCAGCTTCGGAAGACTTCCCCTTTAGACTGATAGACTCTGAGAGTGGATGTCCTCCTTGCTCTGGCAATCGCTCTGGCTGCCTCCTTCGAAAAGCCCCTAGCTCTTGAGAGTCTTTCGAAAGTCTGAAGGCAGTCAGACGAAGAGCGTGGAGGTTTGGATGTACCTTCTTTACGTGAGGTAGACATAGAAGGTCCACTCCTAGAGGAAGAGTCCTGGGAATGTCGACCAGCCATTGCAGTACCTCTATGAACCATTCTCTCGCGGGCCAGAGCGGAGCCAACCAACGTCAGCCGTGTCCCTTTGCGAGAGGCGAACTTCTGAAGTACCCTGTTGACAATCTTGAACGGCGGGAATGCATACAGGTCGAGATGGGACCAATCCAGCAGAAAAGCATCCACGTGAACTGCTGCTGGGTCTGGAATCGGAGAACAATACAACGGGAGCCTCTAGGTTATCGAGGTAGCGAACAGATCTATGGTTGGCTGACCCCACAGGGCCCAAAGTCTGCTGCAAACATTCTTGTGAAGGGTCCACTCTGTGGGGATGACCTGACCCTTCCGGCTAAGGCGATCTGCCATGACATTCATATCGCCCTGAATGAACCTCGTTACCAGCGTGAGCATTCGATCTTTTAACCAGATGAGGAGGTCCCTTGCGATCTAGAACAACTTCCACGAATGAGTCCCTCCCTGCTTGGAGATGTAAGCCAAGGCTGTGGTGTTGTCAGAGTCCACCTCCACCACCTTGTTAAGCTGGAGGGACTTGAAGTTTATCAAGGCCAGATGAACCGCCAACAGCTCCTTGCAATAGATGTGAAGTGTCCTTAGCTCCTGATTCCATGTTCCCGAGCATTCCTGTCCGTCCAAAGTCGCACCCCAGCCCGTGTCTGATGCGTCAGAGAAGAGACGGCGGTCGGGTTTCTGAACAGCCGAAGGTAGACTTCCTTGAGAAGAAAGCTGTTCTTTCACCACGTGAGAGTAGACCTCCTCTCTTCGGAAACAGGAACTGAGATCGTCTCTAGCGTCATGTCCTTTATCCAGTGAGCCGCTAGATGATACTGAAGGGGGCGGAGGTGGCGTCTCCCTAACTCGATGAACAGGGCCAGCGATGAAAGTATCCCTGTTAGACTCATCCACTACCTGACTGAGCATCGGTTCCTTCTCAGCATGCTCTGGATGCAATCTAGGTCTTAGTAGATCCTTGGGGCCGACGGAAAAGCCCGAAAAGCTCGACTCTGAAGATCCATACCCAGGTAGACAATGGTCTGGGATGGGACGAGCTGGGACTCCTCAAAATTGACCAGGAGGCCCAGTTCCTTGGTCAGATCCATAGTCCATCTGAGAATCTCCAGACAGCGACGACTTGTGGGAGCTCTTAAAAGCTAGTCGTCTGACGGAGCCGGACACAAGATCATGGTACTGCTGCACAGTCTGTGAACTGTCAACCATGGGGAAGCGAGGGAGTACAGCGACAACCCGAAGCTATCTAGACTGTCTGGGTCGTACAGACAACTCCTTATCGGGTTGCTGAGGTTGCCGCACTGCGTCACAACAAGTCACTTCTGCTGGTTGTTGAACGTCTTCCCAGTGACACACTGACTCCGTAAACAAAAAATCCTCTAACAAGGACTAAGCTTGGACTGCATGTCTTGCAACAAAGCTCAAGGTCTATGGGAGCAGGTGTGGTAACAGACGGGGTTAGCGACTGAAGTGGAACCATTACCCTCCCTGGAAGCATGTTATGCTTAAATAAAAGTCCATAGGAGGCTAAGCAGCTAAAGGCTCCTCTCCAAATGACAGAGTCCTCAAGGGAATATCAGAAGGAGGGAGAATAGCACTTTCTCATCTACAGGAACCATATCCGAGAAAAGCTAAGTTCTCTCAGTGAGGGTTTCACTGGTGCAAAAGCAGCAGACTAGAAGGCAACGTTATGAAACTGCTTGACAGTCTAGTGAGTTGGCAACAACCAAAGATGTGTGACTGAGGAGCATGCGGTAAGGTATGCAGAGCATGCTGTATGCAGAGCATGCTGTATGTAGAGCATGCTGTAAGGTAAGCAGAGCATGTTGCATGGCGTGCGGCTTATGCTGCATGGGATGAGGCTCATGCTGCATGGGATGAGGCTCATGCTGCATGGGATGAGGCTCATGCTGCAAGGGATGAGGCTCATGCCGCATGCGTTGAGGAGGATGCCGCATAGTATGAGGCTCCTGCCTCATGGGTTGAGGCGGTTGCCGCATAGCATGAGGCTCCTGCCTCATGGTTTGAGGAGGATGCCGCATAGCATGAGGCTCCTCATAGCATGAGACTCCTGCCTCATGGGTTGAGGAGGATGCCGCATAGCATGACGCTCCTGCCTCATGGGTTGAGGAGGATGCCGCATAGCATGAGGCTGCCTCATGGGTAGAGGAGGTTGTCGCATAGCATGAGGCTCCTGCCTCATGGGTTGAGGAGGATGCCGCATAGCATGAGGCTCCTGCCTCATGGTTTGAGGAGGATGCCGCATAGCATGAGGCTCCTGTGAGGTTCCTGCCTCAAGAGTTGCGTCTGCCTCAAGGGTTGAGGAGGTAGCTGCGCAGAGAGAGGCTCATGCTGTGAAGAATGCGGTTGCTGCATGCGTTGAGGCGGCTGCCTCATAGCATGAGGTTCCTGCCTCAAGAGTTGCGTCTGCCTCAAGGGTTGAGGAGGTGGCTGCGCAGAGAGAGGCTCTTGCCTCAAGAGTTGAGGCTCTTGCCTCAAGAGTTGAGGTTCTTGCCTCAAGAGTTGAGGTTCTTGCCTCAAGAGTTGAGGCTCTTGCCTCAAGAGTTGAGGTTCTTGCCTCAAGAGTTGAGGTTCTTGCCTCAAGAGTTGAGGCTCTTGCCTCAAGAGTTGAGGTTCTTGCCTCAAGAGTTGAGGCTCTTGCCTCAAGAGTTGAGGTTCTTGCCTCAAGAGTTGAGGTTCTTGCCTCAAGAGTTGAGGCTCTTGCCTCAAGAGTTGAGGTTCTTGCCTCAAGAGTTGAGGCTCTTGCCTCAAGAGTTGAGGTTCTTGCCTCAAGAGTTGAGGCTCTTGCCTCAAGAGTAGAGGTTCTTGCCTCAAGAGTTGAGGCTCTTGCCTCAGGAGTTGAGGCGGTTGCCGCATAGCATGAGGCTCCTGCCTCAAGGAAAGTGGAAGTTGCTGCATAGCGCTGGTACCTGGCAACTCCCAATGCGGCAGCTCACGCATGGAGGCAGGAGGAGCCTCAACATCATACGTCTGGCAGGGTGGACTGCGCAGAGGTGGAGGAGCGCTCGCAGGAGGAGGTGTGCTAACCTTCTCTGCCTGAAACTCCTGCATCAACACCGCAAGCTGAGACTGCATTGTCTGCAGCATAGACCACTAGTGTTTAAGAAAGACAACAACAAACGGAGCTACTGTCCGTTGAGACTGAGGGTCTAAAACAGCTGGTGCAGCAACAGACGGAGTTACTGCCTGTTGCGATACCACCTTGCCTCTCTGGGAGGTGTGCAGTTGTCGTACTGCAGCAAGTCCGAACTGACCCAGTGCTAATGGCACCACCTAGGAGTTGGACTTGCGCGGAAGGGACCGACTTGCACTTAAAAGCTGCAAGATTTGGTCCATGGTTTCTGCGAGAAACCTCTTCCGCAGACGAGGAATAAAAGGGCTCTCTCGTCTTTGTGTGGGTGGGGTGATCACGTCGGCTACGTGAGTTGGTAACACCCGAAACCACGGAGGGAAACGTCTGTTCGTCGATCAAGGCCTGATGAACCCATAAGTCCTTCGACGTTACTTCTCCCCTGGGCTTGGGAGCTTGTAAGAGGTCCCAGACTAGGCGAACAACTGGCACGAACAGACGAACCCTCGAACGCAACACTGTAACACTTTGCGCTTATCACTTTATCACTTTTGATTTTCTGTTTGCACTTATTTCACTGAACTCGAAACTTTAAGGGGTTTGTACCTGAAACACGCAATTCTATCCTTCATTAAAAGTTAGTAATTGCGAAAACAGTATTACAATGTAACAGAAAAACATAATGAAAGATAAATAATTCAGTGGCTGGAAAAGAGACTAAACACTAGATCAAATAAACTACGTATAAAATCTCTCACCGCATAAAGCCTGAGAACAAGAATAAAACTCTAGAAACGTTTACCTTCTTCCCCTAAAGAGACTAGGGAGAAGAGCAAAAACGATAACAACGTTACCCGCTTGAACGAAACGTTTATCCTCCTCTCTCTCCCTCCGTCTCTATCTCTCTCTCTCTCTCTCTCTTGACTTAGTACCTGAGAGATGAGCCCAATTATATATATCGTTAAAACATATTATTGTTAAAGGAAAAAAACTGAAAGATTTCCCAAATAAAAAGTTCCTTTATTAGAATTAAAACCATTTAAGCTAAGAAAGAATGAACAAAACGCTAGAATCGTTCTACTCTTACTGCAACGTGACACCGTGAATACTCTCTCTCTATCGTAACGATAGAGCGCAAGTTGAACGTTCTGAACGTCAACAACTGCAGAGACAAAACAAAACGTTAGTTCAACTTTGAAAACAGTACGAGACTATCAAAGAAATTCTTTCAAAAACATTAAAATAGCATAATATGTTAACAGGTAAAAACGAAATGACGGGCTCAATGTTAATTAACTTCGGTTCCAAGAAAAGACCGCCTACTATTAGGAAAGGTCGAATATAAACAAATATAAAAATTAATTTTAATAAGTTTATAATAAAAGGAAGTTAATCGAAGAGGCCTATAAAAGGCGGAGAGATATAAAATAAATCTATAACTTTTGTTAAGCAAAATTAAGAAAGAGAGTCTATACTCTCTTCGACACCAACACTTCCGTCTAAGGGAAGGGTCGGCCATTTAAAAGTGAAAGAGAGTTCATACTCTCTTCGTCACCAAAATTAAATCAAAAATTAAATCAAATTAATTCCAAAAACTTGCTAAGCTAATGATAAAGCTTCCTGAATAGCGAAGGCTAAACTCTAGAGCAAATACATCACCAAATCGTGAGAAATAACTCCAGAATCAACAGCGTATCCATGTAGGTCTAGCCGGAGGCACGACAGAGGAAAAATTGAGGTGGTGTTGACAAGAAGTACTGGAGTACCTGACCACAGATGGCGCTGTGGTGTTCACCCCCACCTGTATAGCGATCGCTGGCGTATCCCGACCGTAGATTTCTGTCGGCAACAGAGTTGACAGCTACATGATTATCGGGTAAGATTAATATTGAAAAATTAAGGCTGTTAGAGCAATTAGAAAAAAATATACTACAAAATGTGCTGGGAAAAAAATAACCCCCTGGGGGTTAAGGGTTGGAAATTTCCAAATAGCCTGGGGTAAAACGGTTAAAACTTTCCTTTTCTATACAGTACCTAAATGATCAGCAATTGTGATCAAACACCTTAATATAATAAAAACAGTTTTTTTAACATAAAAATTTTTTTATACTTAACCCTTTTACCCCCAGGGTATTTGGAAATTTCTAACCCTTAACCCCCATGAGGTTATTTTTTCCCAGCACATTTTGCAGTATATTTTTTTTAAATTGCTCTAACAGTCTTAATTTTTGTCATAGAGAGGTCAGGTTGGTCGCATTCTCTTGGAAAATGCCTGAATTTTCTCAACAAATTATCAAAAATATGAAAAAAATATTTTTTCTAGCATTTTTCGGCAAGGACATACCGGTACGTCCATGGGGGTTAAGGGATGAGTTTTGTGAAACGTACCAGTACGTCCTTTGGGTCGTAAAAGGGTTAAAAAAAGTCTAAATAAATATTCTAAAAGTTTCCTCATTTGGTATAGAAAATGGCAAATTATAACCTCAAACTTATCTAACTGTATATCCTTACAATGTAAGGTAAATTTAACTTTTGTACACTTGAACAATTGAGTTCAACCAAGATTAGCTGGACTGAGCCCAAAATACTGTAGCTTGGCGATGGAAGTACACAGACAACTCTCTAATGTCCCCAGTGTAAGATTAATTTTTCCATTTTACTAATATTTTACTACCATCTGGTAACCAAAAAGATAACTGAACATGAATAAGTACAGTATACATATGCTATCATTCCTTTCCTGGTATGAAAGGCTACCACTTCATATAATAACAGGTGATTAATCAACACTACTTGAATTAGTCTATATGGTGCTACTTAAAGTTTACCAACAAAAAAGCAAGAGTCCTACTTAGTCATACTAGCTTTTGGATACTGTATCAGTATTTCTAATACTCAGCATCTACTTCAACAAATAACTAAAGCTATTTTTCTACAACTGCTTCAAGTATACAGTATATTGAAACAGTGCTTGTTGAATATATATTTTCACTGATCCTTTTCAGTAACTTTAGCTGGCTATAAAAGCGTTTCCCTACCTACAATAGTCATCTTAAAAGCATCGACATAGCGAGGCCAAAGTACATTCTTTAAAAGTTTATTACAGTACAGTACAGTACAGTATTGTAAATGCAAAATATCAAAAAGCCATTTCAAGCAATTAATCTGATCTAATCTGGCATAAAATTGTCTCAAACTATTCAAAAGTAAGTTAATAACGCTTTCATACCTTGGTAGAACACTGTCATTGTGAATACAGGTACTGTTATGTAATGCATGAATAAAAGATATATGCAATACTTAACAAGATTATTTTTTTCAATTACACCTAACACCTTATGCTAATATAATTTCAACTGTATAAAATTTCAAGAGAGGCCATCTTATAATTTCAGTATGGATCATAACATACCTGAGTATTTACATATTACTTAATTACCTATTTACAATAGGCTATTATATCAGGTATTCTATATCAACTTTATATTTCACTTCTTCCAGGGAAAGGAATTCTGTTTAATAGCTTACTCCTCAGCACAATTATTTAAATATTTCTACTTCATTCAAAGAGTGAAAATTACCACTTTATTATCATGGCAAAAAAATTTTTAAACTGAAGATTTAAAAAAATACTATACTGTTTGACTGTATGCATGAGCTATTTATTAATTGCATGAGCAAATAAAAGTACTGTAAAAGTTTTAAAATTGTCGTTGATTTGAAGAAAATTGCAGTTATAGTATAGACTTTAAATTATGTTGATTTGAAGAAAATTGCAGTTATAGTATAGACTTTAAATTATGTTGATTTGAAGAAAATTGCCGTTATAGTATAGACTTTAAATTATGTTGATTTGAAGAAAATTGCAGTTATAGACTTTAAATTATATGAAGCACGGTCTTATAACAGTTAAAAAATTGATGCGTATTTCTATGCGTATTTCTATAAGATCTAGATTGGATATTCATAAACATGTACAACAAAACTTGAATATATTTATACTACCTGTATTATTGTTATTTCATAAAATATCTATAAGACAACTGGGTAGCCCAAGCAATGGTGCATTAAAAAAAGCAGTATACTATAGTACTTACAAAATAAATATTTATTATTGTGAACAGTATGAACCATATTGAGAATTCCCAAACCTTTTAGGATGGAATATCTTTTATAATAAGTTTTTGTTGAATCTCTGGGTGGTGAAAAGGGTAATTAGATACTTAATAAAGTGTTACATCTACAATCAATACCTTACAGTTACTTTACTTGCATTTTTTCACAAGATTTGGAATTGTTTTGCTAATGTCCTAAGAATAAAAAAAATCCTGTTAGAATAATTTGTTGGTCATGAAAAGTACCAAAAACTGTCCTCCATCTGAATCACTATTCAATGCTTTACCAAAAATAAAAAAAAATAATATGTTTAAGGGAAAACTGTACTAAAGACCCTCATTATTAGATGCCATCTGTATTAGCCCCAAGGAATATCATCTACAAGAAAAGGCTAAACAAAATAAATCGACGGTATTAACTCCAGACAATTTCTGTGTACAGCTCCTCAGGCACAGGAATTTTTTTTTAAATTGCTGTAAATCTGTCTGCCTTTGTTCTCTTAAATACTACCGAGTGTATAAACTCCCATATAAGCAAGCTTAAGGATGCCAAGATGGTTGACATTATTAATCAATACTTCTTATATAGTTTATTTCCTTATTTCCTTTCCCCATCGTGCTATTTTTTCCTGTTGGAGCCCATGGGCTTATAGCATCCTGCTTTTCCACCTAGGGATGTAGCTTAGCTATTAATAATAATAGACACGCATGTTTGGCAATAATTAGTATGTACAGTATGCTTCGTAGTAATTCTATTTCATTAAAAATAAGAGGACTAAGTTGCCAAGTACTTAAGTATGACAATCCTAACGCATGTGCAGAGGTTTCTGTTAGAAGTTAACAGAAGGGAAAGTCTGTTTTTGCCTTTTTTTGTTTTTTTCATGGCTAGGGGGAAAAATGAGATGGACACACAAAGAGACCATCTCTGAGGAAGTTTCTAATCCGTAAGTAAATTCATTTTTAAATGGTAATCAAACAAGTTACTGGACTATAATATTAACAAAACTACTGGGTGGACTTGTTTTATGGTATCAGGTTCTAAATTAGTGTGACACCTATTAACTAAATTAACAGAAATATTGGGGTGGACTTGTTTTATGGTATCAAGGTCTAATCTAGTGTAACACCCTACTAAATATATTATTAACAGAACTACTGGGGTGAACGTGTTTTATGGTATCAAGTTCTAATCTAATGCCACACCCTGCTAACTATATAATTAACAGAACTACTGGGGCAAACTTGTTTTATGATATCAAGTTCTAATTTATTGTGACACCCTAATTATATTGTTAACAAAACTACTGGGTGGACTTGTTGTATGGTATCAAATTCTAAATTAGTGTGACACCCTACTAACTATATTATTAAGAGAACTATTGGGGTGAATTTGTAAATACTAATTACTGTAATGTACTTCATGTCTTTCAAGTATCTGGGGTACTCCCTAAACTTAATTTTCTTATGAGTATGAAGAGGTAAACAGCACAACGTGAAATTTTTTTAGTTGCCAAAAATATAACCTGGTAAGACAAATGGAAAAATTTCTGCTATGTAAATAATTCTATCTATAAGATAGATCAAAGCCAACACGAGAACAATTTGAGTTTATGCTTGTGATCGTACAATTTTCATCAGCACTAGTAAGAATACAAATTAAAAATATAAAAAAGTTAAAAGTTTAAGATTCACAATATACCTAATGCTGAACATGTGAGAGATTATATTCAACTTTGGCCATATGACCCAGCACTTAAGGTTGAGTTGGCCATTCACATCAAAAGTGCATTTGGAAGATATCCTCAAAGTTGTTTTAAGAAGTGGAAGTTGAACAGAAAAACCGGAAGCTGGAGCAGAAATAAAGAGAAAGGCTTTCTAAAAAGTAGTAACAATGGGCCAAAGAGCTGCTACAAAATAACATACTGTAAATAATGCTTATAGGGATCAACTTGGGGTGCACTGGTGGCACTACCTTCCTACAGGGCTTTCTGCTTCTTACATCAAGCTTCACTGATCATATTCTAAAATCTGTAGCTACCAGAGCCAAAAATGATGAACTTGGAGATAATTTGTATTTTTCCTAACTGTACAAACCTGAAGACTTTACGTAGGAGGGATAACAGTGAAGCTGGAATATAGTACACAGCAATTAAAATTTTATAACGAGGTGTAAATAGTTGGTTGGTAGTTACCAAATGGAAACGGAGATGCTCTAACCACCCCCTTCCTCACAGAGTACTGTAATCGCTACGATTGCAGATGGGACTTTCTAGGAAGTTAGTGATGGCAAGAAAGTATAAGTAAGGGACACAGATTTGTAGAGTTAGGAAAAACATGTCCAGCACAGCTACAAACCCTCGCCCTTTACATAGGAGACTCATCCTTAGGTGGGAGTAAGTTCATGTTCCAACTGGCTTGAAACTAATCCCATGATTCCTAAGCTCAACTTTGTAGGTAATGAAAATTCAGGTTTCTTACGCTTCAAAGATAAAAGTAAAAATTCGGCTATGAATCGGATAGACGGTCCAAGAGGAAAAGCGCTTCTTCCATAACACCAACAACAGAAGATGGCCCACTTGGCTTGATACACAAAGGTGGAAGACTTCCGCAGGTATGCAGTCATCTTTCAAGCAACTTAGCGCAAAATTTTTCCCTGAGAAGAGATGCTGGATAACCATGTATTAAGCCCAGGGGATTCTACCGTGTGGTGGACGATCTGGGCGTGTGGTTGGCATAACAGGGTGGGAAGAGGAGTCAATTCCCTTGGAGTTTCTATCAGAAGTATGAGGTTCAGGTGCCATTCTACTTGGGGCCATTTTGGGGGCTCTTGAGGTTGGGAGTGGCTCAAACCCAATTTAGGACACTCCACCTTATGCAGAACAGCGGAAAATTATAAATGTCGATGCTGTCGCATAGCTGCTTGAGGTTTAGTGGTCGCAAGTAGGTCAATTGTCAGCTAAGCCTACATAGTCAGGATCTTGGTCGCGCCCACAAGTCAAGACTTCAGTCAAGAGGATTCACGGACCATTCAAAGCCAACCACTTGCATCTTCCTGCTCCGTTTGTCCTATACGATGTTCTATCTGCCTGGAATGAAGCGAGCTGTCGGGTAATTGATTTTCTGCCTCGAATGAAGTAAGCTGTCAGAGTAAGAGAGTTTAGCCCTGCCCACTCATGGATCTTTACTGCTAGTTGGCATAAGGTGCAGCGATTCTGTACCTACTAGTTTGTTCACATACGCCATACGGTGGTATTGTCACTCATCAACATCAACTAGGGGCTGGTTAAAAGAGGGCAAAAGTGTTGGAGTGCTAGAAGAGCTGCTTGCAGCTCCAATACAATTACATGATATCAACGTTCTTGTTTGAACCACTATTCTAATGCCAGGTTCAAGGTGGTGTGCTCCCCAACCTTCTTTTGATGCATTCATGAACAACAGAAGCTCTGTATACGGATAAAGTAGGACGGAAAGAAATAAAATGAATCTTAAAATCAATTTGCATATACTGTATACAAGCCATGCAAATGAGTCCTTTATAATATGGATACATCTTCAGTGGTGCTGGAATGGATATTGAATTGTCAATAAGATAGTTGGTTCATGGCAGGTGGCACAAGAGAGAAGTCCAATCTGCCCATCACAGAATAGTACCATTTTTCCTTAGGCCTAGGACTTATAGAGGGGTGGTTAAGGTGGGAAATTCATTTAAAGGACTTAGGTTTGTATAGCTACAAAAAATTGATACAGTATTACTTTATAAATTTGTATTTGTTCCTACACGAATCCATTAAAATAGGGACTCGCTCATTGGTGGAAGGAATTTCCCCAAAATGAAAATGGAAGGTTCTTTTCTTCCCTAGACATGTCATCCTTCCAGGAGGCAATCAACTCCAACACCCTCCTAAGAGCTAATCATAGGGATGTAAATACTGTTAGGGCCTCAGCTAGTACTGGCTCACAAGGAAACAAGTACTAGTACCCGGAAAACCAATCTTCCTAACAGGGAGATGGTGTCGGTTGTGTTCAAGTAGCCACATCTCAAGAAATGCTTGCTAAGACACCTACCCATCCTCCCCCTTACCATGAGGATGGAGGAGTTACTTTTTAACAGATGTACAGTAGTCTGCAAAAATATGTACTCCATCTTGTAACTCCCCAGTATCAGACATCCAACCAACATGTAACTGTTGTGGCAGCCAC
Source organism: Palaemon carinicauda (assembly GCF_036898095.1). NCBI lineage: Eukaryota > Metazoa > Arthropoda > Malacostraca > Decapoda > Palaemonidae > Palaemon > Palaemon carinicauda. The sequence continues at coordinate 132,513,971 of NC_090735.1, read as the reverse complement.
ATCCCCTCAATAGACGAGTAAGAAAGATGTAAAACAGCCAGTCATTCTACCTCTACTCAAGATTTAAAAGTTGTGGTAACGTATTGGAAACGTCTCTGTCTGGCAATCTGCTGGACTGAGGTTTAAGCCCCGCTAAATCTAAGTAATTTCTTGTGTTGTCTGCATCCTCACCATCCTTGAAAGCAAAGGAGCCTGTAGGTTTACCTACCGAGTCATCAGCAGCCAATGGCTGGCCCTCCCTGGTCCTAGCTTGGATGGAGAAGGAACTTGGGGGCTGATCATATATGAATGGTATATACTGTATATGATCAATCTCTAGGGCAGTCACTGTCCTTTGCCTCTGCCAATCACAAGCGACAATTATACAGGATTGTGCGAGAATAATGATCACATGGGACATAAAGGAAACTTACACACTAAGCAGACCCTGCTATCTCATTCACATTGGCAAAAACCCAAACCTGACCGTCTACTTAAAATATATCTTTAACCTACTACTGTATATATTTACATGTCAACTAAAGCACTGAGGGAGGAGATTGGAAGGTCCTCTTGTGCACACAGAACCGCGAGTCCACAATACAGTAGTATTTGGTAATCTCTTCAGAACTGGTTTTGAGGCAAATTTTTCAAAATTCTCATCATTTGCATTAAGATATTTTTAGGGTATATCGCCCATCAAATACCATACTGTACTAGATACTGCATTATAAGAAATAGTGCATAAATGATTACAGTCTTGCCTTTTTGTATGTAAGGTTCAATGAAGCGCACCGTATTCTAAAAGTTCTATTCCTGCTTGTATTTCAATTTTACAAACTAGGTGCATTTATGGTAGAGCAGGTTAGCACATAGCTCATTTCATACTTTATCAGTTAATCATCTTTTCTTTACTTTGAATTGTGGTTTATCTCACTTGGCTATATTTCTTATTGCTCTATTAAAGGTTATTCTTCAAGAGCAAATTTCTTTTTCCATACAAGGCTGCTTTCCCTATTTGGATCCCTTTCGCTTAAAACTCTATCTTATTAGCTTGGCTTGTAACAATAATGGTTTAGCATATCTAAGTCGTCATAGAACCTATTTATGTGCATCAGATTTAATAATATATTACCAGTTGGCAGAGACTGACATAATCAACCAAGAGGCAAGAGAATGACAAACCAGTGCTAGTCCTAGGATCACAGGGGAGTGATTCACGTCATCCCAGTATGATTGGGGTGAATGGCCTTAACTTTCCCACTGCTGGGTCGATCTATGCCAAGCAACATAGTGGAAGCTTGTGATTCATATTTCTCAAGAGGTTCCAAGGAGCCTTACAGAAAATGGGTCTGATAACCACTCTTAAGGTAGAATTTTTTTTTCTGCTGATACATACTGTCTGTGATAATCTTTCTTATGATGAATCTTGAACCCACCTTAGATTTAGCTCAGTATATCTGATATCATTCCTTCATAGTTTCTGAGGTAGAAGAGATTCTTTAGATATGGTAAGCAGCTCTTCTAGGAGGACACGCCAAAATCAAACCATTGTTCTCTAGTCTTGGGTAGTGCCATAGCCTCTGTACCATGTTTTCCACTCTTTAGGGTTAGATCTCTCTTTGTTTGAGGGTATACCCTGGTGCACTAATCTATCTAATTTTTCTTCATCTTGTTTTGTTCAAGTTTTTCTAGTTCATATAGGAAATGTTTATTTTAATAGTGTTACTGTTCTTAAAATATTCAATTTTTCTTGTTTCCCTTCCTCACTGGTCTATTTTCCGTTAGATACCCTTGGGCTTATAGCATCCTGCTTTTCCAACTAAGGTTGTAGCTTAGCAAGTAATAATAATAATAATATGGCTTTGTTGGTCATGACTCCCTCTATGCACTATTATACCTTGTAAGAAGTTCATGAAAGACTAGAAGGTAAAAAAAAAAAAAACTTCCCAAGCTTGGTGAAATTAGATATGTTGCTTTATGTATAGTCCTGACAATGTTTCTCTGTCATGTTCTATCACAAGAAATGATCTTATACACGAGTCGACCCATAAACGGAATAAACTCTGTGGGGCTCCTGATGGACTGTCTCTCTGACTCTACTTTCTCCATCCTAAAGTGGGGGGGGGGGGCCGGAGGCGGTCTGCTGCAAGAAATTGTTCAGTGAGCAGAGATCCGCAATTAGGCATGAAGCCCCAGCCACCTTTGGGACCCCACCCTTGTCCAGGATGTCAGCACATACCAAAAAGTTTACCAGGTGCAAGAACATGGGGATGTTTTTGTCTCTAGAAAATGAAGTCTGCAATAACATGAATAAAGTCTACTGCCTACAGTTCTGCTATGATTACGTGAATTTATAGAGAAATCCCCAAACCTGGAAGAGAATACCGTGGGTGAACAACTCCCTCAACTCCTTACTACTACACAAGCTATAGACTCTATGAAGATTATTGACCTATTATATGCTAGCTGGGCAAATCCCATCTCCTGAAGGAAGTAAATCTAGCAAGAATATATAGCCACTGAGGTGAATACATGTGGCATTGTGTAAATAGAGTAATTGTAGGCCTGGAAAGTCAAGATCTGACAAACTGAGGAAGATAAGACAATTGCTTCTGGCTGGAGTGGAAGGAGGTTTAGAAATCAGTCTTAAGACTTGATATAGCAGCTCTAGTAGCAATAACTGCCAGGTTCTCCAATGCCTACCATAACTTTCAAGAAATAGGTCCTGGTTTCACAGATTAACAACTCAGAGTGTTTTAGGTTGAAGGCAAAAAAAAATATTAATAAAACAGTACACCTGACCTGAGCAAAAACAATAAAGGAAAAAAAAAACAATAATTAGAGAAAAGGGATAACGGAAATAAAATTCATTACATACACAGCAATACTGAAGTGAAGAACCTATGTGAATTATAATAAATCTATTTCCCGAACTAAGTATAATGTAACTGAAAATTCTAAAATGGCCGTTTATATTTACCAATGTACCCAAGGCACAAATACATCAAAATTCACTTTTAACTATCCTCTGATTCGGGTTTAAAAACTTCACAAATTCAGCTCTGCAATTTAAGGCTAATAATTATAAAATGGATTTGTCATGAAACCCAACATAACTTAATCAGTGCTATCATAAGACCAAATCATTATCATCATTACTTGCTAAGCTACAACCCTAGTTGGAAAAGCAGGATGCTCTAAGCCCAGGGGCCCCAACATGGAAAATAGCCCAGTGAGGAAAGGAAACATGGAAAAGTTAAATATTTCAAAAAGAGTAAGATGTACAGACACAATTTTCCTTGAACGAAATAAATCTATTATGTAGGCCTGAGGAAGTAGCTTGCAATAAGACTCAAATTATCATTTTTGGATCTGTTGTTGAAATAGAATACATACAATACTTGGAAGGAAATCATAGAACCTCTTCATATACAGCTTCACCAGAAATGCTTTGTCACACTTAAACAGAATCATCAACAATAGTTTTAACTCCCATTTCTCTCTATGCTGAATGAACAGACAATACTAGACAATACTATAATCACGAATAAATTAAATTACTTCATAATACACCCAAAAGACAAAACCAAACAAATATTTCTTATTATAATATACATTTTACATAAATCTTCTATATGCCTTACAACTAAAAGAAAGAACACTGGAATCTAATACTGAGGATCTTTGTCCTTTCAATTCATATTCTGTTTAGAATATTTTTCTCAGAACAGCAAGAGGAGGACAGCACTTTTAGTATTAACACAACCCACATTCAAAAACTTTCCATCATTCACAACTGGTAGACCAGTTCTCACATGATACTCCCCACAAAAATAATAATAATAATTCACACCTATCACCCAAAACAACATACCAGTGAAATCACAAGTAGGGTTGCCAGGTTTTCCAAATGAGAAAAGGCCAACGTCTGACCAACTGCAGCTTTAAAAAGGCCAACCTAATAGTAGAAAAAGGCCGAAAATATAGCATTTAAGGCTAACAAATTTCAAAAAGGCCATATATAAGTATCTAGCACGAAAAAAGGCCAAATTTTGATTTTTTTTTTTTTTGGGGGGGGGCGAAAAAAGCCAACCTAGCAACCCTGATCACAAGTAATAAATAACGAAGATGTCCATCTAAATAAGTAAAATTCATACTGTACCTTATCTGTCTTGATCTCTGTTTTTGTCTTTGGTTGGGGCTGTGAAGGCGATAGCTTGGTTTTCTTGACTCCCGCGGGAGAGGAAGGAGGCGGCGAGGCATTATTATTCACAACCCGTTTTGGACTAGTTAAGCCCAAGGAAGAAAAGACCTGGTAGAACTGTGACACGTACGTGAGGACAGACAGTCTATCTGGTACATCACATTCCACCATGTCTTCTGCATCCAGGAGCGCTGGAATACCGAGCTGCTGCTCAGCTACGCGGAAGGCTAAGGCATTATTCTCAAGGATGTTTTCAGCTTTCAGTGAAGCGAAATCACTGGAAAAGACAACATTCACTAAGTTTCCAACTCATGTATATCTAAAACTATTTTATAACTTAAATATAAATACTCTTAAGTTTTAAGAAAATATGAATGATTAGTAATGCTCAACATTTTCAGGATATAACATTCTACATTTTTTAAAATGGTTGCAATAAAATAAGACGTTATATCACATATCTAACTCACAATAAATAAGTGTTATGTTCAAGTCGAAGGTAGAATAACCTTGATAAGATGCAATCAAGAATAAAATCAATGGTAGAGTCTATAGTACACATTGTACATCATGAATTATTTGAGAAACTGAATTCATGTTTTTCTCCCAAAAAACATCAAACAGAAGTGAACGTTAATTTGTTGTACCAGATTATAAAAAGAAGCTTCAAGATCCAATGTTCATGATTTCATATTTCAAGGTCAATGGCAAGAGGAAATTCGGTTTAAAAGTTTGAAGGCCGATCACGAATGGCAGAGGCAAGGGACAGTGACATTGCCCTATCAAGCAGGACAATGTTCTAGAGACTGACCATATATATATATATATATATATATATATATATATATATATATATATATATATATATATATATATATATATATATATATATATATATATATATATATATATATATATATGTATGTATATATATATATATATATATATATATATATATATATATATATATATATATATATATATATATATATATATATTATGTATATATGTAGATATATATATTATATATATGGATATAAATATACATATATATACATATATATACATATATATATTATATATATACATATATGATATATATATATAATACATACATATACATATACATAATTATATATATACATATATATACACACACACACACACACATATATATATATATATATATATATATATATATATATATATATATATATATATATATATATATATATATGTGTGTGTGTGCGTGTGTGTGTGTGTGTTTGTGTGTGTGTGTATAGTCAGCGCCCAAGCCCCCTCTCCACCCAAGCTAGGACCAAGGATGGCCAGGCAATGGCTGCTGATGACTCAGCAGACAGACCTATAGGCTCTCCCAAACCCCTATCATTAGCTCACAAGGATGATGAGGTTGGAGCGACCAAAGAAACTGGCGTTCACCAGTCAGGGACGTTACCACATCAGGCATTATAACGTAAACCAATAAAATATATTCGATTTACATCTCTCACACAAGTTTTGAATGTATAAAAGAGCATATTTTCAAGCAGGGCATCTGAATCGTAACGGTAAATAGATAAATAAAATATCGGTTATACCTGTACTTTTCGGTGTGACTACGATATTTTCCTGAATATAATAAAGAGAAAATTAAAGAACTTTATTAACAGGTCACAGCATCATGAATCTGTAATGATCTAAAAAAAAAAAAAAAAAAAAAAAAAAAACAGGAAACAGAACATAGGGTGAATTAGAGATGTTGCAAAATTTTGAATGTGAAAATGTGGTGTATCAATTGATAATGATTATGAATGCAAATGTTAAAAGATTAAAAGACGCAGTTAGCAACTGATAACGGATAATTAGATTGTATTAATATGGTATTTTCAGCTGTTATTCTACGCGGTTAGGGTAACTTGAAATCAATTGAAGATACTATACAGATTGTTTTATAGTTAAGGAATTTCAATTAGAAACTGTTCTGTTAGCTAAAATGTTGCATATTTTGGTTCTAACTAGTTGAATCAAAATTCGTGGTTTTACTCGTGAATGTCAAATATAACTGGCTACTGGTTGTGTGAGCGAGAATTTTATGCGAATACAGGACAAGATAAAACATTAGTAAATTGGTGTTGTCTACACTATTAAAAATTTGCATTAAAAACGGTAAATGTTTGGCAACATTCCAGAATTTTTACCGTTTTAAAAGCGGTTATATTGACGTAAAGAAGTGATATTACGGTCACCAACCCGTAAAATTTAAGAACAAAGAATGGTAGCATTACGGTCGCCTGTATTTTACTGAAATACGGCAAAGAACAGTATTTTTACGGAGAAATTCCAATTAAAATTGAGTTTTTTAAGTGTTGTGGTGGACGATGTGGTAACGTCCCTGACTGATGAACGCCAGACTGGGGTTCGAGTCCCGCTCAAGCTCGTTATTGGTTTCGTTGGTCGCTGCAACCTCACCATCCTACTTAGCTATAGATGGAGGTTTAGGGGAGCCTATAGGTCGGTCTATCTGCCGAGTCATCATCAGTCATTGCCTGTCCCTCCTTGGTCCTAGCTTGGGTGGAGAGGGGCCTTGGGCCCTGATCATATGTATATATGGTCAGTCCCGCTTGATAGGGCAATATCACTGTCCCTCGCTTCTGCCATTCACGAGCAACGTTTTTAAACCTTTAAATTACTGTTAGCATCCATAACCCCTAAGGTTACAAACAAGTTCATGTTATAGGAAAAATATTAATATATATATATATATATATATATATATATATATATATATATATATATATATATATACATATATACATATATACATATATAAGATGCGAATATACTTACATGAGATCAGGCCTATAATGATGAATGAGAGCACAGAAGGCTAGACCATTCCGCCAGGCGGTGGTCATATTCGAGATACTGACGCCAGCATAGCCGTCTGTGGCCCTTTTGGCCCACAGCTCCAGGGCCTTGGTGCCTCGCCTTTCTACACTCATGATGTCTGCAATAGAGGAAAAATAAACAATTAGAAATAAGAAACAATAAGAATTGATACACAATTGATTAACAGTTAATTCACACAGGCTGCATATTAAAGCTAGAATTGAGTTTAAAATATGTACAATAACCCCATAAAGTTATCAGAACCAGACGTCCAAATTATCTATTATTATTATTATTATTATTATTATTATTATTATTATTATTATTATTATTACAAGCTAGGCTATAATTCTAGTTGGAAAAGCAAGATGCTATAAGCCCATTTACTCCAACAGGGGAAAAATAGCCCAGTAAGGGAAGTAAACAAGAAAATGAATAAACTACAAGAGAAGAATAAACAATCAAAATAAAATATTTCAAGAACATTAAATTAGATCCTTCATATATAAACTAAAAAGAAATAAAAGAGAAAACAGGAGAAAGCTTGTCCGAGTGTACCCCTAAACAAGAGAACTCTAATCCAAGACAGTGGAAGGCCATGGTACAGAGGCTATGGCACTACCCAAGACCGGAGAACAATGGTTTGATTGCTACATATTGTGCGGCCAACACATCGTGTTGACGCGAAAATAGTTAAAAGATGGTTTTAAATGATTGGATCCAAGATATATGTCAACTGTAGGTTCTACCAGCTTTCAAATATGCGCGCCCAAGCCTAAGCCTATACAAGCTCTCACTAGAAATCCGATAAACTGAAGATATTGCTATTTCTAACATTATTCCCTGTAACACTAACCAATATTATCAATTTGAACACAGAAACAAATAATACAATAGTTCACCCAAGTTAAGGATGCATTTAGGACTAAGATGACAGTTAAAACAAATTTTAAAACCATCTCTAAATACACCCTAAGGTGCATAATTTTAAGTTGGCCTGTACCTTCATACCCATACTCATTCAATTATACACAATCTCTCGGATAGTCATTAAATAATATTAAAAGAAAGTTATTAAAAACTCAAAGTTCACAATTATTGTGGTAGAAATTTCTCTCCTCTCTCTCTCTCTCTCTCCTCTCACTCCTCTCTCTCTCTCTCTCTCCTCTCATCTCTCTCTCTCTCTCTCTCTCTCTCTCTCTCCCCGATGTCAGGATGCAAGAGAACTTTAAAGCATTCTCTCTCTCTCTCTCATCTCTCTCTCTCTCTCTCTCTCTCTCTCCTCTCTCTCTCTCTCTCTCTCTCTCTCTCATATCAGGATGCCAGAAAACTCCAAAGCATATCTCTCTCTCTCTCTCTCTCTCTCTCTCCTCTCTCTCCTCTCATCTCTCTCTCTCTCTCTCTCTCTCTCTCTCTCATATCAGGATGCCAGAAAACTCCAAAGCATATCTCTCTCTCTCTCCTCTCTCTCTCTCTCTCTCTCTCTCTCTCTCTCTCTCCTCTCTCTCTCTCTCTCTCTATCGACATTCCTTAAAAATAAAAAATAATCAACTTCCCGTTTCCTATAAACAAACATCATACTTTATGTTGATGTAAAATCTCAAACAACTCTCCAACGGACGTATGGAAATCTAGCAGAAACTGTACTGAACAGCGAACAGACATCCTTGGGTTTATCCCGCACTTTCTGTACTTCCAGGGAAAAGGAGTTTGAGCAAGTTTACAAGAATTTCCGGTATTGACCTGTTTTTTTTTCCCGTCGATGTTCATCGTGGTAAAAAACTATCATGATTCATGAATGTCAGTTTTTTAGCGGAAATGTGATGAAACATTGCAACATTTGCAACATTAAAATCGGTGTTTTTAACTCCGGT